>NC_132876.1:32429067-32738567 GCF_048164855.1 Canis lupus baileyi
GATGGGTCCTAAATAAAGGACTCTTGATTATAACTGGTTCTTCCGCATGTCCCCTTCCCCATACCAGCAGGTGCAGAATTGAAGATTCAAGTTCAGATCAGACTGCCTTTTGTAAGGGGACCTCACAGATTCGTTCTAACTTTATTGTTATATGCAGGCAGACCGTGGCATTTGTAAAAAAAAAAAAAAAAAAAGGCAAATTTGCTTTAAATGTTTGAGTGGTTTTTGTAGTGCCTTTGACCATAGATACGATGCTTTTAGAGATTGGCTTCTTGACTGTTGTAAGGGTTTAAAAGGATTATCCCATGAAAAGATTGGGAATAGTGTTTCTCAGGAGGTGTATAAAAAGAAAAACATTAAATCTGCACATTATGGATCTCACCTTAATTTTTTTAGAGCGTACTACCAGTGTCAAAACTTAAGGTACTCAGCCACAGGATGAAAAAATTAATGTAAAGCTAATCTATCAAATAAAGACCAATTTAATGTGGTTCTGCTTTGAAGCAGAAATGGACTTGAGGAAAAATATTAAGCATATTTAAGGATGATGCTCCTAGGTGGGACAAACCAAATCAATGTGCTGAATGAATTGTGCCTCATTGTGGCTCCTTTAAGTGCCATGTCCTAAAGGATGTATGTAGTACATACACCACAAAGATTTATTTTTAAGATTGGTTTGAGAGAGAGCAGGTTTGCACACAGAGGGAGAAGTAGACTCCCCGCTGAGCAGGGAGCCAGATGCAGGGCTCCATCCCAGGACCCCCAGATCATGACCCAAGTGGAAGGCAGAGGCACCCCATGTAGAGACTTAATTTCATGTAGCCCCTACTCCAGACGACAGGTGAGAGTTTCTACAAAGTCACTGTTCTTGGCTCTTTCAAATGAGACAGGTTGCTTCCCCAGAAGGAAACAGTTTTGTTTAAACAAGATTGAGGATACTTGCACTCCCAAACTTTACACAAGAATCAAAATACCATTTTGTAATAGTTTGGTACTATTTGTTTTTAAGCTAGGGCTTCTTAAAGAGGTGGAATGTCAGGATCAACAAGTTAGAACTTGGTCTTTGTGGACACTGGTAAATACCCAGGTTTATCAACTCCCCCCAACACCATTTCATTCGCTTGATTGACCATACTAGATGCTGAAGGAACTTTGTTTTATTTAACAGTTTTACATTCTTGTTAAAACGTTAAAAAAAGAACAAAGCATGAACACTTATAACAAGAAGGTCCTCTCCAACAGTATCTACTCCTTTTTTTCCTCTCCCAGAGTGTGTATTTTCTTTTACCATGTTTATTTCAAGGGGGAAAGTGAGTAGATATGAGATTCCAATAAGTTAATACTAAAAGTTCATAGTGAGCTAAAATATAATTATACCTTGACTACAAAATTTTAAGGTTATTTTTATTTACAAGTTTTGAAAAATGTACATTTTTTTACATGGGTTACTTGTGCAAAGTTAGATTTAGAAGAGTGACAAATGCACAAAAGGTGACGATGGAACATTAGACAAAACATGTACAAGCCTCGTCCCACACTGCTACTTAAAGGTACTATCTAAAGTATAAATATCCAAAGAAAGATCACAAACGTGACTTTAAGGTTCTTATAATACTGAAAGGGAAGACGGAACTAAAGCATGCAGCATTAACTCAGGGTTTGAGGGATCCCTGGGTGGCACCGGTTTGGCGCCTGCCTTTGGCCCAGGGCGCGATCCTGGAGACCTGGGATTGAATCCCACGTCGGGCTCCCGGTGCATGGAGCCTGCTTCTCCCTCTGCCTATGTCTCTGCCTCTCTCTCTCTCTCTCTCTCTCTGTGTGTGACTATCATAAATTAAAAAAAAAAAACAACTCGGTTTGAGTGGAAAATAGTTTGCCACAGATATGCTCCCTTCCTTGGGTTAAAACTCTAAAAAAAATGACGGGGTTTTATCTAGGGTAGCACTGCTCCTTTAAAAAGATTAAAGGATCTTCCACCTTCCCTAGCTTAAAAACTAATGATTGTTTTCCATTCCTCTGCTCCCACACCTCTTTAAAAAGCAAAAACCCAGACTTTAGAATTCTGAAACTTAGCACGGATGAGCCCAGTGAATATCTTGCAAGGAGAGGATGTGTCAGTTACAACAATTGCCGCGTTCCTTTGGCTGAGTCCTTTAACTTTTTCCTTCCCACCAGTAAAAACCACCTTGTAACTCGTATTGGTTAGATCTCAGTATAACAGCCTTTAAGCCTCCATTGCTCTTTCAGAATGGATAGTTTATGTGGATTTGTTTCCCTGTTTTCCGTAGGCCGTATTCCAAACATTCACTTCGAAATCCAACACAAGTGAAGGACCAGCCAGGGTGGTCCTTTAGCATTGCTCCACTTTAGCAATCATTTTGTTAAAAATAACATCCCGGTCATCAAGCTATGCATAAGCACCACTTGTATAACAATTCACTTGAAAAGCTTAGTGTAAAGTACAGTAATGCAATACTGCCCTAAAACTGGAGATGAGACACAACGGAAAGGGAATGAAGCAGTAGTAATTTTTGCACGTAACCCAGGTACAGTACATTTGATCTCATAGAGGGTGTTTTCTGATGTTCAAGGAGAGGGTAGAAGGGGTAGGAAAAGCTTGGCAAGGGAAGATGGAAACAGCACAACAGCTATTTTGCTTTTAATAAAGTAAATGTAATGACACTGAGGAATAAGAAGGTGACAAACACATCGATAGATATTTTTCTTATGACCAGCCTCTTCTTTAGCTGCACCCGTGTCAACAGTCGCGCCAGCTCTGTTCTACTATCGCAGAAACACGTTTCTCATATTCCCGCTTGTTCTCCTGGTAGAGCTGTGCAGCCTGGCTGTTTGCTGGACTATTGGGATTGGGTTCATCCAGTAGGGACTACAGAGACAATTTGTAAAAGGTCAGTTCATCCGTGCAAAAAAAAAACCACACATATTCAAAACACTCAACTGAATTGTCCTCAGCAACAACTAAATGTACTCTCTTAGCATACTAACCTAGAGTAACATTAATCTGCTGGTAGCTAGGCAAATGCATGTTTTCTGGGGGCGTGGGTTAATGACCTGCCCTGTACCTTAATTTAGGACTTTCAGAAACAATTCAAGTGCTAATATAAAGATATCAAAGGCCATAGTTGGTGACATTAAGGAAAATTCACCTGTATGGATGTTAAAATGGAAGACACATCATAGGTTGGACTCCAACGGTTCTGAAGTATGTCCAGACATATACTACCATCTGCATAGACTAGGAGCATAGAAGTAGGTATGTTAAACGTAGTAACACCATTAAGATTTTTAACATCACAGTCAAGACAAACATAGTCAAGAACACTTTGCTTGTGAGGTTTAAAAAGATTCCTAAATTGCTTCTCAGTTATCTTCCTAAGAAGCAAAGTCCTAATTATTGCTAGTGAATTAATCAAAGAATGTCAAATACATTTTATATAAAACTAGAAGATACTTAGTGCTCTTTCTTCTGAGAAGACTGCTCTATTAACCAGGAAATAATACACATTTTCCAACAGGGTCCATCCAGACATGTGGGAAATTTTTTCCACTAAACTTGCAAACTCTATCTCCTATATGAAAGAATAAAATATAGCTCAGAGTTCAGAAGATCTCATTTTGCCATGAAGACAAAAATATCTGATATCCAAAAAAAATACTTTATTAGCCCGAATTTGAAAAGCAAGCTGTTTTAGGACTACCATTAGCCAAAAAGGCAGAATGTAAGTTACAATCACCTGCTGCTCTTCCAATATACTGTAGCCTTCAGCCACAGAATCTGATATTCAGTAGGTCTGGAGTGGGGCCAACGCATCTGTATTTTTAAAGTGTTCTGTGGGTAATTTTGATCTGCATCTAAAGTTGAAAACTATCGTTCTAAATAAAAACATTGTTCTAAATGTTGTGAAAGCAGTCACACGACTACCCAATCCAGCCTGATGGTAAAAGGAAACATCAAGAGTGTTCTTATTTTGTGTAATAAGTAAATGATAAAGATCGTCAAAACCAGGAGGCTTGTAGACTTCAAGCAAAGGCAGAGAGTACCTTCACTGCTTCAGTTCTGGGACTAGAGATCAAGACAGCAACAGACCATCATGAACAAGTTATTTTCAGGAACAGCAAGATGCCTAAACAAATACTCAGGTACTATGGACAGATACAGAGGAAACATGGAACACCTCCTATAATTAACAGTGTAGTAGTTTAAAATACTGAATTAAAAGTTATACTTGCCATTTGGATGAAACATCTTAGAGACAAATCTAACCGTAGGTGGTTTATTTGGATATTCTTCAGTGAATTCTATTGTAAGCTTAAATGTTCCTGTAGTTAAAAAAGAAAGGTTTAAGAAACAGATTTATTGCTTTGTTCAGCAGTACTTTCTTTTTAATGCTACATGCCATTTTTTTAACCAGTACTAAATGAAATAATGCACAGATGCAGGGTAGAGAGGAAAGAGAGGCCAGGTAAGATCTCCAGGAACTGCTCTAAAAATAGACACATATTCTAAGAACCACCACCCAAGGAGATTTGTTTTTTGTTTTGTTTTGTTTTGCCATCATTCTCCCCCAAACTTAAATAGTCATCTTAAACTCAAAAGTACTGTCTGCAGGATAACTTTAGCCACGGTCCATTTGGAAGATATCCTTAAAATGACAAGTAACTAGAGCCAAAATTTGGCACTCTTCCCCTTGAAAGACTGAAAGACCTCAAAGGCCTATTTTAAGCAGCCGCCATCTTAAACTCTCCAGTGATTCTGACACAGGCTAGAGAGAACGAGAGTATAAAGGTTCCAAAATCAGTGCTAGAAATACAAATCGATAACCAAATTAGTTTCTTAAATGGAAGGGAATGAGTATAAAAGTGTTCACTGGCTCCTTTTCATATAATAGCAACTCTATAATGAAAACATAATTGTATGTATGCCAGGAAAAACTTTACACTCTCTCAAAAATCCTTAACTATGACTCATGAGCTACTTCACTATAAAGTCAACTCAATTATTCACACTAATGGAGGGAATTAGTGGCAGAAATAATTTAAAAATCACATTAGATTGCATTCATGTCTCCAGCAAATATATCTAATGCTGTTTGTTTAGGCTACTATTGAAATGAATTTATTTTCCTTGAATACATGTCAACTAAGGTGTAGCAGGAGGCCGTAAAGTGTACTAGGTTATAGATTTATTTATAAGGAATGAACAAACTTGATCTCATTCAAGAATTGTAGGGTGTTGTGATCTGGGGAGACTTTGCTTCAAAATATTTTTCAAATTTAAGTTTAATAAATCCAAGAAAAACAGTTGGACAATTTTTTCCTGACTGAAATCTCTTCAAGTAAACTTAAGGAATCACACTGTCTGACATAAAATGATAGATGTTCCACTATATTACTCTGGTTCATTTAATAATTTTATATTCTAATAAAATATACACTTCAGGTAAATTATATTTTGTTACTGGTTCCTTCAGAGTTGGCAATTTATTTCCTCCTTCCATTAATAGGTTTGTCACCAGTTAAGAAAAAAACTACATTTTACTGCTAGATCTGTTACATAAAAATACCAATGTCTGTTTCCTACTAAGAAACTCATAGGAAACAATTTGCTAACAAAGTTGCCTTTAGTATGAGGAACAGGTTTTCTAAAGTTTCCGAATTTAAAGTGCGACATATAGAGACTTAATCCTCAAATTACTGAACAAACATGCTATGGCCCATCAGAATATACTTCACCTTATTACCACCTGGTCATAAATCTTCCTACTTTGGAGGAAGAAATATTGGTTCTTCCTTTTCAGTACTATTGATATTATAATATACAGGAAAAAGTGGGAATGGGTGTTAGAGAGTTCAAAATTTTGAGCTCCCTGATGTATCTGAAGTATAAACACATCTGGTTCCATGTTGAAATCTGATTAAATTAGGTAAGAGATTGATCAAGGAACTGCTCTAAAATTGGGTGGATTTAATAGCACAAGGGTACTAGCTCCCAAGTACTTTAAATTAAGACCATTATCAAATATGATACCCAAAAGTGGTAAAGCAACACATAAGACAGGTGTTAAGTGGAAACAGCAGAGCATAGTGGGGAAGAGCACAAGCTTTGCAGTCAGACCTGGTCTCAATTCCTTGCTTTGTTACTTACTAGTTGTGAGACCTTGAGGAAGCCACTCAACTTGACTGAACCTCAAGTTCCTCATCTGTAAAATGGGGTTAATAATAGTACCCACCACATTACATTGGTGTGAGGCTTAAATGAGGGAAATATGCACAGTGACAAAAAATAAGTGCTCCATAAATATTGTAGATATAACAATCCCAAAATTTCACATCTCTAGACCCAACCGAAGGAGGCAAAACCCAACACCCAAACTTGTAAGAAACATACAATTGATGAATTTAAATATTAAATAGTACTTTCTTCCTGACCTACATCAAATGCTCACAGCTGAATTCAAGTTGAGTGTATATGTTGGTGGCTCTCAAAACCTTTGACTTGAACTTTCTGCCTGATACTTGCCCAGAAGTTCAACAAGGTGGTCACCTTGCTACCAAATAAGCTAATCAAGTCTTCTCAAAGAGCTTGTTTACTATCTTGAGAAAAGAAACAACCTGCTTATGTCTACTTAAATCTAAATTAGGACTGACCCCAAATCTTATTTCAAATATATATTTAAAAGGGGGATAGTTCATACTTTTAGCCACATTCAACAATCAGAACCTTTTAAAATACAACCCACAATGCAATTTCTGAGATCCAAAACAAATGTTAAGGAAATTAAAAGTCCTGGAATGTTATGCAGTTGAGACTAGATCTTATCCTCTGGATATTTAGGCTAGGCTTTAAAATAACTGAAAATTTCAGCCTCCCCATTGTTGTATCCAGTCTGTACTGATTTTGTTCATCTTCCCGAGGAGGCCTTCTTAAACCATCTATACAGAAGGACTGTGAAAATTACATGTGTTCAATGGTAGAGGTATGGCAATAAGGAGTGAAATGGTTACATTAGAGAGTTTGTGTCCTGCTAAAGACATTCACAAATCCCAATTTTGAAAATGCTGTGTTGGCCAAAGAAAATACCTGTGTTTTTCTGCCATTTGGCCACCAGTTTGTGACCCCAGAGGAGAAAACCAAGTACATGCACTTAAAAAAAATTCTTCTTTTTTGATGACTGGAAATTCTGATTTTTAAGTTAATACCCAAATACTCTTCACCATAGGATATATTTATCTCAAGAACACCCTCAGTGGATTTTAAGTGATTAACCTTTAAAAGACTTAAACCAAATTCTTAAGAATACAACTATTACAAAAAGCAAATACTGGGATACCTAGGTGGCTCAGTGGTTGTGTCTGCCTTTGGCTTGGGTTGTTATCCCGGGGTCCTGGGATCAAGTCCCGCATCAGGCTCCCTGTGGGGAGCCTGCTTTTCCCTCTGCCTGTGTCTCTGCCTGTCTCTCATGAATAAATAAAATCTTAAAAAAAAAAAAACAAAAAGGAAATACTAGTATCTTACTGTGTGTAATCAACAATTTTTAGATGATGTGATGGAGAATACTTTATTCCATAGTTTTTGTATTCAGCATATCTTGATGAGGAAGCATTGCCCCCCCCAGTGTTTTTGTTTGGTAGTATTAAGTTCTTGGGAACATTTTCCTCTTACTTTAAGTGTGTGAAGTTAAATCAAAATACCTTCAAGAGTTCCTTTTCTTAAGTCTTCATCTTTAATTGGGGCCTGGCTGTTCCAGAAATGTCCCCCAGTTTACAAGGAAGCAGCAAAAGTAGTTTTGGGACTGCTGATTTACATAATACATTGGAAACAGCAAAATCAATTATGCCCCTTGTCTCTAACCAGTCTTTTCTAGTAAATGTCCTAATTGTCAATAAAGGGTATTAAAAAATAGTCAAAATATTTTTTGTAGCCACAGTTTGTGTTCTAGACACCTGAGGAAGCATCCACGGATAGCAGACTGCTCAACAGAATGAATCAAAATTGTCATTTAGCTGGAGTAGTTCCTTTCAGTAATGCCAGTATGGAGATACACCATCATCAAGAATAGAACCAGTGATGTCACTGGGGAAGATCCAGGTAGATAATGGATTCCTTAAGTACCTTCTCAATTCATACCACTTAAAACAAGTGAAGCACCCTTGAAATATTTAAGTAGCCAATCCTCCAGCAAAGTGATGTACTATTAATAAAGCTGTGCCCAGCAGAAAGCTGTCTGAGTAAAGTCAGGAGGGAAAAAAAAGCAGCCAATGAAAACAAAGCCTGCCAGAGCTAAAGCAAACACACAGTTAATCTGCACACAATGCTTAGGTATAATGAACTAGCACCAATCTAGTAGAGGAAAATTAAGTCAAGCTAGCTCTTGCCATGGATCAGTTCAAAAGATTTGCTGCAACAAAGTAGTATGCCTTTAGAATCACTCTCTTACTGTCATTTCTTTTTATTGCAGCACTGAAGAGCAGTGACATTTACTCAGGGGGCGGAGATAGAGAGGAGGCTAAAAGTATTCAGGTGACTGTCCATAGTCTCTTAGGGAAATCTGAGTATTGGAAACAAATTAGAGAAATGGTTGATACTGCCCTCCCTCATCACACTTTGTGGACTGGTAGCATCAAAAAGAAATCCAAAAAAAAAAAAAAAAAAAAGCAATCCAACTCAGCACTATAAAGTATATACTTAGTAGCTTGCAGAATGTTTTTGTTCCCACCTTCAAACTGAGTTCTGTGCATGCGTGTGTGTGTGTGTGTGTATCAAGTACTAAATAAGTAAAGGAAGATGGTCATTGCAAAAATTAACAGAAAGATCCTTTTCTTTTTTAAATACCTCAAATATTAAAAATGTCGATCAGTAGTTCAAATACTTTTAATCGTGTTTTAAATGTATTAAGCTTTTCAAAAAACGACTACACAAGCATGCACACAATTGAATGCAAATAAAACTATATCAATGTCAGTTTCCTGGCTGTGATATTTTTGTCACATTTTGTCCTGAATGACAGTCATTCAAGATGTTAACAAAGGGGTGGGAGAATGGGTGAAAGGTATACAAGGTCTCTATTATTATCATTATTAGTAGTAGTAATTTTAACTGCAGGTGAATCTAGAATTATCTCAAACAGTTAAAAAAAAAACAAAACAAAAAGCAACTAACATGTTTTTAAAAGTCAAGCCTAAATCCCTTAAAAATCCTGTATCTACAGGTACACATAGTACCTCCAAGTAGGTTGCACACTCGTCAAGAGAGTACATTAAGGCTCCCCTCAATTCCAAAGCTGCTTTGAGAATACTGACCATAAAGTCTTGATAAAAGCACACCAAAAACTCTTTTAAAAATAAGAAACAACATAATATTCAAACTGGCCATTAAAGGTGCCATTAAAGACCATCTTAGAGCAGTAGGCTGACAGGCATTCAATGCCAGATGGTAGAAACTGGACAGTTCTGTGCAAGGGATTCATGCACTCATCCAAGAAACACATACCAAGCAGCTGCTGAACACAGTTCCTGCCCTTGTGGCAGAATTCTGAACTAGGGGGTCTCTGTGTCTATCAGCAAGTGATCGGGTTGATACTAAGTCAGTTTCCTGATAGGGGGCCAAATTTAGCAGGTTCACAGCCCAAACCCCAAAAATCCTTAACATCAATCTATGATGCTCCTCTTAAAAAGTGATTGCCTTACCCGGGTTGGGGTATTTTTTTTTCTTTCTTTCTTTTTCTTTCTTTCTTTCTTTTTTTTTTTTTTTTTTTAGCAAGCAAAAAGCAAGAAAAAAGGTGCAGTTCTAGTCAAGCGGACAATGGCCAGAACAACCTGCCACACTCGGGATTCCACTCAAGCCTTTAGCAGGCAGAGGCTAGGGAGAAGCGGGCTCTTAAGTAGGAGGCACTTCCAGCATGACTGGGAACCCCTTCCCCCAGATGATCAGGCTCCTGAAAGGTGGGTAAAGAAACTCTCTTACCATCCTCAAACGGGGTCCCTTCAGGCCTGCAACACAGAGAAAAACAGTCAGTTCCCGCTTAAGGGGCTCCCTTCTCCCTTAAGAGGTTCACCTTAAGAGAGGGCTATTCCCAGCTCCGCCAACTCCACCTCAGGTAAAGCGCCGCTTCCTGGGGCAGGAAGCCACCACAGAGAGAGGTTTCGGGCTCGGCAACCGGGCGCAGGCCGCCGCGCCTAACCGCCACCACTCCCCGCTCCGCCCCCCTCAGAACCCCAAACGGTTCCCCTGGCAGCGGGAACTGAGCTAATCGAGGCACAGGCTCCGGGGAGGCGCCTAGGCCCAGCCGGACCCAAACATTTCCCCTCTCACCCTCCGTCCCCGCCGGGGGCCGGTGCCCTCGGGCAGGCTGGGCCAGCTCGAGTCCCTCACCCGTCGCCACCTCCCGGAACGCAGACTCACCCAAAAATGACCGCGTTCCAAACCATTATGTTGTTCTCGGACGGAGCCCCGCTGACTCCAGCCGGAGGATCCTCCTGCAACCTTCAGGGAAACAGACAGGGGCTCCGCAATCCGGCACTCGCGTCCGCTCCGGGCCGCCCCCCGCCCCCGGCCCGCCTCGGGACCCGCCCTGTGCCCCGCCTGGCAGCCCCCGGCCTCGCCTCAGCGCTCCCCGGCGCGTTACCTCTTGAAGTCCCGCATGAGGCGCCGCCGAGCCGGGGTGGACATATCTCTAGCGGGGTCAGGGGTGGGGCATACACCGAGGTCTCGGGTCCCTGCGGACGCTGAGGAGGCCGAGGAGGCTGGAGGAGCCGAAGCGGCCGCCGAGGAAGCGCCCAGAGGAACGGCACTGCCCCTCCGAAGTCGAGGGTCGGTCTGGCGCCGGCTAAGCACCACCCCGGAGTAGACGGGGGCTGAACCAACCTGGAAGGAGAGGGGGGGTGGAACGCCTAACGCCGGACAGGCCGTACCAAGACAGGGCGGGGGGGGTGGTGGCAAGGAAAGTTGCTTAGGTCATTAAACCCCGGCGGGAGGCGGGGAGCGCCGGGCGCGTGCGGGAGTGAAGCGAGCTGCCGGCTGCGCGTCAGCCTGGAATTCGCTAGCAATTAGTGGTGGAAGGGGGTCCTTCTTCACCCGCCCGGGCCAAGCCGAACCCTGAGGAAGCTTTCTTCTCTTTTTCTATCTTTTTTTTTTTTTTTAAAGATCAGATCACTTATTACAGTGCGCACTGTGGCTGGGGGCGGGAGGGAGGGTGGGTAGAGAAGAAGGTTGGAAGTCCCCAAGGAGAAGGGAGGCGAGAGTAGGTGGAGGCAAATCTGGCTCTCGGAAAGCGGGAACTCTGGGGACACGGGAGGCTGGGGAGGAGGGTGTGTGACTGGTTCAAACCGCTGAAAATCAAAAGAATAAATCGGCCACGGCTCTGAAAGGGAGCTGTGGGTCCCTTGTCTGGGAGATGAATGTACGGGATTCCGGTCCTAATGTTTTAGGCCAATGATCACCCCAAAGCAAAAATAAAATAGTGGGGTGTGTGTGTGTGTGTGTGTCCTGGGGGAGGGAATGTGAACTCAAGGCAAGCAGAATGAGGTTTTCGCTCTGGGCACTCACAATTTGGCTCTGGAACCACATTTTCCCCTTGGCAGTTCAACAAGCCAAGCGGCTACTATATATTCAGAAGAGTCCAAGGTATGAGAATATCCGACTGCGGAGAATTGGAAGGGCAGAGAGTCTGAAGTAAAAGTAACGGTAAGATGCACGTGAAAAAGCTGCAGGCTGCAGAGAGGAGTCACAGTTAGTATGTGGACCTGCAAAAGCAATAACAGTTTTAAAGAATAGTTTGTAAAGGTAAACCCAAAATAACTTAGAAGGTAGGCAAAACACTCATTTTAAAGAATTTCTGAAAACATGAGAAAGGTGAGTTTCGGTTACATCCGGGAGAGTTTGGAATTCCAAGCTAATGGATTCCTTAGAAGGTGGCTGCACATAATTAGAGCCAGTGCTAGTCACAGATGGGTCCCAGGAGAGCAGCTGGGAGACACTTGAAGTAGTCCAGGTGAGAAACACTGAGCCAGGCAGTGACAACAAAAATAGAGCAGAGGCGGTGAATGGAGAGGACTCAGCGACAGATTGAACTTGGGGTCCAGAGGGAGGAGGGAATCAGCAAAGGCTTGAGTTCTAAGTCCCCAAAGTAAACTGGGGCTTTGAAGGTGCCATGAACAGAGTGGGGAACATGGTGGGGAGGGACAGTTTCAGGACTTACTGAGTTCATGGGACTAGTGAGGCATCTGAGCAAAGACATCCGTAAAATAGCAGATGTGCAGAAATTTGTTTCTGAGGCGGGAGACACTTGACAATGGTAATGATTCTAGCTGCTGCTTAACAGCAGGTACTTTGATGGGCAAGGATTTATATCTCCCATTGACACCAACTTTCCCCTAACAACATTCACACTGTGACTGTGGTGGGCAGGGGGTACAAAAATGAGTTGAAAATCTCCTTTTCCTCTCATCTCGTAATTGGCAGGCAACTGATACACACACAGGTAATCTACAAAAGCAAGTGCATTTGTTTTCATTTGCTATTTAACAGATTACCACAGGCTGTTGGCCAAATTCAGTTCCTTGCAGTTGTAAGGACTGAGGCCCCCATTTGCTCACTGGCTGCCAGCCAGGGACCATTCTCAGCTCTCAGAGGTCACCCACATCCCTTGCCACTTGGCCTGTTCCATTTTCAAGTCAGCACCAGAGAACTTCTCTCCTGCCAATGCCCCCTCACACTTGGAGTCTCAAGAAGAGCCCCAGTTCACTTTAAGGGCTTATCTCATCAGGTCCGGCCCACCCTGGGTAATCCCCTTACCTTTCTATCGTCTGATTTGGGACCTTAAACACATCTGCAAAATTCCCTCACAGAGAACCTAGGTTAGTGTTTGATTGAATAACTGGAAGAAGGTGTGTGGACATCAGTGGCCAGGGATCTTCAAATTCTGCCTGCCAGAGCAGCAGCGTGTGCATCTGCAAATGCCAAGGGGCCACACAGCAGGGGAAACCCTCAGTCTGATGAGATTAGAACAAGCTTCCTGGAATGGGTCTGTTTCAGTTTTCTTTCAAAAGAGGTGATAGCAGGGAGAGACTTCCTGGGAGAGAAGTCAAACAGTTTCTATCAGTGCAACAGAATGAAAGAGTACATGGAGCTCAAGCGTTTTCTGGGGTTATTGCGCAGACTAGCAGGCCTAATGGGGTGGGGGTGGGGGATGCTGAGACCTCTGCTTGCAGAAATGAGGGCGACTGAAGTTGGTTAAATGCCCTCAAATGAAAGGATGACAGGGCTTTAGGTTTCATAGACAGCTTTAATAAATATATTTTATTTATTCATGAGAGACACACAGGCAGAGACAGAGGCTGAGGGAGAAGCAGGCTCCATGCAGGGAGCCCCATGTGGGACTCATCCTAGGACCCCAGGATCACGGCCTAACTGAAGGCAGACACCAAACCACTGAGTCACCTAGGTGTCCCTATAGACAGCTTTTATAGGTTTTCTAGGTCTAGTTTGTATAGGTGCTGAAATGCCGTGTATATAACGTACTGGAGAGCAGGGAAGGACTGGAAGCGGAGGCTCTTCTGCCACTGGGAGTAAATGTCTGAAACTAATTGAAGGCCAGAGATGTATCTGAGTTTGCTGTAGGTTTGTTTATCTTCTGAAATTCCTTTGCTTTAGCTAATGAGTAGCTCTTGGACTGTCTAATTAAGAAAACTCGAGGATGTGAACCGAAGCACTTTGGAAGCCCCATGACACCAAGGGATGGGGAGAGCACTCCCTGGCTGCACAGCAGAATTGCATTGCAGAAATACTGTACCCCCACATTCCTCACCAGAGACAGGGTTGTCATAGCAAGCAGCAACACAGAAGATTGTTCTCTAGCACAGATGATTATCAGGCTAGAACATGCTAACTATAGCATAGTTGGCCAAGCATTCCTTCCATCCCCTTTTCACCTTGACATCTTTTTTTTTTAAAGATTTTATTTATTTGAGAGAGAAACAGAAAGAGCACGAGGTGTGTGTGTGTGGGGGGGGGTGGAGGTGGCGGCAAAGGGAGAAGTAGAAGGAGAACCTGAGCGGGAAGTCGGACACAAGGCTCGCAAACCCAGGACCCTGAGATCAGGGCCTGACTGAAGGCAGCCGCTTAGAAGACTGAGACATCCAGGCACCCTCACCTTGACATCTTGAAGAAATACCCTCTTCACAACCAACCACCACTCTCCTCCCCAAAAGCAGAGGTCAAGAATAGAAGCCCTTTTCAAATGAAAGAAAAGTGTGTTAGCATTGCAGCTGCCAGGAAGATAAAAAGTTCCGGGGCAGCCTGGGCAGCTCAGAGGTTTGGCGCCGCCTTCAGCCCTGGACCTGATCCTGGGGTCCCGGGATCGAGTCCTGCATCGAGCTCCCTGCATGGAGCCTGCTTCTCCCTCTGCCTGTGTCTCTGCCTCTCTCTGTGTGTGTATGTGTCTCTCATGAATGAAATCTTTTTTTTTTAAAGTTCCAAACCATCCATAGGCGAGGACTTGAGAATTTTCACAAAAGGGAGGACCATGAGGTACAGGATATATAACTAGGGAGATTGTGGAATTTCATTCATGAAGCTTTCAAAATGCAGACTGGACTGTGATTTTCCTGAACTATTTTGGGTCAGGGAGAGAGAGCCTGAATAAACTATCATTTCCTGCTTTATGAGGCTGTGAGTTCATATTTCTGTTAGCCAGAGAAGGCAAGGAATTTTATTTTCCTATAGTTCCCACTTCCATCTAACATTTAATACAGCAACTATGAAACAACAGAATATAAAAATCAAAAAGTCTTTCTTGACTCCATTAACCTCAGAAGACAAGTCAAGAGAATTGCTTATAGGAAACGACAGTTGTCACAGTGTGTATTCTTGGCAGTAAAAGTAGCAGTATGCTGTCCATCCATAGACCCTAGGACATAAAGAGAGAAAGAGGGAGAGAGAGAGGAGAGAGAAATAGTGAAGTTTAGAGAAATGAGGAAATTAGAGCCATGAACATAGACTTTCACTATCTGCTAAATTGCAGAATCAGAAAAGTCATGGCATGGTAAGCTGAATAATGCACCCCTTCCCCAAGGTCTTCTTGTCCTCATCTCTGGAATTTGTGGATATTACCTTATATGGCAAAAGGGACTTTGCAGATGTGGTTAAATTAAGAATCTCGAGATAGGGAGATTATTCAGGATAAAAACCAGTGGGCCTGATGTAATCACACGAGTCCTTATAAGAGGGAAGAAAGTCTGAATTCAGAGAGAAGGCCATGTGACTATGAAAGCAGAGATGGGAGTGATACAGCCACCAGCAAAGGAGCCAAGGGACACCGGTAGCTTCTAGATGCTGCAAGAGGCAAAAGTGGGTTTTCCCCTAGAGCTTCTAGGAGCAACCAGTCCCGCTGACCTCTTGACTTTAGGCCAGTGAGATTGATTTCAGACTTCTGATCTCCAGAGCTATAAGATAATACATTCGTGTTTTCTTAAGTCACTAAGTTTGTGGTACCTTGTTACAGCAGCAGTAGGAAACTAATATACATTGTTTTGATATTGGGTATAGGAATTCAAACTGGCCACATCCACCAACAAACTACAACCAAATCTAGCCCGCCATCGTTTTTCCTAGGGCTTGCCAGCCAAAAGTGATTTTCTATATTTTTAAATGGTTGCAAAAATCAAAAGAATATTTAATAATATTTCAGTACACATAAGGATAACATGAAATTCAGATCTTCAACGTCCATAAATAAAGTTTCATCAGGACACAACCATGCTATTTCAGTTGTGTGTTGTCTGTGACGGCTTTTGTATTCCTATAGCAGAGTTGAGGAGCTGTATCAGAGACTGTATGTGGCATAGTCATCACCTCACACTGTTGGTGGGTGTACCATACATCACAGTGATGCAATTATAACTCAACAGCATTTTGAATGCCACATGTATCATGGTATTATGGCATTTTTTATTACCCATGCATAACCTATCATGTCAAAAAAAATAAAAGTGGATTTTGAATGTCATGCTTTTAAGGCACAGTGGAATGTAGATTATGTGGTTATCACATTAGATGTCAAAGCACCATGTTTATTACACAATGACCCTGTAGTGTTGCTAAAAGAATACGGTACACAACAACATTACCAAAATAAGTGCTCATTGCAATGTTCCTAACTCCAAGGAAAGCAATGGTTAGAAAAACTAGAAAGTTTAAAATGGAATATCTTATCATAGCAAAATTCTTCACAGAAATAAAAAAAAAATGAAAATGAAGCTGCAGCCACAGTAATTTTCTGAGTGGCTCATTTGTGAGCTGAGCAAGGAAAACCATTTACTGATGATGAGTTAATTAAGTCACATTTGATTGCAGAAGCCAAAGAAATGTGTCCAGGGAAAATAAACTTTTCAAAGACTATTAGCCTTTAGGCAAGAAGACTGGCTCAAAGAGTTGAGGACATTGGAAGCAACACCAACAGTCATTAAAAAAAAACAAAACAAAACCAGGGCAGGGGCACCCTGGTGGTGCAGTCGGTTTAGCCACTGACTCTTGGTTTCAGCTCAAGCCCTGATCTCAGAGTCATGAGATAGAGCTCCAAGTCGGGCTCTGTGCAGAGTGCCCAGTCTGCTTAGGTTTCTCTTTCCCTCTCTCTGCACACCCCCTTTTCTCAAATAAATAAATAAATCTTAAAAAGAAAACAGTGCAATTTCAAGTTATTTTCCTCGGCTCTCAATGAGATGACAGATGTTACCAATACAGTTGTTGTACTTTGCTCAAAAAGTCAATGCTGAATTTAGTGATGGAAAAATTGGCCCGTGTGGATAGTCTGTGTGGAATAACTCAGCTAAGAATATTTCCTTTTAGGGATCCCTGGGTGGCGCAGCGGTTTGGCTCCTGCCTTTGGCCCAAGGCGCGATCTTGGAGACCCGGGATCGAATCCCACGTCAGGCTCCCGGTGCATGGAGCCTGCTTCTCCCTCTGCCTGTGTCTCTGCCTCTCTCTCTCTCTCTGTGTGTGACTGTCATAAATAAATAAAAAAAAAAGAATATTTCCTTTTAAGATTTTATGTATTTATTTGAGAGGGAGAGAGACACAGAGCATGCACAGAAGTAGGGAGACAGAGAAGCAGAGTCCTCACTGAGCAGAGAGCCCAAGATGGACTTGATCATGACCTGAGGCTAGTGCAGATGCTCAACCAGCTGAGCCACCCAGGCACCCCAGATGAGAATATTTTCAGAGAAGTCAAGAAAATACTAATTCACTAAACCTAAAGTAGAATCTGCTAAGATGTGTTACAAATATGTATGGAGGAGAACAAGGCTTAGGCAAATGTACAAAGCTTGTGAAAATGTGAGTTTTTTAAAGCCTCTGGTTATTCGTTGTATTATTAAACTGTATTTTTGCAGGAAAATATTTGAGTCTCTCTTGTCTATTTCAAGCATTAGTGTCAACACTTCATTTACTCAGGGGCTAAACCACTGTTAATTACACAAGTTTTTGTCAGAAATAGAAGCAGAAGATTCTGACTTGCTCAACCAACAGTTCAGTAGGTAAGCGAAGTTTTTCTGAGTTAAAAGAAATTTTTTTTGAGCTTAGGGCTGAGCTTGAAAATTTTCTGAATGAGGGGATCCCTGGGTGGCTCAGTGGTTGGGCATCTGCCTTTGGTTCAGGGCATGATCCTGAAGTCCCAGGATCGAGTCCCACTCTGGGCTCCCTGAATGGAGCCTGCTTCTCCCTCTGCCTGTGTTTCTGCCTCTCTCTCAGTGTGTCTCTCATGAATAAATAAGCTAAAATCTAAAAAAAAAAATTTCTGGGATCCCTGGGTGGCGCAGTGGTTTGGCGCCTGCCTTTGGCCCAGGGCGCGATCCTGGAGACCCGGGATCGAATCTCACGTCGGGCTCCCGGTGCATGGAGCCTGCTTCTCCTTCTGCCTGTGTCTCTGCCCCTCTCTCTCTCTCTCTCTCTCTCTGTGTGTGTGTGTGTGACTATCATAAATAAAGAAAGAAAATTAAAAAAAAATTTCTGAATGAGAAGAATCACCCGCAACCACTATTATTGAACACTGGATGGTTTTTTAAATTAACTTTTGCTGTAGACTTAATGTTACTTAATACACTTAAACTCAAATTACAAGGCAAAACACTGCTTATATGCGAAACTTACATTTCAGTAAAGTCATTTCAATGACAATTAACATTGTTTGAATCACAAGTAATGTCATTAATCTCTTCCTGTACTGTCAAAAATGAAAACAAAAATCAAGATTTGCATTCCCACACCAATCTACAATGAATATATTTTCTGAGCTCAAATTACAGTTCCAGTGTTTTTCGGAACTTGATGCAAAGTGCAAAAGAAGTTTCTGTATTTAAGAATCAATTTCACTGTGCATTTTAGGAGCTTCCACCTAAATTTCAATTGGAAGTGATTATTCTTTTAGCAATGTAATGACATGCTAAAAGGCAAATATCAAGAGAAGAATGTAATTGAATTCCGTAAAAGCCTTCTAAAAGATGAATATGCTCAATTAAAATCAGGTATTTGGTATCAGTATTTGGCAGTACTTATCTGTGTTAAAAAATTTTTCAAAGATGAAATACATAAAATCTCATTACAGATAAGTATTAACAGATGGATATTTGCAACTGATTTATTAAGTCCTTTATTATTAACAGGTGCTGGGGCGCCTGGACGGCACAGTCGGTTCAGCATCTAACTCTTGGTTTCGGTTCAGGCCATGATCTCAGGGTCATGACATCGAGCCCTGCTTTGGGTTTCACATTTAGCGCAGTGTCTGCTGAAGACTCTCTCCATCTCCCTTTGTCCCTGCCCTCTAAAAAAAAAAAAACAAATCTTTTAAAAAAAGACCTTCATTAACAGGTGCTTTCATTTTATTGGCTCTTGTAAAAAGTTGTAAACTTTTATTAGAAATTAAAAATGAGGGATCCCTGGGTGGCACAGCGGTTTAGTGCCTGCCTTTGGCCCAGGGCGCGATCCTGGAGACCCGGGATCGAATCCCACATCGGGCTCCCGGTGCATGGAGCCTGCTTCTCCCTCTGCCTATGTCTCTGCCTCTCTCTCTCTCTGTGTGACTATCATAAATAAATAAAAATTAAAAAAAATTAAAAATGAGGTTCTTAGGGGATGCCTGGGTGGCTCAGCAGTTGAGCATCTGCCTTTGGCTCAGAGCGTGATCCTGGAGTTCCGGGATATAAATATAAGTTATAAGTTCCACTTATATGCAGAATCAAAGCATGTTGTTGCAAATGATAAGCTCTCCTCCTTTCTATGCTTGAGTAATATTCCATTGTGTTTGTGTGTGCGTGTGTGTACCACATTTCTTTTATATTTTATTTAATTCGTATTCATTTGAGGTCTAGCAAATGGCTTTAAATTCCCCTTGGTTTACATTTTGTCTATCTTAAACCCTACATTTCTTCTAGCCAAACTGTCAATTTTTAGTTGCAAGCTCCTGCTGCCTTCAGTAAGTTCTCTGTTAAAAATTCACTATTTGAAAAAAAAAATTCACTATTTGGTGTCTTCATTTGGATTTTTGAAGTTATCTAATGGACTCTATCTCAGTGTCCTTATTCTGGATTGCTTCAGGCAATGTCCTCCACAAAGAATGTTCTGGGAATTTCTGGGTTGGGAAAGGAAGAGTGGAAGATGTCCACTTATGGCTGTGGCAAACAGGATCATTAAGATGCCTCTGTTTGCCAATCATTTACATGAATTAGTATTCACAATATATAGCTCTTACAATTCAACAATCAAATGACAGCCCATTTGAAAATGGGCAAAGGATTTGAATAGACATTTCTCCAAAGATACATAAGTGACCAATCAGCATGTGAAAAGGTGCTCAACATGAGCCAGCAGGGAAAGGAAAAACCACAGTGAGATATCACTTCACACTCACCAGAATGGTTATGATCAAAAAGACAAAAATAATTATTGGTGAGGCTGTAAAGAAATCAGACCTCTCCCCCATATATATTCTGGTGGGGATGTAAAATGATAGAGATGCTTTGGAAAACATTCTTGGCAGTTCTTCAAAACGTCAAACAAAGTTACCACATAACTCAGCAATTCCACTCCTAAGTATGCAACAGAGAGAACTAACAACATATGCCCTCACAAAAACTTGTCCGCTGATGTTCACAGTAGCATTGATCATTATATCCAAAAAGTGGGAACAGCCCAAATGTCCATTAAC
The DNA here is from genome assembly GCF_048164855.1 of Canis lupus baileyi. Taxonomy (NCBI): domain Eukaryota; kingdom Metazoa; phylum Chordata; class Mammalia; order Carnivora; family Canidae; genus Canis; species Canis lupus. The sequence goes on from NC_132876.1 coordinate 32,449,284, forward strand.
TGATGAATAAACAAAATGTGGGGGCAGCCTGGGTGGATCAGCGGTTTAGCGCCACCTTCAGCTCAGGGCCTGATCCCGGAGCCCCAGGCTCGAGTCCCACATCGGGCTCCCTGCAAGGAGCCTGCTTCTCCCTCTGCCTGTGTCTCAACCTCTCTGTGTCTCATGAATAAATAAATAATAATAAAATCTTAAAAAAATAAGCAAAATGTGAGATAGCCATGAAAAAGAATGAAGTTCCTTTTTATTGATTCATTACTATTTTTTTACCCATTCACACTACAACATGGACAAACCTTGAAAACATTATGCTAAGAAGCCAGACACCAAATGGCACATTCTATATGATTTCATTCGAATGAAATGTCCAGAAGAGGCAACTCCATAGAGATGAAAAGTAGATTATTGATTGCCAGGGGCTGGGAAAAAGTGGGCAGTGACTGTTAACTATATGGGATTTCTTTTGGGGATGATGAAAATGTTCTGGAATTTTTTTTTGAAGATTTTATTTACTTATTCATGAAAGACACAAAGAGAGACACAGGCAGAGGGAGAAGCAGGCTCCATACAGGGAGCCCGACACCGGACTCGATCCCGGAACCCCGGGATCACACCCTGGGCTGAAGGCAGACACTCAACCGCTGAGCCACCAGGGCTGCCCAATGTTCTAGAATTAGATAGTGGTGATGGTCCCACAACTTTGTGAATATACTAAAAACCATGGCATTATACCCTTTTAAGGATGAACTTCATGTTATATGAATTCTACCTCAAGTTTAAAAATACCTCTACTTCATCAGGGACTCATCCAGAATACAGCCATTAAAATCAAAATCATATTTAGAGGCACACCTAAAACGTGTATTATGCCTATAACGTGTAAATGCAGTTCTTTGTTCTACCTGGTTTTATGTGTCTGCATATACGTACGTGTACAGAAATACACGTGAATAATTGAAGTAGTACTAAGGGCGTCCCAAGTAAAGCCGTCCCAGCTAACTCAGGCCAAAGCAAAGGAGGTTCTGAGAGGCTGAGGACCCCCCCGCGCATCCCGGCCTAATGGTACTGCCCGGAAGTCCACCGGACTCCTACTGACACGTGACCAGCGTTGCGGCTGGGAAAGGGCTCGACGCGTGTCTCTGCCGTCATTTCTGCGCGACCACAATTTTTTGGCCTTGAGTTTTTGTGCTTCTCCCCCGAACTATGCCTAAAGTAGTGTCCCGGTCGGTAGTGTGCTCCGACACCAGGGACCGGGAGGAGTATGACGACGGCGAGAAGCCCCTCCACGTCTACTACTGCTTGTGTGGCCAGATGGTCCTGGTGCTGGGTGAGTAGTCGGGAACCCGAGGGCGCCTGCAAGAAGCCAAACTTCGGGGTCTCCAGGGTGGATTTCCTCTGGCTGGGATCTGGGAGGCGCGTCTCTTTAAAGATTGGTGGGCTTTGCCGCTCCGCCGAAATCCTCGCTACACATCCCTGCCCCCACTCCGGGGCAGCTATTCTGTTTTTCTGTTTAACCTTGTGAATGTATCCAGACTTCCCTCAAAACTAAATTCCTTCTGCAGAAAAAATAAACTGTTTATTTTCCTTTCCTCCCATTCCGCCTTCAGAACCTTTGTAACTTTTCTGCTGGATGCTGAGATGCTGTCATAGCTCTTATCTTAAACGAGAATAAAACCCTCCCTTGATCCTACATCCTTGTCCAGCTGTTACCCCATTTCATTGCTTCTTTTATAGCAACATTTCTAAAAAGAGTTGCCTGTATTGGCTGTCTCTGCATCCTCACTTCTCATTCCCTGTTTACACTTCAGGCAGGCTTCCCTTCCCCACTCACCATCTAAACCATATTTGTCAAGGTCAGTAACGGAACCTGTTAGTAGTCTCAGTGGTCAATTATCAGTGCTCATTTTAGTCCTCTTCTCATTGTCATTTGATAGAGATGATGGTTCCAGCCTTCTTAAAACATTTTTTTTTTTCATTTGCTTCCAAGACTCCACTCTTGATTTTCCTCCTACTTTGATTTTGCCCCTGGTCACTATCTAGCTCCTTTTCTGACTCTGATTTTTAGGCATTGCAATGTTCTAGGGCTCAGTCCTCTCACCTCTTCGCAGTCCGTACTCCCTAACAAACTCCAGCATCCATGTCTTCACTTGGATGTCTAATGGGTCTCTTAAAGCGATCGTGTTCAAATCGACTTCATGATCTCCTAAGTCCAGTTCTCCACTGTTCCACCCTAGTGCAATCAGTGGTACCACTATTCACCAGGATCTCAGAATCAATCATGACTTCTCTTACCTTACACACATCCAATCCATCAACACATTTTGCCAGTACTTCCTTGAAAATCTATCCAGAATCTGACTACTACTTACCACTTCCATTTCTGCCACTCTACTCTAAGCCACCATTGTCCCTCACCTGGAATTGCCACAGTCTCTTACTCTCCATTCTTGTCCACTCTTTGTCTCTAGTGGTCTGTTTTCCACACCACAACCAGAATCCTGTTCCAAACTGGTGTCTTCCTGTAAAACCAAAGTCCATACCTAGACCCTGCATGATCAGATTCTCAGCTACCTCTCCGACTTCACCTCCTAACACTCTTCTGGCTCACTGCACTCCAGTTACAGTAGCCTTCTTGATTTTTCTTCATTGTGTCAAAATGTTCTACCCTGAGGGCCTTTGGGATTGGTATTTTTTCCTGCCTCGAACCTCTTCCCTTGGTGCTTCCTTATTTCATTCAGGTCCCTGCTGAAATGTCCTTTCCTTAGAAAGCTTTTCCCTGACTATCTAAAATGGCACCTTGTTACTCTTTGTTCTCTTACCCTGCCGGATTTTTCTTGGTAGCACTTATGACTCTCTGGGATTGCTGTCCATCCTCTTTAATATCCTGCTAATTTTTTTATTAGCACTTATCATTATCCAAGGTCATGTTATATAATTTTTGTTGTTAAATTTTCTGCCTCTTCCACTAGAATGTAAACTTCATCAGGGCAGGGACTTTGCTTTGCCCTTTGCTGAATCCCCAGCACCGTGTTTGAACTGCACCTGGTACACTGCACCTGGTATGGAGAATGCCCTCGCATCTTAGTTGTGTAAATGAGTTCTCTTTTGATTACGTAGAGTTGAACCTGAATTCTTGGTGTTTTTAGTAAGTGTGTGGCAAGGAAGCCTCAATACGCTCATTTCTATTTTTTAAAAAATCTCTTTTTAGAAATTTATTTATTTGACAGAGACTGAGAGAGCACAAGCGGCGGTGGGGGGTGGGGGAGCAGCAGGCAGAGGGAGAGGGAGAAGCTCAGCGGGGAGCCTGATGCCTGGGCTCAATCCCAGGACCCTGGGATCGTAACCTGAGCCGAAGGCAGATGTTTAGCCCACTGAGCCACCCAGGTGTCCGAATTCCCTCATTTCTATATTAGGAATACAAAATGTCTACTGTAGCAGGTCATTGTGAAGATTAATGAACATGCGAACTGCCTGGTGCTCTCTAACTCCCCCTCCTTCTCCTCTATTAATCTCGAATCACTGTGATCACTTCCCTGTAACCCTGTGGGTACTTAATTTGCATTATATCAATTTCCATCTGCTTTTTAAATGCTCCTCATTTATTTCCTGTATGTTTTTATTGTTTTCAGGTTGACACTCTTCGAGCTGGTTGAGGTCATTTGCATACCACATGTAGCACATCACTGACCCTCTCTCCTTTTCTAAGCACTTAACCACTTTTCCCAATGCTTTCCTCTTAGGGATTTCCGGATGCTTGATTGTCTGGTTCTCAGGCATTAGAACACAAACTAAGCATACCACAATCACAGAAACACTCATAGCAAACTCGCAGTGCTGGAAAGGATTTTTGAGATATTGTCACCTACTTATTATCCTTTAAGGGAAAAAAAAAAACAAAGGAAGTAATTTGCCAAGGATGGCAAGATGGTCACAGAGCTCCAGATCTTCTGACACCAAGTTATTTTCAGTTGGGGAATTGAATAATAGGCTTCAACAAGCACAGTAATTTTAGTAAAAAGTTACAATGCCGAGGGCCCCACTGAACACTTGCAACTGCCCCAGGGTATTTTTCAGTGGCTCTAGTGACCGAATCTTTCTCCATTTCTTCAGACTGTCAGTTAGAGAAATTGCCCATGAGGCCCCGGGATCGGTCCCGTGTGATTGATGCTGCCAAACATGCCCACAAGTTTTGTAACACAGAAGATGAGGAGACCATGTATCTTCGGAGGTAAGAGGTCGATGCCCTCTGTCTAGGATTTCCTTGATGTGTTTTGGTCAGGTTGTGCAGAATATAAGTACCCTACCTCGTGCTAACCAGGTCTTCCTTATGGGCCCAGCCCTTCGATGTTTGTGTTAGCTCTCTACCTTCTGTTAATGCAGCAGTACCTTTGCTGTGCTCTGTTAAAATGCTGTTGTGATGTGATTCTGTTGCTATTTGAGAGCTGTAATTTGGTGGGGTTTTTTCCCAAGTAGAATGAGTTTATTCAGCCTGTGATCTCTTGGAGCATGCCATGTGCCAGGTACTCAGCTAGAGACTGCCTCTGTGGAGATGAATAAGGTGCTGCCTTTACCATTAAAGAGCCCATGGCTTTGTGGGGGGGACCGGCCACCTGTTGTGATATGATAAAGTGCTGGTGTGGTGAGCAGAAAGCTACAGGAGAACAGGTGGGAGTGGGTCATTCTCCTGAGTGGTGGTCAGGAAAAGCACCAAAAGATGATGGCATTTGAGTTTGGCCTTGAACTAGGATCTCACTAAGGAGATGAAGGGGGCTGAGGAGCATCCCAGATGGAGGGAATATGGAAGCATTGAAAGGAGCATTTATGGTGTGCTTGGGAAATTTGAATGGTCCTTGGTGACTATAGCCTGGGTTACTTTATAGGAAGGGGTTCATGCATCCTGAGACGGGGACAGAGTGAAATGCCAAAGTAGATGAGTTTGGACCTTACCTGCCAGTGAGAGACATCTCTCTCTTTTAAGCAGGGGACTGACATGTCTAGATCTGTTTTAGATTTGGGAGTCCTTGGTTGAGATAAGGAATTGAAACCTGGAAAGGCCTAACATTATGTGGAGCATGGAGCAAGAAGAGAGTGGACTGAAGATATAGTCCTGGGAAACTTTGGCATTTAAAAAGCAGAGTACTTGGAACCTGGCCATGTGGGAAACAGGAAGAGAGAGTATCAGGAAGTGCGTATTTCTGGGGAGAGTGGTCATCAACAGGTGCCTGATGCCACAGAGAAGTCGGTTGTAGGGAATTAAAAAGTCCATACATTCCCTCATGTACATTTCATTTCCTGAGCTCCTTCTCTGTGCCAGGTACTGTCCTAGAAGCCTACGATGTGCCAGTGGATTCGTTTGGTAGGGCCCCTGTAACAAAGTACCACAAACTAGGTGGCTTAAAACAACAGAAATCGTCTCACGTTTCTGGAGGCTAGAAGTCTGAAATGAAGGTGTTGTCAGGCCCATGGTCTCTCTGAAGATTTTAGGGGAGGATCCTTCCTTGACCCTTCCTAGTTCTGGTGGTTGCCAGCAGTCCTTGGCATTTCTTGGCTTTTGTAGATGCAACATTAAGGTCTCTGTATCATCACTTGGCCTTCTCCCTGTTTCTGTTTTTCTTCTTTTCTTTTTATAGGGACACCACTCACAGTGGATTAAGGGCACATTCTGCCTATCTACATGACCTCATCATAACTAATTATATCTGCAACGACCCTCTTTCCAAATAAGGTCACATTCTGAGGTTCCTGGAAGGACATGGCTTTAAGGGATACCATCCAACCCAGTACAACCAGTAAACAAGCAAAGAACCCTGCCTGTATGGAGCTTGTATTCTACTATTGAGCTGGGAAAAGCGACAGGCTGACATGGTACTATGTTAAGAAACCAAACTCTTGTCAACCCATACTAAAGAAAAGAATCAGAAGTACCGCTAGGTGACATTCAATAGCAAATCAGGCCTTGAGCACCATTTTGACAACTGGGCTTCTAGAATTGTGCAGCAGAAGAGAAAGTTGGTTATATACAAGATACAACTTTAGGCTGATAATACAACCAGATCATAAAATTTGATGAAATCTACAAAGGAATATCCTTTGGGATACATGGGGAAACCCTTCATTATGATACATAGGAAGTTTACAAGTAAGATGTTCAATCTAAAACCTGTTGTCTTGTGTTTTTTCTCCCTTCATTAACCCTTACTTAGTTTTCTGATTTTGAAAATTGCGCACTGTCTTTAAGATCACTAAGATATTATGTATTTAATATGTATATCATAATTACATATAGCAATGTGTAACAGTATTAGTATATATTGAATGGATGTATATTATTCACTTAATACAGAAACTGATCTAAGGGCACCTCGGTGGCTTAGTTGGTTGAGCATCTGCCTTCAGCTCTGGTCATGATCTCATGGTCCTCGGATTGAGCCCTGCATCAGGATCCCTGCTCAGGGGGGAGTCTGCTTCTCTGTCCCTCCCCCTGCTTCTGCATGCACACATACTCTCTCTTAAATAAATAAATAAATAAAATGTTTAAAAAAATACAGAAACTGATCTAACAACACAGCCAGGCCACAGGTCCCTGTGGCACTGAAAGGTAGGTGCCCTCACCTCTAAGCCAGAAAACGGAGTGGCCTTAAGCTGAAGTAGGAACCCTGGAATCCAACCAACTTGGTCCTAGAAGTGAGCCAGCTTTGGGACTGAGCCTTAGGTATTGCCCAGGCTTGTGGCCTCTGGCCAAGTGACTCTGTTGGGCCAGAGAGTTTTTTTTTTTTAAAGACTTATTTATTTATTCATGAGAGACACAGAGAGAGGCAGAGACATAAGCAGAGGGAGAAGCAGGCTCCCCACAGGGAGCCTGATGCGGGACTCGATCCCAGGACCCCGGGATCACAACCTGAGCCAATGGCAGATGCTCAACCACTGAGCCACCCAGGTGCCCCTGGCCGGAGAGTTCTTAGAGTTTACCAACAAGGCAGGGTTAGCTTCCCCTTTAGTTGACATAGTTCCTGCTCTAATCATGAGCAGTCTTTCCAGTGGCCCACTCTAGTGCATTCCCCTGCAGGCCAGGGTGGAATTTCAGCCTGCTCTTCCTCTTTAGCCTGCTGTATTTGAGAGCACTGGTTGCTAAACATGAAGCAGTCTGCCCGCCATATGCCCTGGAGCCAAGGGACGCCTGGGTGGCTTAGTCAGTTGAATGCCCGACTCTTGATCTTGGCGCAGGTCTTGGTCTCAGGGTCATGAGTTCGAGCTCCACGTTGGGCTCCATGCGTGGAACCTACTTAAAAAAAAAAAAAAAGAGTACGTATGCCCTGGAACCTATCACTGTCCACCTCCAAGTCTTCCATTCTGAAGTTCCTCTCTTCTTTTTTTTAAAGTTCCTCTCTTTTGACACTCTTGTTCCCCCAGCCCTCTTTCCCATCCACCAGTCCCATGGTTGTAAACCCAGTGCTTTTCTGTCTGTATCTCTGTATCATGCCTCCTTTGATGCTCTCCTTCCTTGATTTCTGTGAAGCTGCTCTTGAGATTCTCCCAATGTTTTGGCTTTCTCAGTCTTCTGGATTCTGTGAGCCCATTAAATGTTGGTATTTCCCAGGGCTTTGACCTTGATTTTATCCCCTCTCTCTTTATACTCTCCTTGGACGTTCTCATGATCTTTCATGGCATCAGTTACACTTATATGCTGATGACTCATAAAATCTAGATCTGCCTACATTTCTCTCCCATACCCAGAACTGTAGATCTGTTTCCTCTGCCTCTTCACCTGATGTTCTATCTCAGATCCAACATGACTAAGGCCAAGCTCATCATTTCTCTAATATGGGAAATACTGCAGTTTAGCTGACCTGGTACCACTGTGACACTCTTCTTTTATACCCACCTATATACTGGTGTCTGCAAAGTTAGGATATATATTCCAGCGCCCCCCCCCAAAAAAAACCCTTAAGATTCTGAATGTGACTTCACTTTTGCCAAGTAAAAGGGATAGAAGTCAAAGTTGTTAGGTAGGGCTTCTGAGGAAAGGCCTTTTTACTCTTCTATTCTTATTCCTTCCTGCTTTTTGGGAAAATGGACATAATTGGAACACCAGCAGCCATCCTGGAACTAGGAAGGAAAGGCCACAAGAATTGCAGAGCTTTCTCTATCACTGTCATTATTAGGTCCCAGTCACTGCCATAAACCACAATTTTTTTTTTTTTTTTTTTTTTTTTTAAGAAACAGAGTGTGTCCCAAGGAGGCACCATGCCCATCATGGAGCCCATGTAGGGCTTGATCTCACAACCCTGAGCGCTCCCCCTTCTGGATGTCTTTTATAGGAGAACAAACCATTGTGTTGAAGCCACTGCAGACAGGTCTCTAACTATCAGCCAAACATAGTTCCTTCCTTCTCCTCCTTTTTTTTTTTTTTAAAAAAAAGATTTATTTGTTCATTCATGATAGACTTAGAAAGAGAGAGAGAGAGAAAGAGAAAGAAAGAGGCAGAGGGAGAAGCAGGCTCCATGCAGGGAACCCAATGTGGGACTCGATCCCGGGACTCCAGGATCGCGCCCCGGGCCAAAGGCAGGCGCCAAACCACTGAGCCACCCAGGGATCCCCCTTCCTTCTCCTCCTGTGATGACACCTCCATTCGTGCAGTGGCCCAAGCTGGAATCTGCAAACCAGTCCTCCTTTTGTCTGGTCCATCCCCAACCCCACCATCCCATGCACACATCCAGTCGCTCACCATGTCCTGTTGACTCTACCTTCTAATCTCTCTTGTGGTTACCTCCTTCTGTTTAGCCCTGCTGCAATGCCATCATTCCAGTACCTACCATCGCTTGCTTGGGCTGTTGAAGTGGCCTCTTACCTGGTCTTTTTGCCTCTCATTTTATTCTCCTCCAGTATGTTGTCTACTGCCTGAGTAGTCTCAAATGCACGTTACATCGGTCTCCTACTGCATATCTTTTAGTGACTCTTCATCACCTACAGCAGTGCTTTCAAACATCTTTAGACAATGAATCCTTTCTTCAAATGAAGTGCTTGTCCAGAAGTATACATAAGCGGAAAGCTGCTGTGTTTGGGGAAGAGTCGAGCCCAACCATTTAAGGACTCCTCCCCTTCCCCTATCCAGTTTCATTTAGGAGTTATGGTGGAGTACATTATTAGAAATAATGGTTAGCAGGGTAAAATGAAAGTCTGAAGGCTCTCTATGATTTCACCTTGGCCTGCCTGTTCATCCTCATCTCCTGGTACTTCTTGATTTTTTTTTCTTTTTATTTTTTAAGTAAGCTCTACGCTCAAAGTGGGGCTTAAAGTCATGACCCTGAGATCAAGAGTCGTTTGCTCTACCAAATGAGCCAGCCAGGTGCCCCTTGATGTGTTTTTTTTTTTTAAAAAACAACAACATTTATCACTTCATATGGTATCCGTGGGTCAGCAATTCAACAGCAGTTTAGCTGGGCGGTTCCTGTCTCTTCATGAGGCTTGATTAAAAGGTCAACCATGGGTATGGTCATTTTGAAGTCTTGATTAGGGCTGGGGGTTCCACCTCCAAGGTGAAACTTACATGGTTGGCAGCTGAGTGCTAACCTCAGTTCTTCACCACAATGATCTTCCATAGGGCCACTTGAATATCCTTGTGTAGTGGCAGCTAGCCTCCCATAGCATGAGTAATCCAAGAGAGAGCAAGGTGGAAGCCATGATATATTTTGTGACTAAGACTCAGAAGTCATGCACCATCATTTCTGCAGTGTCCTATTGGTATTACAGGTCAGCTCTGTTCGTTTTGGAAGGGGACTATGCAGGGTATCAGTACCAGGGTGCAGGGAATATTGGGGGCCATCTTAGAGACTGCCACAACCAGGAGAATGTTTTGTTTTGGGCCTTCTCTCCCTCACATATTCCTAGAGATTAAGGGTAGGAAAGAAAACCAAGGTCATTTAGTGCAGAGATCTAGCTCATATTAATTACTTCCTTATATCAGTTAAATATCAAGTCTCACTTATATTAGCATCTTGGTATCAAGGTGAACTTTATTTAAAGATTTTATTTATTAGAGACAGAGACACAGAGAGAGAGAGACAGACAGGCAGAGGGAGAAGCAGGCTCCATGCAGGGAGCCCAACGTGGGACTTGATCCTGGGTCTCCAGGATCACGCCCTGGGCTGAAGGTGGCACTAAACTGCTAAGCCACCGGGGCTGCCCAAGATGAACTTTTTGAGAGCAAGAATCCTGCCTTATACTTTCAAAACCCTTCATATATCTTGTTTGATTCTTGGCACATAGTTTGAATAGATACATTTTTGTAAACTTGACAAAATCCCATTTGGAATTGGTATTTGAAAATTAACTCAGTGAGAATTATATAGTCCCCTATATTTGAAATCCTGTGTTTTAAAAGCTCAAGCTTATGAGATTGGCTGACTTCAGGATTCTAGAAGTCTGTTGTATAGTGAATCTCTCTCTTCAGGCTGAGGTTGAATTTAGAGTCCCAGTAGGAACCAGAAGTTACACAGAACCATAAATCGTGCTAGGGCCCTAGTTGCATGATGTTAGTGAGTCACTGCACATTTGACATAAGCGATACTTGTAAGTGGAGGGGCGGAATGTTAAAGATAGTGGAGAGCACAGACTTTGGAGTTCTATTCCAAGCAGCACTACTTTGTGACCTTGAGCAAGTCACTTAACCTTTACGGGTCCCAGTTTCTTTATCCCTCAGCTGGGAAAATAATACCCATGTGTTGTCAAAGAGCAGGTAGGAGTCTCTGCAGTAGTAGAAGGACCATAAATAGTTACAATGACTTTGGAAAGTCCTTTGGCATTATTGTGTAGCTAAAGATGCACACAATCTATTCCTCAGCAATTCTACTCTTCATATACACCTTTGTGAAATGACTCTCAACCCTGGGTGTGTTAGTACCATCTGGGGTAGTTTTTTAAAAGTCCTAATGTCTCAGCTCCACCCTCAGAGATGTAGTATTTTTAGTTGAGGGTAAGTCATATATCATAAAACTTACCATTTTAAAGTGTACAATTCAGTGGTTTTAGTATATTCACAAGGTTGTGCAACTATCATCACCAATTCCAGAGCATTTTCATCACTGCCCTAAAACAGACCTTGTACCTATTAATATTCACTCCCCCATTTCCTCTTCACCCAGTCCCTGGCAACCATTAATCTGTGTGTTTGCCTATTCTAGACACTTGACTAAAAAGGAACCATAAATGTTGTAGCTTTTTGTGTCTAGTATCTTTAACTTAGCATGTTTTCAGGGTTCATCCATGATATACAATGACTCAGTACTTTATTCTTTTTTGTGGCTGAATGACATTCCATTGTATGAACATATCACATGTTTATTCATTCATCAGTTGATGGGCACTGGACTGTTCCCTTTTTTAAATTTTTAGATTTTTTTTTTTTTTTTTTTACCATTATGGGTAATGTTGCTGTAAGCGTGTACAGAATTTTGTGGGAACATGTTTTTGGTTCTCATGGGTGTATACTTATGAATTACTGGGTCATATGGTAACTCTATGTTTAACCTTTTTAAAAATATTTTATTTATTCACAAGAGAGAGAGAAAGAGAAAGAGAAAGAAAGAAGGGCAGAGACACAGAGGGAGGAGCAGGCTCCATGCAGGGAACCCAACGTGGGATTTGATCCCAGGTCTCGAGGATCACGCCCTGGACTGAAGGCAGCGCTAAACCGCTGAGCCACTAGGGCTGCCCTATGTTTAACCTTTTGAAGAACTTGTATAATATTTTCAAAAGTGATTGCATTCTCATCAGTAATGTATGAGGGTTCCAATTGCTCTACATTCTCACCAATAATTGTTATCTATCTTTTTGATGATAGCTATCTTAGTGTGAAGCTAGGGTACCACAATGAAGTAGTATCTCATTGTGATTTTCTTTTAAAGATTTTATTTATTTATTCATGAGAGACACACAGAGAGAGACAGAGGCAGAGGGAGAAGCAGGCTCCACGCAAGGAACCCAACATGGGACTCGATCCCAGGTCTCCAGGATAAGGCCCTGGGCTAAAGGTGGCACTAAACTGCTGAGCCCTCATTGTGGTTTTGATTTGTATTTTCCTGCTGGCTAATGATGTTAAGCATCTTCTTTTTTTTTTTTTTTGAGCATCTTCTCATGTACCTTTTGGCCATTTGTATATCTTCCTTAGAAACATGTCTATTTAAATTCTTTGCCCATTTTTTAATTGGCATATTTGTTCTTTTAATTGTTGAGTTGTAGGAATTCTTTACATATTATGGATTCAAACCTGGTATCAGATATATGATTTGCAAATATTTTCTTCCATTCTGTGGAATCCCTTTTCATCGTATTTTGCTAATATTCTTAGAAGCATAAAAGTCTTTATTTATTTTTAAAGATTTATTTATTTATTCATTCATTCATTCATTCATTCATTCATTCATTCATGATAGACACAGAGAGAGAGAGAGGCAGAGACACAGGAGGAGGGAGAAGCAGGCTCCATGCCGGGAGCCCGACGTGGGACTCGATCCTGGGACTCCAGGATTGCGCCCTGGGCCAAAGGCAGGCACCAAACCACTGACCCACCCAGGGATCCCCGCATAAAAGCCCTTAATTTAATCAAGTCCCATTTATTATTTTTTTGTCTTTGCTTGTGCTTTAGGAGTGTTATCTAAGAAACCATTGCCTAATTCAAAGTCTTGAGGGTATGTGCCTACATTTTCTTGTAGGGGTTTTATAGGGTTTTTTAAAAAGATTTTATTTATTTATTCATTAGAGACAGAGAGAGGCAGAGACACAAGCAGAGAGAGAAGCAGGCTCCTCACAGGGAGCCCGATGTGGGACTCGATCACGCCCTAAGCCAAAGGCAGATGCTCAACCTCCTGAGCCACCCAGGTGTCCCAGGTTTTATATTTTTAATTCTTAGTTTAAGTCTTTCATCCATTTTGAGTTAAACTTTTTTTTTTTAAAGATTTTATTTTTTTATTCATGAGAGACACAGAGAGAGGCAGAGACATAGGCAGAAGGAGAAGCAGGCTCCATGCAGGGAGCCTGATGTGGGACTCGATCCCAGGACTCCAGGATCACACCCTGGGCCGAAGGCAGGCACTAAACCACTGAGCCACTCAGGGATCCCCTAGTTAAACTTTTTTTGAGTTAATTTCTTTAGATGATGTGAAGTAAGGATCTAATAAATTCATCTTTGTACATGTGGATATCCAATTTTTCCAGTACCATTTATTGAAAGCCTGTCCTTTCTCCTTTGAATAGTCTTGGTACCCTTGTTAAAAATAAATTAACCATATATGTATGGATTTATTGTAGACTCTCAGTTCCATTCTATTGCTCTATCTTTATGTCAGTACCACCCTGTCTTGATTACTGTGGCTTTTGTGGTTTTGAAATCAGCAAATGTGAGTCCTCAAACTTTGTACTTTTTCAAGATTGTTTTGGCTATTCTGGATTCCCTGCAATTACATGAGAAGTTTAGGATCAGGTTGTCAGTTTCTGAAAAAAAAAATACAGCTTGAATTTGTAGTGAAACTATAGATTCATTTAGGGAGTATAGCTATCTTAATAATGTTAAATCTTCAATCCACGGACATGAGATATCATTCCATTTACTTGGGTGTTCTTTAATTTCTTTCAGCAATGTTTTATAGTGCACAAATCTTGCACTTATTTTGTTAAATTTTTCCTAAGTATTTTATTCTTTTTGATGTTATTGTAACTGGAATTATTTTCTTAACTTTATTTTTTATTTTTTATTTTTTTTTATTTTTTTATTTTTTTAAAGATTTTATTTATTTATTCATGGGAGACACAGAGAGAGAGAGAGGCAGAAACACAGGCAGAAGGAGGAGCAGGCTCCCTGCAGGGAGCCCGACGTGGGACTCGATCCCGGGACCCCGGGGTCACACCCTGAGCTGAAGGCGGCGCCAAACCGCTGAGCCACCCGGGCTGCCCAACTTTATTTTTTATTCATTTTTAGTATATAGTACTACCATTAATTTTTATATATATTGATTTTGTAACCTGCAACCTTGCTAAACTTGTTTATTAGTGCTAATTGTATGTATGTTTGTGTGTTCTGTAGGGTTTCTTTTTTTCTTTTATTATTATTATTTTTTAGATTTATTTATTTATTTATTCACGAGAGACACACACACACACACAGAGGCAGAGACACAGGCAGAGGGAGAAGCAGGCTCCATGCAGGGAGCCTGATGTGGGACTTGATCCCGGGACTCCAGGATCACGCCCTGGGCCGAAGGCAGACGCTAAACTGCTGAGCCACCACCTAAGGATCCCCAACCTTTGTCTGATTTTCCTATCAAAATAATACTGGCTTTCTACAATGAGCTGGGAAGTGTTTCCTCCTCTTTTGAAAAGTTTGTGAAGCGTTGATATTAATTCTTTTAGTAGATTTCACCAGTGAAGCCACTTGTCCTGGGCTTTCCTTTGTGCAGTTTTTTGATTACTAATTAAATCTCTTTACATGGGATAGTCTGTTCAGATTTTCTGTTCCTTTTCCAGTGACTTTTGGTAGTTTGGGTTATTCTATTCCAGGAGTTTGTCCATTTCATCTAGCTTACCTAATTTGTTGCCGTACTGTCATTCGTAGTATAATCTTACACATCTTTTTGTCTGTCAGACCAGTAATACTCTCTTGATTTTTTAAAGTCCTAATAACATTAGACTATTTGTAACTCCCTAAATATGCTGTGATATTTTGGCTTTGCACATAGTAGTCCCACTGCTTGAAATATTAGTTTCTATCAGGACTGTTGGCTTTCTTTCTTTCTCTCTTTTTTTTTAAGATTTTATCCATTTGAGAGAGAGCACACACACAAGCAGGGGAAAGGGGTAGAGGGAGAGGGAGAAGTAGGCTCCCCGGTGAGCAGGGAGCCAGATGCTTGATCCCAGGACCCTGGGATCATGACCTAAGCTGAAGGCAGATGCTGAACTGACTGAGCCACCCACTGCCCAGGACTGTTGACTTTCAGTCACCTCCTCATGAAGCCTTCCATGACTGCTTCACATAGGCTTGGTGCTTCCACCTCTGTGTTCCCATTACACAGTATACATTTTTCTATTTAAGAACTTACCTCCAGGGATGCCTGGGTGGCTCAGTGGTTGAGCATCTGCCTTTGACTCAGGTCATGATCCCGGGGTCCTGGGACTGAGTCCCACATCGGACTCCCTGCATGGAGCCTGCTTCTCCCTCTGCCTGTGTCTCTGCCTCTCTCTCTGTATCTCTCATGAATAGTCTTTATTTATTTATTTTTTATTTTTAAAAATTTTTTTATAAATAAAGTCTTCTAAAAAAAAAGAACTTAACCTCCATTTAATTTTCCTCACTAAACTGAATTCTTTAAACCAATGTTTATTGCATGTCTGTTTTCTTTCTAGTACTTTGCTCTGGGGATAGAGTAGTTAGACAGGCATGATCTCTGCTAATCTCTGATCCCATGGACCTTACAGTCCAATGGGATAACAGAAAAATAAAGTAATTATGATTATGGGAAGTCCTGTGAGTGAAACAAAGGGCTCATACAGAGAATCTCATGAAAACCTCTTTGAAAAGTTGGTCAGAGAAGGTCTCTATGACTAGGTGGTATTCGAACTGAGACCCCAAAAATGAGAATCGGAAAGAAGTGAGAAGAGCATTCCAGGAAGAGAGAAAAGAGTATATGTGAAAGGTCAGAGGTAGGAAACCACTTGTTTGTTCAAAGAACAGAAGCCTGGTGTGGCTTGTTCATAGGAAGGTAAAGAGGGCATCTGTGAGATAAAACGGGGAAGGGGGACCAGTTACATGCTCAGTTGGTGCCTGGTAGGCCATGGTAAGGAGTCTGGATTTTATTCTAGGTGTCTTAGGAAGCCACTCTTGCATATGTTTAAAGAATGGTTTGGAGTGAAAACAGTAGTGGAGGCAGATTCTAGAATAGCAGTTAAAGTTTGTATGTTAGCTATGAATTTAGAATAGGGAAGGCCTAAATGAATATCACACACATGCTCGCATGCACTTACTATTGATTTGACTGCACAAAATTCTAAAATTTCCACATGGTGGGGGCTAGTCAAAGACAAATGTCAAACTGAGGAAGAAATATTTGTATGGCCCGTCAATATTTGAAAGTCTCCTTAATTAAAGTAAAAAGGCAACTCAAAATGCGAAAGATAGAAACTGACAGTTCACCCCCAAAAAGAAAACACAAATGCCTATAAAACATGAAAAGATGCCTAACTTCACTTCTTAAAATAAGAAATGCAAATATGAGAGCATAGTTTTCACGTGCCAGATTGGCAGTCATGCATTTTAATAACATACTGTGTTGGTGAGACTGGAGAAAAACAGGAACTCTCACATTGGTGGTGGGAATGTAAATCGGTTCAGCTTCCCTAGAGAGTCATTTGGCAGTATTTATCAGAATTTAAAGTGGATACACTTCTAGGAATTTATCCAACAGGTAAAAAGACATTTCAGTTCATCCACACAAAGGAATACAATGCAGCCCTTATGAAGAATGAGGCACCTCCTGTGTCAATTGGTAAGGAAGAGTTGCATAAATATTTTCTAACCAGGACACATTTTTAAGTAAATAAAGAAGTAGAGAACAATAAGTCAATCGGAGGAGGACAAACATATGGTCTCATTCATTTGGGGAATATAAAAAATAGTGAAAGGGAATAAAGGGGAAAGGAGAAAAAATGAGTGGGAAATATATCAGAAAGGGAGACAGAACATGAGAGACTCCTAACTCTGGGAAACGAACTAGGGGTGGTGGAAGGGGAGGTGGGCGTGGGGTGGGGGTGACTGGGTGACGGGCACTGAGGGGGGCACTTGATGGGATGAGCACTGGGTGTTTTTCTATATGTTGGCAAGTTGAACACCAATAAAAAATAAATTTATAAAAAAAATAAAGCTTAAAAAAAGTAGAGAACAATATAAGGTATGCAACATTTGTCTAAAAAGGAAAAGAAATAAAGTATATTTTCTTTATATATCAATAAGGATTCTTTGCTTGTATCATCAACTGTCTCTGGGAGGAACAGAAGAAACCAGAAATAATATTTGCCTCCAGGGAAGAGAGGCACCCACCCCTGGGTGGGTGAAGGGTGGGTGGGGAGGGTATTTACTTTTCTTTGTACTCTTTTTTTATGTACTATGTATAGATTTTATTTTTTAAAATTTTTAAAAGATTTTATTTATTCATGAGAGGCACAGAGAGAGAGGCAGAGACCTAGACAGAGGGAGAAACAGGCTCCATGCAGGGAGCCCAATGTGGGACTTGATCCTGGGACCCCAGGATCACACCCTGGACCAAAGGCAGACGCCTAACTGCTGAGCCACCCAGGTGTCCCTATACATTTTACCTATTAAAAAATTGAAACAAATAAGGGGAGGGGAAGTGAGACCAGTCTGGAAGCTGTGACAGTCGTCCAAGGAAGAACTACTGGTGGCCTGGGCGATAATAGTGGCTGGAAGTGAAGCAAAGCAGACAGGTTTGAGATCTTTTTGGAGATAAAAATCCACAGGATTTGCTGATGGACTGGGTGTGGGAAATGAGGGAAAGAGAATAATCAAAGATGAGTCCAGGTTTCTGTTAAGCATCTGGGTGGGTGGAAGAGTTGCTTACTGAAGGCAGCCTTAAGGGCTCTTAAGCTTGCCGGCCTCAGCTTGAATTCAACCTATTCTGACCTGGGACAAATCATGTGATTGGTTTGTACTTAGGGAGCCTTCATCTATAAAATGGGAGTGGTAATAGGACTACCTCACAGGGTTGATATAGGACTTAACTGACTTGATATATATATACTTGGGCACAGCTTCTGGCACATAGTAAAAGCTCTATACGTGGTTGCTAGTATTATTATTGTTGTTATTCTTATCACCATGACCCTGCCCGCTGCTATGACTATAGCTCCTGCTCCTCCCCTCCTGTGTCAGGATGATGCTTGACCCATATTAGGGGCTCAGGAAATGCGTGGGAGGCAGGAATGTTTTAAAATTAATAACAGGTTTAACTAACTAACTGGTTGATCTAGGAAATGCAAACTTTTGAAAGGCCCTTTTAGCATATGAAGAAATGAGGTAGTGAGGATAGGTAGGTTATGAGATTTGTTCATATCTGTTTTTTTTATTCCATTTTCTGTACAGGCCTGAAGGGATTGAACGACAGTACAGGAAGAAGTGTGCAAAGTAAGTGTTTAACAGCGTGGTGGTTTCCAAGCATAAGAAAGTAGAGACAGTAATGTGTTTGGAAAAGAATTATGTGGATACAATCCTCTGTTGTATCTTTATCCTTATAATCTCAACTGCCTTTGAACTTCAACTTCACAAATAGCAATATGCTCCTTGGACAGACTAGTCAAAATCACATCTCTGACCAGCTGGTCACAGAATTTTTTTTTAACATAGTGTCATTTTTAAAATGGAGATATAATTTATATATAAAATTTGCCCTTCTTTTTTTAAAGATTTTATTTATTTATTTATTCATAAGAGACACAAGGGGAGAGAGAGAGAGAGAGAGAGAGAGGCAGAGACATAGGTAGAGGGAGAAGCAGGCTCTGTGCAGGGAGCCCGATGCAGGACTTGACCCCGGGTCCCCAGGATCACGCCCTGGGCCAAAGGCAGGTGCTCAACCACTGAGCCACCCAGGCGAGCCACCCTTCTTTTTTTTTTTTTTCTTAAATAATCTCTATGCCCAGTGTAGGGCTTGAACTCACAACCCCAAGACCCAGTGTCATATGCTATACCGACGGAGTCAGCCAGGTGCCCCCAAAATTTGCCCTTCTTAAGCATACAATCTGATAAGTTTTGACAGAAGTATGCAGTCCTGTAACACTACCACTGCCACCACCTGTCCTACAGGACGTTTCCAGTCCCCTATATGCCCTTTGCTTGCAGTCAGTCCCCTTCTTTCCCCCTCTCTGGCAGCCACTGATCTGCCTTCTACAACTATGATTTTGCCTTTTCTAAGAATGTTTCCTGAATTCTGCAACATGTGTTCTATTACATACAATATGTATCTTTTACATTGCTGTTTTTCACTCAGCATAATGCTTCTGGGTTTCATCCAAGTTGTTATATTTTTAAAAAAGATTTTATTTATTTGAGAGAGAGAATGCACGGTAGGGAGGAGGAGAGAAGGAGAGAAGCAGATTCTCTGCTGAGCAAGGAGCCTGAGCTAGGCTCCGTCCTAGGACCCTGAGATCATGGCCTGAGCTGAAGGCAGATGCTTAACTACTTGAGCCACTGAGGCGCCCCCAAGTTGTTATGTTTATTAATAGTTTGTTCTTCTTTATAGCTGAGTAGTATTCTATGGTGCCAGTTTCACTTTTCACCCATAGAAGAGCATTTGAGTTGTTAACGGTTTGGACTATTCTAAATAAAGCTGCTATGAACATTCCAGTTTAAATCTTGGTGGGGATATGCATTTTCTCTTGGGGTGGAATTGCTGGGTCATATGGTGAATGGAACATAGTGTAATGTAATCCAGATTTATTTATAAAGCCTATTATAGGACCACAGACCCAAGAACTTTAGAGACTCTTCTTTAAAGCTATATATACATTTTGGCTTTAGGCTATTAATAGTGAGAATACTAAAACCACAGTAAGTTTAATCTTGTTGATGGAACGATAGTTACATCTTGGCTTACAGAAGGCTCAGGCTAGGAGAATCAAGGCCTGGAAATGGCTAAGAAGGCCTTTTAGTTCCCAGCCACACTAGAGAAACTTATTACTTAGTTTTATGTCTTTTTTTTAAAAGATTTTGTTTATTAAGTAATGTCTGCACCCAACATGGGGCTCGAGCCCACAACTCTAAGATCAAGAGTCACTCCACCCACTGAACCATCCAGGCACCTCACCCCCCCCCCTCCATTTTATCATGTCTAATGAGTCTACCTCATGTACCTGACAAAGTATAATAAAACTGACCAACCAAAGAAAGTATGACGGTAACAATTACTCCACAGATTAGTTTGCTGACCACTGCAGTGGGGCCTTTACACTCCCTCTTGACACTAAAAACCCAAACAAAACTAGACAAAACCTTTACACCAGTTACTTCTTGGAAGAATGGCAGCAGTTTTTTTTCCCTAAAGATATATCTACTTATTAGAGCAAGAGAGAGGAGCCCAAGCAGACTCCTTGTTGAGTGTGGAGCCTGACATGGAGCCCGATCCCATGACCCTGAGATCATAACCTGAGCCAAGGATTGGATGTACCACCCAGGCACTCCAGCAGTTTTTTAAATATATATTTTTAGAAGCTTATATTATTTTAAAATATTTTTAAGTAATCTCTCCACCCAACATGGGGCTCGAACTCACAACCCCACAATCCAGAGTCACATGCTGTCCCAACCAGACCATCCAGGTGCCCCAGAATGGCAGCAGTTTTAACTTGAAAGCAATCAGTAGCAGGAACTAGCATTTCCCAAGCTTGTCTAATGATAAGAATCACTTGAGATGCTGAGGAAAATGACGGATTCCCAGGCCTCAGCTCCCAGATTTGCTGAATCAGGATCTTCTGAGGGAGGGACCTGAGAATCTGAGCAGCAATTTTAACAAATTCTTACTTGTTAAAGTGATTCCTCAGTGATTCTTATGAAGTAGATTCACTTTGTGAATCCATGTTTTGGAGATTTGTATTCTGAACTTCCTAGAGATTCACACTCTGCTCTTTGCAGGTGTGGACTGCCACTCTTCTATCAGTCCCAGCCGAAGAATGCCCCCGTGACCTTCATTGTGGATGGAGCAGTGGTCAAGTTTGGCCAGGGTTTTGGCAAAACGAATATCTATACTCAGAAACAAGAGCCTCCTAAGAAGGTAATTATTGAAGGAGACTGGTTAATATAGCCACAAATCTACAGATTGCCCTACATTTTTAAATAAGATTATAATGAGAAAGTGCCCTTTATGGATGAATTCTTAATTAAGAGAATGACATTTTTATGTGTAAGCAGATGTTCAGTGTAACATCCATTATGTGTTCTTTTCTCTTTCTTATAGCTGTCTCATGAGTAACATTAGAAATTGTATGGTTTTGATTCACATTGGTTTTCTTTGAAATGTCTTGTTTTTTTCAGTGTGGACAGTTAAGACGAAAGAATCAGGCTCATTTTTAAGTATACTCTTAAAAGCCTTGATGGCAAATGTTAAAAAATATAATCCAAATAGGAAAAAAAAAACCCCATTGGCCTTTTTAGATAGACCAGTCTGTCCCAGAGAGGTGTGTCACCACCCCCAACCTCCTCCCACTGTAGTCAGGCATGTGCATGTGTGTTGCCATGCACACACTACATGCATGCACGTGTGCACGGCTCACAGAGCCTCTTGCAGAGAGTGAGACTGATTCTTCCTCCTGTGACTCCAGGTGATGATGACCAAACGGACGAAAGACATGGGCAAGTTCAGCTCCGTCACGGTGTCTACCATTGATGAGGAAGAAGAGGAAATTGAGGCTGTGAGTGCTTCTGTTCTCAAGGAAGCTGGGTTGGGGGGAGGACCTGGAAGGGAAGGGGATTCTAAAGCCAGCCCATTCAAGTGGCAAAATAATTAGAAACTTTGCTCATAGGCCTCACTCAGCTGGGAAGAGACTAGAGGACACCGGGCCAGGTCCTGTTTCCCTAGATCTCAAGGACATCTGTAAAATGCCAACCAGGGAGTTGGACTAGTATTTTCATACTGTGTTCTGAGATGCTTTCAGAGGGCAAATCTCTCATCCCTCTTCAGTTTGAAACCTATCGGACTCAGCAGTTTCAGGTCCCTTCCAGTCCAGCTTGAGTGGTTTACGAGGCTCTCCTCAGCAGTGGTAGCAATTACCTTTATGGTACTTAAGTATAATGAGGTTTACAGAGAGATGTTATCTGTTCTTTTTCAAATGCTTTTGGCTGAAACCTGAGCTCTCTTGGATTATTGAAAAGCTGAAGAGTTTAAAGGGAACAGAGTCCATTTCAGTAAAAATTTTGAGACCCGAGTAGTATAAATGGCTACTTGCCGTCTCTGTTACTCATCAGTACTGTCAGCTCAGGGGTGCTTCTTTCCCCCCCCCAGAGAGAAGTTGCCGACTCGTATGCACAGAATGCCAAGGTGATTGAAAAACAGCTGGAGCGCAAAGGCATGAGCAAAAGGCGGCTGCAAGAGCTGGTGAGTGGCGTGGGGGCAGCATGGATGTCTTAGCCTGAAAGGCCCTCCAACAGCCAGGCAAATCCTGGAGGAAGTCTATCGGGGGTTACTGGTGTAGTTGGCTGCCACCTGGACTCCAAATGTTGGTGTACCCCGCTCTAGTGAGCACAGGGTTCAGGCCCTAAGTTACAATACTCGTTAGCTAGCCCTGACCAGAATGATACTTTAATCTGCTGCCTGTGGTCCAAGGTCAGGAGTTCAAGATCGGGCTTCATGACACTCTTCCGATGTGAGGGCATACAGTAGTGCTACATTGGCATTACCAGGACAGGGCCTTCATTGCTGTTTAAAGCCCAGGTACCACCCCAAGTTTCTGTGCCGTTCACAGGCTCAGCATAGAGCATGCACACTTATGTTTGATGGTGCCTGCAAGTTGTGTTTTCTTGATGATGATGTGCTTATAGTATTTCTTTAAAATCAGACATCACTGCATTGGTGCCTTAAGGGTGGACCAGTTCATTCTAGAATGACTGTGGAGGATTTTTTGGTGACAGTGGTGGTGGGTCTTGGGAGCTACATTACCTTGCCATGGTGGTCTAGAGCAGCGCTTATCAGATTTTCTGAGATGAAGGACCAGGGCTTTCCTCTTTTTAAAAATTTTCAATCTGTCAAGAATAGATCTGTCATTTATAAAGTGCAGTAAAAAGGAATTTGCCTCAATTACTCCAATTATTTTATTTTATTATTGCTCTGTCAAATTACTATAGAAGTTTCTAAGTGCTGACTCTCAATTTTACATATCTTGCATGAGCCAGTAACAAACAGTTCAGGGACTGTACAACCTGAAGTAACACTGTTCTAGAACCGTGTTTCTCTTCCTGTTCATCCAGGAATGGGATACTGGTATACCACAATACTGATTTCCTCAGCCCGTTGAGGGACCTGGGGTATGTAGGGGCCCCACACTGATCACCTTTGACCACAGCCTTTCGTACTTACTCCATCTCCCCATGCATACCCCATCATTTTCGGTGTGGACTATTATATCAGGTTGGAAAGCAGTTGCTAGAGATTCATAATGATTTGACAACCACCGTTCCAAGTTTCTGTACTAAATGCACCCAAAGGATAGTGTTTGGGCAGTTAGAATAAGGAAGGAAAGTAAGAATTTTGTGTCACCTACCGGGGCATATATTTGTCTTCCTTTCCAGGCTGAACTAGAAGCCAAGAAAGCAAAAATGAAGGGGACCTTGATTGACAACCAGTTCAAGTGAATCAGGACCTTTCTCTCAACCCCAACCGGTGGCAAGCATTTAGATAAGGAGGAAAAAGAACTTTGTCTCGACTCCATGGACTGGTGCCCACCTTTTTGCCCCAGCAGAAGGCTTTACATTGCTTCCCATTGATTCCTCCTACCTTCGGTGAGGTCTTTGAGTCTATCTGACCTGCTTTCTAGAGATGGGTTTTCTAAATCTTTCTGTATATAGGTCTTCTGTACTATTTTTTATCTGTTTCATGCAAACTTCTTCAGCTATGTAGAAACTCTATGAATACATCAGTGCTGGAGTGTCTCTAGTTTCTAAAGTAGCCATTCTCCTTCCTTCTTCACAGTTAATATAATGTTTAAAGATGTTTTAAAAAAGCATTATGATGTGCCACAGAGAAAAGTATCATGGATTATATTTAAAGTTGCAGCAATTCTGATTCTTTTAAGTGACTCTATTATTAGACTGGCAGGAATTGGCTATGGTTTGAATCTCTCTGCTGTCAGAAAAAAATCTACAAAAAGCCAGAATCTACATAAAGCTTCCTTCACTTCATGTTCAGAGAAACTTCCCTGGTAACAAATTACAGAAATGATCCCTGAAAGCATAGCCTTGCTTCCTCTATTTCAAGTGTTAAAGCAATAGGTGACTTACTCCTTATCAGACTTCGTACTTAAGGAACAGCCCAATTGGAATGAGGGGTGGGGGAGAGCAGCTCAGATCGTAAATGAAAACGGGGTCTCAGTAAGCCACCGAAGTAAGTACCATCTCAGTGAGCAGCTCAGAAGAGTACTGCTTCCGTACATGGGTATAGGAGAGAGACAGTAAGAACCGATACTGAGAGTATCTACTGGCTGTCTGGTATTTCACATTTGCTATTTGTAGAGGAGTGTTGTATATTTAAATATTTAGAGATGCCTGGGTGGCTCAGTCGGATAAGCATCTGCCTTTAGCTCAGGTCATGATCCTGAGGAGTGAGCCCCAAGTTGGGCTCTCTGCTCAGCAGGGAGCCTGCTTCTACCTCTTCCTTGGCCCCGCCCCACCGCTCATGTTCTCTCTCTCTCAAATAAATACAATCTTTTAAAAATAAAAAATTTAACATCATGCTGTTTCAGAGACAGCAATATGTAGTGTTACATACATGTTTTTATCTGTTCACTTTATTGCAAGCTACTGCAGCTGGAAGAGGATTTTAACCTCCTTGTATTCTCCACAATGGGTTGCACTTAGCAGTCGCCCAGGACCTATATGTGAGGTGCTGTTGGGAAATAATTGGGCATTTTTCTTTGTTTTTTTTTTCCTCATTTAGCGTAGGGGAGTAGATGTGAGCTAGCGAGAACTGGGAGAAAGAAGGGCGGCAGGGATCCTGGGAAATCCTGGGTGGGGCTGTGTTACCATCTTCCCAAGTTATTCCCCTGCATCCAGTGAGGTCTTTGCAACCGAGTCTTCCTCTCCATCTCATTTCCTATCCTCATTCTGAAAGATACTTTGACATTATATGGAGAGCCAACCATAATCTCCTTACAATTCCTTAACCTCACCCCTAAACAGTGACCTTTACCTTCACACCACTTTAGTCACAAACTCCTGTGACTACAGCCTGGCTGCCATGCCCAGAGTCTCTGAAATCCAAAATTCTAGAAATCCAGAATTCTATTTTGTCATCACAACCTCCTAACATTGCTATTATCATGCTCATAGTTCACTAAACCTGTTTTGTTTGTTTTTAGATTTGAAGGGTGATAATTTTATTAGTACTTATAATAAAAAATAGTAGTAGTTTACTGATGATAATAATACTTTCTAGTGGGTATTTACTATGTGTCACATGCTATGGAAAGTGCTTTATGGGTATTATCTTAAACAAGATGACAGTACTATGAGACAGATATAACTGTTCTCATTTTCATTTTATAAATGAGTATCTGAGGCTCTAAGAGTGTAAATTTCACAAGATCCCATAGCCAGGAAGTGATCAAGCCAGAAATCTGACTATAGAACTAGGCTAAATTGCTACTCTTATGGGATTTTTTTTAAAGATTTTATTTATTTATTCATCAGAGACACAGAGAGAGAGAGAGAGGCAGAGACACGGGCAGAGGGAGAAGCAGGCCCCATGCAGGGAGCCCAACGTGGGACTCGAGCCTGGGTCTCCAGGATCACACCCTGGGCTGAAGGCGGCACTAAACTACTGAGCCACCCGGGCTGCCGTCTTACGGGATTTTTTTTTTAAATCTATTATTGAGAGTGGATAGCAATTTCATTTTGAGAAACCAAGTAAAATGCGATATAAAGACACATAGAGGTCTCCTTGTAGCAATTGTGTCGTTACCCTTCCACATATTTTCTGAACTATTTGTCCTTAGCTACTGACCCTAAACCCATTTTGACATCTGGTTCAGATTACGCATTTTGTTTCATCTTTAAGACTGTAAATCAGTGTGTCATTAGCACCAAATAAAGATGTGCTCCTCAATGTTTTCTTTCATATTGAAATACTTACTAAAATGATATGACATGGTTTCTCTAGTCTCTATTTTCTTATAGGATATTAGCAGCAAATAGTCTCTATTTTCTTATAGGATATTAGCAGCAAATACAGTGTTTTAATGTTACTATAAAGAACCATATTGAAATTTTGGAGAGTCTTAGCCTGCTTTCTTTTGTGTTTGTTTTTGCAGATTGTCAAACTGTAATGAAAGAGTAAAATGTAAAAATTTTCCACTGTAATAATGGTGACATTTGAAAGTGTAATTCTACTGCATAAGAGGAATTGAAAAGCTTTTTAAAAACTAGCTTGTCTCCACCACTTTGTAATCCTTATCACTTGTGGACCACCTCCTTTTCTCAAGGAAAAAGCTTCCTTTCTTAATTTCCTTGATGTTTTATTCTGCTGCTTCTTTACCTGACTACTCCATCTTCTTACTCAGTTCTAACAAAGCACAGTCCATTACATTTGAGCTTTTAGTGTTTGATATTCCTCCAGGAAAACAAAAAACATCACTTAGGGTGAACTAAACCTGCTTCTGTACTTCACAGAACTTCGATCCTCCTGTTTTCCCCCAGTATTGCCATTCTCTTACTGCCTGTCTTCTTTCTGACCCAGCCTGATCTTGTGGTTGGGGATCTGAAGTGTCTTACCTTCAACACTTCCGACCCTGAGTTTGTTTATTTGTTGTTGTTGTTGTTTTAAGATTTTACTTATTCATGAGAGACAGAGGGGCAGAGACATAGGCAGAGGGAGAAGCAGGTTCCCTGTGGGGAGCGTAGGACCCCAGGATCACGACCTGAGCCAAGGCAAGATGCTCAAACACTGAGCCACCCAGGCATCCCTGTTTGTTCTGTTTTTAAAGTAGGCTCCACACCCAATGTGGGGCTTGAACTCAGGACCCTGAAATCCAGGGTCTCCATTCTACCGACTGAGCCAGCCAAGTGCCCCTGACCTTCAGTTTTTTACCTTAAAAATTTTTGAATCATTTTAGATGTACAGAAAAGTACCAGAGATCATTCAGAGAGTTTCTGTATACTCTCCACTCAGTTCCTCCACTGTTACCATCTTGTATAATGCTATGGGCTGAATCATGTCCCCTCCAAAATTCCTATGTTGAAGCCCTAACTCCCAGTGTGATGGGATTTGGAGATGGGCCTTTGGGAAGTAATTAGGTTTAGATGATGTCATGAGGTGAGACTCTTGTGATGGGATTAGTGCTCTTGAGACCAGAGAGCTCTCTCTCTACCACATGAAGACACAGCAAAAAGGTGGCCATCCACAAGACAGGAAAAGCACTCTCACCAGGAACTGAATCAGCTGGCACTTGGACCTTGAATTTTCCCCAGAACTGTGAGAAATAAATGTCTATTGTTTAAGCCACTCGGTCTATGATACTTGGTTATAGCATCCCAGACAGACTAATATATATAAAGCCATAGTACAGTGGTCAAAACTAAGAAGTTAACATTGGTATGATAAAATTAAACTACATGCTTTATTTGGATATCACCAGTTGTTCCAGTATGTCCTCTTTCTGTTCCAGGACCTTCTTTACAATTGCATGGTGCATTTAGCTGCCGTGTGTCTTTAGTCTCCTCTAATCTATGACAGTTTCTCAGTGGTATCTTGTGCTTTTTTTTTTATTTTTTTATTTTTTGTATCTTGTGCTTTTAATTTGCAACCGAGTCTTCCCCTAATGACAGATGGTGTCTTTGCAACCCTACTTAACATTTTTGGCTAAATACCCAGAAGGGGATTTCTGGATCATGATAATTCTGTTTCATTTTTTAAAAAAGATTTTATTACAGAGAGACCTCCCTCTCAGCAGAGAGCCCGACATGGGGCTCCATCCCAGGATCCTAAGATCATGATCTGAGCTAAAGGCAGATAGTTAACTGACTGAGCCACCCAGGCACCTCTCTATGTTTAATTTTTTGAGGAACCACCATAGGCTTTTCCACAGTGGCTGCACCATTTTACGTTCCCATCAGTAATATACAGGGCTCCAATTTCTCCACATCCTTACCAACACTTACTTTCTGTTTTTTGACAGTAGCCATCCTAATAGGTGTTAGGTAGTATTTCATGGTTTTCATTTGCATTTCAATTAGTGATGTTGAGTAACTTTTCATATGATTCTTGGCCATTTGTATACTATCTTTGGAGGAAGGTCTATAATCATTTTTAATTGGATTATTTGATTATTTGTTGTCATGAACATATTTTTATTAGCTAATTTTCCATCTGTATGTCTTCTTTGGAGAAGCATCTGTTCAGATCTTTTGCCCATTTTTTTTCAAATATTTTATTTATTCATGAGAGACACAGAGAGGCAAAAACAAAGGCAGAGGGAGAAGCAGGCTCCCTGCAGAGCCCGATGCAGGACTTGATCCCAGGACTCTGAGATCACGACCCGAGCCAAAGGCAGATGCTCAACCACTGAGGCACCCGTGCATCCTTCTTTTGCTAATTTTTAAACTGGGTATCTTTTTTTATTGTTGGGTTTTAAGCGCTCTTTGTATAATCTGGATATAAATCTATTATCAGATATGTGATTTGTAACATCTCCCAGTGTGGGGCTTATCTTTTTATTCTCTTAATAGGATATTAAGACAAGTAATAGTTTTCATGACCCAGGATCATGCAGATTTACTTCTGTAAGGTTTATATTTTACATTTTGGTCTGTGATCCATTTTGAATTTTTAAAAGATTTTTTAGTTTTTATTTTAGAGTAGAGGGAGAGGGAGAGAATGTCAAGCAGACTCCCTGCTGAGCACAGAGCCTGGCACGGGGCTCCATTTCATGATCCTGAGATCATGACTTGAGCTGAAACCAAGAGTTGGATGCTCAACCGACTGAACCACCCACATGCCCCTATTTTTTTTTTTTAAGATTTATTTGTTGAGAGAGAAATCAGGGAGGGGGAGAGGGATAGAGGGAGAGAGTCTCAAACTGACTCTGTACTGAGCATGGAGCCTGACACAGGGCTTGATCCCAGGACCCTGAGATTATGACCTAGCCAAAACCTAGAGTCAGACACTTAACTGACTGAGCCACCCAGGCGCCCCAGTGCCCCCATTTTGAATTGATTTTTATATAAGATATGATACATGTATAAACGTTCATTTTTTTGCATATAATGTCCAGTTTTTCAACCTCATCTGCTGAAAAGACTTTCTTTTTTCCATTCAGTTGCCTTTGTACCTTTGTCAAAAGTCAATTGACTATATTGTTAGACTTTTTCTTTTGTCTATTGTCTATGCTTGCACTAGTACCATCCTATCTTGACTTGATTATTATGGCTTTGTAATGAGTCTTGAAATTGAGTACTCACCGCTCTATCATGAATAAATAAATAAATAAATCTTTG
Source organism: Canis lupus baileyi (assembly GCF_048164855.1). NCBI lineage: Eukaryota > Metazoa > Chordata > Mammalia > Carnivora > Canidae > Canis > Canis lupus. Next base: position 32,478,529 of record NC_132876.1, read on the forward strand.
AAAATTGTTTTGTTTATTCTAATCAGCTTGTTGGTATCTCTGAAATTCTTGCTGGAATTTTGATTGGAATTGTGTAAAATCTAAAGATCAAGTTGGGGAGAATTGACATCTTAGTAATACTGCATTTTCTAACCCATGAACACAGCTATCTCTCTATTTAGATCTTTGATTTTTTTTTCATATATTTGAGAGAATGAGAGAGAGCATGAGTGGTGGGGGCAAGGGGCAGAGGGAGAGGGAGAAGCAGGCTCCTCTCTGAGCAGGGAGCCTGAGGTAGGGCTCAATCCCAGGACTCTGGGATCATGACCCGAGCCAAAGGCAGATGCTTCACCGACTGAGCCACCCAGGCATCCCTCTTTGATTTTTTTCATCAGTGATTTGTAGTTTTTCTTGTACATATCAGAAGGATATTTTGTTTAAATTTATATCTAAGTACTTCATTTTCTCTGGTGTTATTGTAAACTTTATCCTTTTTTTAAAAGATTTTATTTATTCATGAGAGACAGAGAGAGAGAGAGAGAGAGAGAGAGGTAGAGGCACAGGCAGAGGGAGAAGCAGGCTCCATGCAGGGAGCCCGACGTGGGACTCGATCCCGGGTCTCCAGGATCACACCCTGGGCTGAAGGCGGTGCTAAACCGCTGAGCCACCTGGGCTCCCCAACCTTATCCTTTTTAAAAAATTTTAAATTTTTATTTATTTTTAAAGTAATCTCTACACCCAATATGGGGCTCAAACTCACAATCCCGAGATCCAGAGTTTCGTGCTCTACTGACTGAGCCAGCCAGATGCCCCAAATCTTATTTCCTTTTAAATGAGAAAAATAATCTCAGAGTAGATCTGCAAACTCACTGAGACCTGTTCTGATACAAACTCAGGCTGAAATTCCATTTATCTCCTGACCCCATGCTCTAAGCCCCCAGTCTGACCTCTGTCTTATGGTGAGTGTTCTGGCTCTCCTTTTCTAGTTAACAAGAGTTTTGGTCAATAGCTGTAGGACCTTTTGGAGAAGGCCATAAAGAAACTTTGCAATATGTATTTGTGGCAATGTCCAGGTGATGCATTGTCTCTTGGCTCAGAGATTTCTAGGTAAACTGGTCTGGAATTACAATAGGTCTTGGAAGGGACGCCTGGGTGGCTCAGCGGTTGAGCATCTTCCTTTGACTCAGGTCATGATCCCGGGGTCTGGGATCGAGTCCCACATCGGGCTCCCCACAGGGAGCCTGCTTCTCCCTCTGCCTATGTCTCTGCCTCTCTCTCTGTGTGTCTCATGAATATAAAATCTTTTAAAAAAAACAGGTCTGGGAAGTGGGTAAGAGGCAATACCACTTCATCATAGTGACAGCAATTACAGTTAGATGTGCAGAGGCCTACAATTCTTTTAAAAAAAATACACAGATTTATATTTAGTAACAGTCTTCTGCCCAAATATTCTAAGCCATTGCCAATGATTCCTAATTATCAAACATTCTGATTAATACCTTGGACTTGGGACCCCTGGGTGGCGCAGCGGTTTAGTGCCTGCCTTTGGCCCAGGGCGCAATCCTGGAGACCCAGGATCGAATCCCACGTTGGGCTCCCGGTGCATGGAGCCTGCTTCTCCCTCTGCCTGTGTTTCTGCCTCTCTCTGTGTGTGTGTGTGTGTGTGACTATCATAAATAAAGTAAAAATTAAAAAAAATACCTTGGACTTGTTTTTTATTACAGCAACTGGGCTTTGTTGGAAACATAAATAGATAGATAAATCTTAAATCCCTTTGATATTATAATATCTGCTCTGCAAACTCCCAATTCAGAATCAGTCCCACAATCTGCCTTCTCTGACCTTTTACCCAAATAGATGAGTGTCCATATCTTGTAAATGGGTGCAGTTTGACATCATGAATATATGGTTCCAGTATCAGATAGGTTCTCGCCACAGCTAGCCAATCCTTCTGAGTGTTTAGGTCGGGAACCCTCCTGTTTCCCCTGGGACAATTTAGAGCCTTCACCACTTTCCCCCTTCCTCTCTGCCTGCAAGCCACCTCTCAGCAGACATTTTTCTTCCCAAAGCACCAAGGACATAGGGGCACCCTTAGTTGCATCTGTTCCCAACCTTCTCTCCTTCCAGTCTCAGAGGAAGAGGTGGCCCTCTTTCTGCTCAAGGCTGATCTCATACCTTAGTCAGTCAGCTACTGTATATTGAGTAGCTAGATTTTGCACGAGGAGCTGGGAGATAGTGGAGAACAAAGAAGCTCATGTTCTGGCGGCAGAGGTGCCCGACAGACAAGTGAACCAGAAATAGATCAGTTCAAATAGTGTGATGTGATAGAGAATGGCGGGTGGTCGGGGATGGGCTCTCAGAATGGCGGGTGGTCGGGGATGGGATCGTGCCCGTCAGACCTGAAGGATGAGAATGAGTTGGCCGGGTAAAGAAGGAAGAAGCAACCCAGATGAGGCCAGTAGGAAATCCGAAGGCTCTGCGGAGGGAGAGGCTGAGCATGTTGGAGGAATGGAAAGAAGGCCGCTGTGACTTGATTGTACTGAGGGAGAGAAAGAACAAGCAGCAAAAAGTGAGGTCAGAGGAGGGAGCAGGTTCCATTGGACCTTAAAGGCACAATGGGAAATTATTGAAGACTTTTAGGCAGAGGACTAACATGATTTACACTTTAAAATGATTCAGCTGCCACCAAGGGAAGGCTTGTCATTGGGAGGCCAGAATGGAAGCAGGGAGACCAGTCAGACTACTGTCATAGCCCGGGCAAGAGATGAGAGTGGCTGAACTAGGGCAGGAAAGGAAGAGTTGGAGAAAGTGAATGGAGATGTGTTTGGGAGGTTTTGTTACTAGATCGAGCTGATGGATTGGATGTGGGAAGCGATGGGAAGAGGGAAATCAACTTGATTTGTGGCTAGAATAATGGGGGGGAATTGAAGTAACATTTACTGAGATGGGGAGAAAATTTTCAGGGGAAAGCCAAGCACATGGTTTGGATATGTTATGTTTGAAATGCCTACTGGCTATCAGAGTGGAGATGTCAAGTAGGCAGTTGACTATGTAGTCTGTAGCTAAACTGGGGAGGTCTACCTAGAGATATAAATTTGGAAGGTTTTGGCAGATAGCTGTTATTCAAGGTTTTTTTTTTTTTAAGATTTTATTTATTTATTCATGAGAGGCAGAGATGTAGGCAGAGGGAGAAGTAGGCTCCCTGTGGGGAGCCCGATATGGGACTCGATCCCAGGACCACAACTTGAGCCGAAGGCAGACACCCAACCACTGAGCCACCCAGGCATCCCAATAGATGTTACTCAAAGCCACAAGCCAGGATGAGATTCCCAAAGACGTTAGGTGTAAATGGCAAAGAGAATGGGTGCAAGGACTGAATCCTGGGGCATTCCCAACATTTAATGGTTAAGAGATGAGGAGAAATTAGTGAAGAAGACTGAATAGAAATGGCTAGTAAGGCTGGAGGGAAATGGAACTATCCTGAAAGCTAAGAGAAGTGGGTGTTTTATATCAGCCAGGGGCCAGTTAGAAAAATTCACATTCAGAATTTTAAATAGAAAGAACTTAAGGAATTGGTTACTCAGGCAAGAGCTATTCTCAGGAAGCACTGGCAAGCCAAGGTGGGGATGATGAATTAACCCAGAAATTTAGCAACAGCAGGAAGCTGCTTCGCCTGTACAGGAGGTAAAAGTAGAAGGTGGTGTTACTCAAATCTAGGATCAGGGACCACCCAGCAGAAGCAGGAAGGCTGGCCCAGGAAGAGCTTGGTCTGTGGAGGGAGGGCCTATCCAGGGGGAGCCACAGAAGAGATACAATCACTGTTAGAGATGACCCTCAATACAGAGGGAAAGGGAGGGGAGTTCCCTGGCTTCTCCCCCTTCTCCTGCTCTCCAGTCTTTAGCCAGTAATTCCCATTGGCCAAACCTGTCAGGAAGTCAGAGAGGAAGAGAGCCTGGGAAATGCAGTTGTCTATACTACACAACAGAGCTGAGGGAGGGAGGAATGGCTCCAAGAGCAAATAGGCAAATGGCTAGCACGTGTAAGTAAGATGAGGACTTGGAATTAAGTGTTGCATTTACTGGAGATCATTGGTGACCTTGACAAGCAATTCAATAGAGTGGTGAGAGCAAAACCCTGACAGGAGTGAGTTCAAGAGAAAACGGGAGGAGGGGAATTAGAGGCAGTGAATACAGATGACTTTGGGTTTTTTTTTTTTTTTTTGGAGTTTTGCTGTAAAAGGAAAAGAGAAATGTGGTATGTGGAGTGGGAAATAAGATTGACAGTAGGTATTTTCAAGATAGAAGAAAAAACAGCATATTTGAATGCTGATGAGGAAAAAGCCAAGAGAGAAGTAAAAGTTGATAATGCAGGAGAGAGAGAATTATTGGAGTAATCTACCTGAGTAGACAGAAGAGGATAGGATCCAATGCGTAAGCGATACAATAATACGATTTGTAGAAAATCAGACACAGTAGCATCATCACTCAACTTTGGAAAAACACCTTAAAATTCATGTACTCTAACCTCCCACATGCAGGAATTCCCTGTGCAACACCCCCCCCCCCCATTGATCCAGCCTTTGCTTTAGAGTCTCCAGTCTTACAATTTCCCAAAGCAGCCATTTCCATTTTAAGGCAGATATAATTGTTAGGAAAACTTTCCTTTTCAAAGAAATCAAATGCAATTAATGCCTTATTCTGGATTGGGTCATACTTTGGATAAACCAACCATAAGGGCCCTTTTGGGGTCAATCAAAAAAATAAATATGTGGTATTAGATGAGAAGAAAATGTATTAAATGATGAAGATTGAGTGAAAAGAACAGTTTGCAGAACAGTATATGGAGTGATCTTACTTGGTTTATTGTATATCTGTTCATGTGTGCATACACATGGGGAGGGGAAAGATCCGGAGGGACGTGCACTGAGATATTAACAGCAGTAACCTCTGGGTAATGAGAATGTGTCACTGAGTTCTAGCAGAACTTCGACAAACAGTTCTTAAACTGTTTCAGAGAATAGAAAAAGATCATTTTCCCCAATTCTTCATGTGAAAATAGGATAACCGATACCAAACCTGACAATGATAGCAGGAAAAAGAAATGTATGGACCACTCTCCCCTAAAATCAATCAATCCTGAATATAGATGTTCTAAAGTTATATTTTTAAAGATTTATTTATTTATTCATGAGAGACACAAACTGAGAGAAAGAGACAGAGACATAAGCAGAGGGAGAAGCAGGCTCCTCACAGGGAGCCTGATGCGGGACTCGATCCCGGAACCCGGGATCACGACCTGAGCCGAAGGCAGGTGCCCAACCCCTGAGCCACCCCAGCATCCCTAGATGTTCTAAAGTTCTAAATAAAATATTAACAAGTAGAATTTAGGTGAAATTCTAGAGGCATTTTCATTAATGTCAGGAATAATACTAGGATGCCTGCCATCATTGCTATTACTCAATATTATTCTGGAAGTTCTACCTTACTGAAATAAATACGAAAAATTGAGAGGTATAAATATGTAAAAGGAAGTGACAAAATGTTGTTTTAATTAGGTTTTTTTGAAAAAAAAAATAATTAGGTTTTTTTGGACATTAGGAACAGATACTCAAGTTCTCTTAAATAATAGAGATTTATTGTAAGGATATACATGGGAGTAAGGGATTAGGAATAGAAGAAAATTCTTAATTAGGATCAAAGATATCTACAAAAAATTGTACAACAAGTATCATACCTGAAAGCTTGCCTCCTGAAATTGGAAATGAGACAAGGATTCCCTCTATTACCATTGTACTGGAAATCCTAGCCAGTGCAATAAAAGAAGAAAAAGAAATAAAAACATCAAAGATTAGAAAGGAAAAAATTCCATCATCATTTGTAAGAAACACAATTGTGTATAAAGAATATGCAAAATAATTGAAGAATAAACATTTAAATGATAAATAAATTTAGATAGGTGCTGGGCACATAGTCAATATGGAAAATCAATTGCATTTCTCTATATAAGCAACAAGCATTTGGAAACCTAAGATTAAAAAATTTAGTCATTATAGTAGCATAAAAAATACCTAGGGATAAATCTAGGAAAACATAGAAAATATAAAAGGTTATTGAGAAAAATTAAAACCTAAATAAATGGAGTGATATTGATGGGTTGGAAGACTTGATAGCTTTAAGATATCAATTCTCTAAAAAAAAAAAAAAAGGTATCAATTCTCTGCAGACTGATTTATAGATTCAATGAGACCCCATTCAAAAATCCCAACAGTTGTGGGACACCTGGGTGGCTTAGTTAAGTGTCTGCCTTTGGCACAGCTCATGATCCCAGAGTCCCGGGATCAAGCCCCATGTCAGGCTTCCTGCTCAGCGGGCAATCTGTTTCTCCCTCTCTCTGCCTCTCCTCCTGCTTACTCTCTCTCAAATAAATAAAATCTTAAAAAAAGAAAACAACAGTTGTGTGTATGTGTGTGTGTGTGGCGGGGGGGAGACTTAACAAGGTAATTTAAATTCTATGGAAAAGGTCCAAAAATAGCCAAGGCATTCTTGAAGAAGTAGGTAGAAAGATGGTTGTACTAGATAGTGTCTTATTATGTAGTGAAAGTAATTGAAACAATGAAGATATTGGCCCAGTGATAGGCAAAATAGATCAATAGAACAGAATGGGGAGTCCAGAAACAGATCCATACAGTTATAACAAATATATAACAAAGGTGCCACTGCTCCTCCATGGGAAAAGAATTTTTTTTTTAAATTTTGCTAGGACAATTATCTAGCCACATGGCAAAAAGAAAACTTGACCACTACCTCATATCATCCATAAAAATCAATTCCAGATAAATCATAGATCTAAATGAGCAAGGTAAAATTAAAACTTCTAGAAAATGGGGTACCTGGCTGGCTCAGTTGGTAGAGCATGTAACTCTCGATCTCAGGGTCATGCATTCAAACCCCACATTGGGTGTAGAGTTTACTTTATTTATTTATTTTTTTAATTAATTAATTTATTTATGATAGTCACAGAGAGAGAGAGAGAGAGAGGCAGAGACACAGGCAGAGGGAGAAGCAGGCTCCATGCACCGGGAGCCCGACGTGGGATTCGATCCCGGGTCTCCAGGATCACGCCCTGGGCCAAAGGCAGGCGCTAAACCGCTGCGCCACCCAGGGATCCCTAGAGTTTACTTTAAAAAAAAAAAAAACTTCTTAAAAAAGTCTAGAAAATAATACAGTAAAATATTTTCATTACACAAAAAGCACTAACCATAAAAGATGTATACATTTGGCTGCATTAAAATTAAGAGCTTCCGTTCAACAAGAAAAACACCATTAAGAGAGTGTAAAAGCAAACCACAGAGTGGGTGAAGATACCTATAATATGGAAAAGTATAAATCTCATGTCCCAAATCTCTAGAGAACTACAAATCATCTTCTTAATGATCAAATCAAATCATCTTTTAAATCAAAGATTTGATTTAATTAAATCAAATCATCTTTTAACTTTGGACTCTTTGGGGGACAGTGCAGGCCAGGGGACTCAGACACAGACATCCCAGAGAGAGGGCAAGGACACTTACTCTTTTTGCTTCTGAAAGTAGAGCCGAGAGTGGAAGGGAAGTGGGAAAGCAGGGCTTGGAAAGAGATTTTGCTGTCTGAAGACCCCAACTGAAAGGGTTTTTTCTCTCGGACCAGAGGGAATAGGGGCCTCTAGCCCACCGTGCCCTCCATCACACTCTGAAAGGACAAGTGAGTGGAGTACTCTCTGGAGGTCGGATAGGCTGTGTAAACTTGAAAGGTTAATTCTTTTTTTTTTTTTAAGGCCAAAGTCTCATGCTCTACCGGTGGAGCCAGTCAGGCACCCCTAAAGGTCAGTTCTTAATCTCAGCTTGCTCCTGCGAGCCCAGCCCCAGTCTCCGACTGAGGAGTATAAGCTTCCAGGAAGCACCTGCCTGTCCTCCACCGTGGCTGGGGTTGGGGGTGGAGTAGGGAATCCAGTCATGCCTTTGGAATGGAGCTCCAGAGAGAGTGAGTTATTAATAGACTTTCCTGTGGGGCCTCCCCGCCCTCCCCCAGTGAGTCCCAGCAGGATTTGGAGGGCTTCCAAGCTATGGAACCAGTTGCCACAGCTCGTAGGCACCACACACAATCTCCACTACTGGTTTGTTCATTCTGACTCCCAGCTCCTACTCTGATCCCCCTCAACTCACTCACCTCTGGCCACTGTGGTCTCCTCCCTGGTTCTCACACACACCAGGCACTTTCCTCCCTGAGGCCTTGGCATTTGCTGTTCCCCTGCCTGGAACACTCTTCCCTCAGGTATCTGGCATGGCCTGCTCCCTCACCAGCCCTAGGTCTTGACTTCAATGTCTTTTTTCCTCAGAGAAATCTCTCCTGTCCATTCTATCTAAAATGTCTTCACCTCCCTACACTTCCTAACCCCTCCTTCCTTGTTTCTATTTCCCCCTGAGGCCCCATATATTTTTGTTGCTCGTTTTTATTGTCTGGCACTTCCACTGTAATGTAAGTTAAGAGAGGGATTTCTGGGGGGGGGGGGTGCACCGTTGTATCCCAGAACCTAGGAGAGGTCCTGGTAACATAGTTGATGCTCAGTAAACATTGGCTGAATGAGTGAATGGAATCAACAGTTACTGAGTGCTGACTAGGTGCCAGCCCCGTGCTAGGCACCGCAGGTATGATGGAGAGAGACACAAGCCTATGTCTTGCTCTCAGGGAGCTCACTGTCTCTGCAAGGGGCGAGTGATGAAGAGACAGGGACCCCCTGTTCTGATACCCCGGACAGGAGTGAGGATGCTTGCTCGGCCCCCCGCGCTCCTCTCGCGCCTGACGGGAGCCTCACTCGCAGCTGTTTGGATTCCAGGCTTCGGAGTGGGAGCTGAACGGGTGGTCCCACACCTGCCGTGTGGCTCCCTTGGTCCTGGGCCTGAGTAAAGGAGTCCCTACAACTTGCTGGCTGCTGCCCTGGGGCCTGGGCCCTCGGCCCACTCTGGGGCATGGCCACAGCCTCCCCACCCTGATGGAGGAATGCATCATGACAGCCCAGGATCACCCGTTGGTCGCCCTGGGGCCACTAAAATGTCAGCCCCTCAAGGGCAGGGATGGCTCACAGCTCCGTCTCTGGTCACTGGCCCAGTCCCTGATCACCCTGTCTGTGGAGCATGGTGGTGCAGAGCATGGGCGCTGCAGGCCGGACTGCCTGAGTTTGAATCCCACTCTGCCACCTACTAGCCGCATAACTTCAGGCAAGTCCCCTTATCTCCCTGGTGCCTTTGGTTCCCGTCCGTCAAGTGGAGACGATGGTAGCACCCATCCCGTCTGGCGTTAGGGGCGTTAAGCGAGTTCATATTTGTAAAGTGCTTAGAACAGGCGCCGGGTATCTGGTACGTGCTGGGTAACTAAACAAATGCCAGACACTACCTGTTGCTTCAGTGAATGAGCTGCAAATGTGGTTGCCCCCACTCGTCCTGAGTTCAAGGGGGAGTCTCGCCCGTCTTTGCCACAGAGCCAGCTCTTCGAGCTCTGGACCAGCTCATACCTACTGCAGTTCTGGGAGGGGAAGCCAAGCCGCAGCACCCCTCCTAGATGCCCTCAGAGCAAGTTTCTGTCTGGGGCCCCTTGTATCCTTTCTCCACTTCATTTCCAGTTCTGACCTGTGGCAGTGCTTGGGGTGCCCTTGGCATCACCCGTTTTCACTGGCTCTGCTGGGGAGTTCTATTTCCCTCCCTCTTGGCTTCTGCTGTTGGAGACAGTGCCCCAGTCTCTTTGTGGAAAATTATAGAGCTTTCTTATCTTCTCTGAGCCAGGGCTGAGCTAGCCCACTGGAAACCTCATCCCAGTGCGGCAGGAGCTGGCATAGACACGGTATGCTGGGGAAAATAGGACGGCACGAGGGTAGGGTTACAAGCCAGAGTATTTTGAACCTCAGCTGTGAGGGCAGCCCCAAAGCAGTGGACATCAGCTCTCCCAGGGGAAGCTAGGGGCACAATGAACCAAGTTGGGTCTGGGCCAAGCTGCTGCCTGGGAGTGGCCTAGCCTACAACAGAAGTTCTTAAACTGGGTTCCACGGGGTTCAGGTGGAGCTTCAGAGAGTCCCTGGACTCCCTGAAATCAAATATGTTTTGTGTGCATGTGAGAGGTGGGCATTTTTCTGTGAAGGAGATTCACTGATTTCACCAGAGGGTCCCATGAAGAAAGAACAGTCAGGAGTCACCAGTCTGATACTCAAAATGTGGGAGGCATAATAGCATACGGGAAACCCACAACCTTACCTTCAGCTTGCTAATGTTTATATGCCTGCTCTGTCACATAACCGCCTGTGATCTTGGGCAGCTCACTTTACCTCTTTGCATCAATGTCCTCATCGATACAGCGAGGATAACAGCAGGACCTACTTTATAGGGTTCCCGAGGGAAACAGACAAGGCAAAGCCCCTAGTAGCTTGTTTGGAACATGGTAAGGTAGGTATTATCATTGGCAATTCAGAAGATCACCTGTGTGTGTGTGTGTGTGTGTGTGTGTTTCTGAGGTTGGGGATGGGGAACAATAGTTGGCCCTCCCAGAATTCATGCCTAGTGGTCTGGCAGGCTGGTGGCAAGAGCTACCAGACAGTATTTGCTAAGACGGATCTGCCCCATAGAAGGCATAGGTAGCCCCATCTCTCCCCTAAGGCGGGGCTGGATGCAGGACTGACTCCCCTCCTATCTAGAATGATTTTTGGGCACACCAAGGTGATCCCTCCTGAATAGCTCCCCTACGGATCAGCCACTGTGTCCTAACGTTTCTCCGATCAGCGTCACTCATTGCTTGAGCCACAAAGGCTTTGTTAAAATGCAAGCTCAGTGGCGAACGTGTGCAGGGACACAGGGTGAGCCCCGTCACAAAGGTTGACTTTGTTCCTTGGATATTTCATTTTTTCCCTAGGAGCCATATTGCTACTGCTGGTTAGAAAAGTTGTTGCTACTCACTCACAGTTGCTCATCGGTGTCAAGCTGTCTTCCTGAGTGAGGCACAGTTGGCCGCCTTGCCCACACTGTAAGCCGAGGGAGTTCTCATTCTGCCCACACCACCCCCCTCATGCAGGGACCCTTTCTTTTCAGAACAGCACGGCACTGTTTTTGAACGTTCATCTATGTAATCCCTGCATGGATTTGTAAAGCCCATTTAATTGGGCAGCATACTTACCTTTTATCACTCTAGTACCTGTTGAGCCACCTATTCTAAGTTGGGTCACCATCGCCGTGGGCCTTCCTTTGTAGCTTGATAATTAGTTTTCCTTTGTCATTTTCTACATATTGTATTTGCCTAGTAATGAGGTTTAATCCTGACGCCTGTAGTTTTCATTCATCTGCTCAGAGACAAGTGTTTATTCATTGTCAGCTCAGAAATAGTCTTCTGATTGATTTTTTAGAACATGCAATATCCGCATAATTTTATTTGCCTATTAGCTAGATTATTGTCATGAACATAAGTAACTATTGTTATAACAGAAATAACGGTTATCTACCCAGATCCTTGGATCTGAGTCCTGTTTAGGAAATAGTTTAGGTAGGCTGGCTCAATTGGAAGAGCATGTAACTCTTGATCTCGGGGGTTGTAAGTGCGAGCCCCGCAATGGGTATAGATTACAACAAAAAAGAAACTTTTTAAAAAAAGGAAATAGTTGGGATGCCTGGGTGGCTCAGCGATTGGGCGTCTGCCTTTGGCTCAGGGAGTGATCCCCATCCAGGGATCGAGTCCCACATTGGGCTCCCTGCATGGAGCCTACTTCTCCCTCTGCCTGTGTCTCCGCCTCTCTATCTCTGTGTCTCTCATGAATAAATAAATAAAATCTTAAAAAAGGAAATAGTTTGGGTAAAAAGTTTGGGAATTTAGGAACACAGTGTCCTACAATGTTCTTCTCTAAATAATATACACGTTTCCTGCTACAAACTAATCCAAGGGAGAGAGGACAGATCCATGTGGCCAAGGATGAGGGACCTTGAAATCTGAATACTATTTGGGGCTGCCAAAATCCTTCGTGTTAACTAGGACACCAGCACCACTTGGCAATCCTGTTGTATGTCCCTGATCAGCAACTCTTCACTGTCACCGGCTGACCCACAGGCTCAACTGAAATGCAATAGCGCCCCCTTCCCCTCCGTAGCTGGCATTGGATGTGCTCTGGGGACCCCCTTCAGGACTGAAGGACTCCTATGGCCAGCAGCCCTCAGCTCTCAGACCCTTGTGGGGACCATCTCAGCTGAAGAAAGTTGCTCTGCCCAAGGGCATGCTCCCTTCCTAGGGCAGCCTGCACCCAGTGAAGGACTGATGGGGTGGAAAGGCTCAGCCCCTTGGTCCCAGCTCCTAGCTTCAGAGCTTCCCATGGGGCCACCTGAGGCTTTGGGGAACCTATGGTGCAGCCCGGCATCTCTTTCCTCCCATGCTACTCCCATTCCTTCCCTTCCATGGGTGGTGGTAGTGCTCCCAAGAGCACTCCCTAATAAACCTGCTGATCTTTATCTCAGAATTGGCTTCTTGGGATGCCTGGGTTGCTCAGTTGCTGAAGCGTCTGCCTTTGGCTCAGGTCATGATCTCTCGGGGTCCTGGAATCGAGCCCCGTGTCAGGCTCCCTGCTCATCGGGGAGCCTGCTTCTCCTTCTCCCTCTGCCCCTTTCCCTGCTTGTCCTCTCCCTCTCTCTCAAATGAATAAATAAAATCTTAAAAAAAAGAACTGGTTTCCCAGCAAAGCCGACCTGCCACACCCCCGTCTCCTGCCCCCAACCCCCTCCCTCCTGCCTAAGGCTGAGGCCCACCTCCCCAGCATGCTCAGGTTCAGTCCCCTTCCCCTTCCCCTGGGCCTTGCTCCACCACTCACATCTGCTCTCTTTCCTGAAGCTTCAACCTCCCCACCCCTCCATCTCCTCCGATTGGCATGGAAATGTGAACAGTTATCTTCAACAAAAACCTTTGACACAGGGCCCCCTTCTAGCCTCTGTTGTTTCTTCCACTTGGCGGTCTAAGCTTCTGGAACCGTCCCACTGCAGTCTGGCTTCTGCCCTATCTTATTTGACCTCCCTGGGGCATCTGGCTCTGACGGCCACTCTCTCCGATCTTCATTTCCAGGACACGTGGCTCCCTCCCACTTGCTTTACGTTCCTAAAATGCTGTGATGTCCAGAGCTCCACCCTTAGCCCTCTTCTCTTCTTATTCTGGATCTCGTTCATGACCATGGCTTCAACTACCCCCATATGTTGAAGGTGTCCAAATGCCTATCTCCAGCCCAGACCTCTGCTGCTACGTGATAACACTGTCATATCCAGGTGGCTATTAAACATCCCCCACCCCCACCCCCCGATGTCGCACAAGTACCTCAAAGCCAGCCTATCCACCATGGCTCTTGTCTTCACCCCTGCCCTGCCCAGGTCCTCCCTGCGAGTGGGACCACCTCATACTCGAGACCAGTACTGGCACTATTCTCGGCATGACCCCTCTCCCTGTCACCTACTTCTGCACAACGATCACGTTCTGTTGATCCCGCCTCTTCAAAGGTTCTAGAATCCTTCCCTCATGCCCTTACTGACAATGTCCTAGTTCGAGCTTTGGACCTGTATAACCCAAATGATGGTGACAGCCTCCTCAGCATTCTCTCGGCCTTGACACCTGCCTTTCCCTCTGCTGCTGGACCGGTGTTTCTCCAAAGTAATTTGAATCATGAAGCTCCCCTGTTCAAAATGCTTCCGTGGCCCCGTTGCCTTTAGCGTAAAGTAAAAACTCCTGTAATTGGCACCTCTCTGATCTGGCTACTGCCTGCCTGGCTTCCTCACTACCAATTCCCCACCCCACCCCATCTAGTCCTTTCTATTCTCGCACAACTGGAACTACTTGAAGTGCTTTGAACATGCTTCATTCTCCTGTCTCAATGCCTCCTTTGTACATGTTCTTCCCCCGGGAAAGCTGCCTAATTGCTCCCTTCCCCACCCCACGCCCCCCCCCCCATTTATTCTGCAAGAGTCCTTGCAAACTTTCCAGGCACTCCGAGGCTCTCTCCCGCCCCTGGCTTTCCCCACCTCTTTACAGACATCCATTGGACTTACGGCACCTTCTTCACTGCCTCTCCTTCCAGGTCTTTCTTTCTACCGGACTGAGGTCCTTGAAGCCAACAGTTCCATCCCATAATCCCAGTATCTGGCACGGCGTTTGGCAAGTGGTTGCCACTTATTAAGGGCTTTGAGGATGAATGAGTCAATGAGGTGTGAGGGGGTAGCAGGAGAAGAAAAGAGAACTCCCAAGAAGCTTGGGGCGACACGGAAGGCAGATGCCCCGATCTCACGATTTTGCTCCGCTAGATGTCCCGTCTTGGGCATCTGATAGACCCAGATCATCCCGACATGCAAGCTGCTTTTGCCCAGAGGTCTGTGGGTGGCTGTGATCGCCTCACCTTCCCGCTTTAGGAAAGGAGCGGAAGCCAGCCAGAGCGTCCAGAGCACTGCCTGTGGCCAAAGCCAGGCAGAGAAGACCCTCGCCTGTTGCTCAGCGACCACTCCCACCCGTGTCTCTGAAAGCAAGGCCTCCCACCCCAGCCCTCTGCTGGCTGGCAGACAGGAAAGAGGGGAAAGAGAACGTCAGCAAGGCTCACCACCGCTTCCGCCGCCGCTTTTCTACACAGCAGCGCTGACACCTCAGGTGCCGTGCAAGGATTCCCGGAGAGCAGCGTCGTCCGTGCCCTTGGCTTTGGGAGAGCTGGGCCGAGCCTGCGGCAGCTCTGGTCCACAGAAGCCTCTTCCTTTCTATCCCAGTGTGCTAGCCAAATATTTTCTGTGTGTGCTGTGACATGAAAAAGGTTGATTAATATTATTGAATGATCTCTAATAATTCTGGTCAGGCACCAAGAATTTCTTGAGTGTCCACTTGGGGCCTTGGCATCTTGGATTTCCCCGTACATTTCCCCCAGTCAAAGCTTTTTCTCATGTCTTAAAATACGGTGGAGGTCTTTTTCTTTATTTCCATTTTACAGGGAAAGAAACCAAGGCGCAGTGAGGTCAAGAGACCTACCTGCTCCAGCACTGTCAGAGACAGATCAAACCTGGTAAGGGTAACCGGCTTCCAAAGAACAGGAAAACAAGGGAGCTCAGCTTCCGGAAAGGCAACCCGGCTGAGGGGCTGAGCCCTCCGAGGCTGTCTGGCCACAGTGCATTTATGCTCTGCCCACAAGGGGTCAGTAGGTTCCATAGCAGCAGAGTGGGGTACCTGGAGGCGGCCCTCATAATAGAAGGTGGAGCCATCCTCCTGGCAGCTGCCTGAAAGGAAATCCTACCACCAGAAACTTCCAGGAAGTGCCTGCTGGCCTGATGTACCAGGGGTTGGGACTTATCCCGGGAAGGCTGGGGAATTTGCCAGGGGCAGCACCTTATTATCCGGCCAGTTCTCTGGATCTGACAGGCCATTCTGGATCTACATTGGGCAGTGCCTGTAGATGGAGCAGCTGGCAAATGTGCCCCTGCCTGAAGGGCTGCAGCTGCCTCCACAGAAATAACTGGAACCAAAAATATCGCAGGGCTGTGTCTCCTAGGGCAGAGCCCTCCTGGGGTTCTGGGGAGCGAGGCTGAACATGGGAGAGCCTTGAAGAACCATATATGTATATATACAAAACAGCTCCAGGATTCAGAATCAGAAGGACCTGGGTTTGAATCCTGACTCTTCCTCTTTTTCAGCCATGACCTTGGACAAGTTATTTAACTTCCCTATGCCTCACTCTCCTAATTGGTAGAACAGGAATAAAAACACTTGCCTTTCAGGGTTACTTCTTCACTCATTCATTTGACAAATAGCGGAGAGCCTAACCTAGACTAGCTACTGGGTTCATGGGGTACGAGGATGCTTGGATTCGATGCCTGGCACAGAGCGAATGTGGAATCATGGTAACTTCTGCTTGCAAGTCAGGCCATGAATCTGGACTCAAAATAGCAGGCAGTCAGAGACATTCCGAACAGAAGAGAAGCAGGAGGCAAACACCCCTGGGGAAGGCTCCACTCATATCTGCCGTGTGGTGGCCGGGTTGAAAAGTGCCAGCCTTACCCTTCCCACAGCATCATGAGATAGGGGCCGAGCGAGGGGCCTAGGACTTACACTCACAGGGGCTTGAGCCCACACTGCAGTTGGGGACAGGAAGTAGCGAGACGGGGGCGGGGCCAGGAGGAAGCTTCCTGTCTTGTCAGAAGCCACTGGGCTTCATTTTGCAGATCACCTTGCCTGCCTGTGGGCGGTGGCTTCAGGATGTGGGGAGAAGGTGTGGGCATGCCTATGCGGCAGCAGGCACTTGACCCAGGGCCGTTGAAGGACATGAGAACACCAGAGTATGAATATGCTGCACTGTGGGGAGGCCCCGATTCCTCCGACTCGGGCCTGGGCGTCATGGGATGCCTAGGCCCAACCACCCTTGAGTCCTTTAGTAAACTGTCAGCCTTGAATTTATCCAAGCTTTTCGGATGTTACAGTGCTTTTTTTTTTTTTTTTTTTCAGTCTGCCTCACCAACTGGAATGTTTTCCGCACATATTTGCTTCCTCCTACAGAGAAATTATTTTCTTAAAAACACACCTCTCCTGGGGCTCCTGGGTGGCTCAGTCGGTTAAGCGTCTGCCTTTGGCTCCAGTCATGATCTCAGGGGCCTGGGTTCCAGAGCCCCGCATCTGGCTCCCTGCCCAGCAGGAAGTCTGCTTCCCCTCTCCCTTTGCCCTTCCTCCCTGCTTGTGCATGCTCGCTCTCTCTCTCAAATAAATAAAACCTTTAAAACAAAAACAAAAACAAAACACACCTCTCTCAAGCATCAAGCGATACCATCTTTTGGCGCATCAGAATCCCTGCTAGATTGCAGGTGTATGTACCAGCAGCAGCCCCCAGTGCCAGCAAAGCTGGTGAAGGATGTCTAGAGAAGCCCCTCGAGATCATTTTCTACATTAGCCAACTAAGGATCAGAGAGGTAAAGTGACTTGTCAAAGTTCTTACAGGCACGAAGTGATAGGTAGAACTAGAAATTTCCATAGGTGTCTAGATGAAAGACTGGTCTATTTTTTTCCCCCAAGCCAAATGGCTTCCCATCTGGGATATACTTTTTTGGACTTCCCTCATCACCTCTACCTTCCCTCCCCACCCTAATGTCCTTTCATTCTGTCCATACCAGCACAGCTGGCATCTAGACCAAAGGGGCTTGTCAGGTGGTGGAAGCACCAAACTCGCTTAGGCTAACCTCTGCAGAGCCAGTGCCCAGGAAGCAAAGCAGTGGACCTTCCTGTCAGGTGCCAACGTGGCATGCGAGAGCCGGAGTCCTTTCAGGGCTGGACTGAGGGCAAAGCAAGGAACCTGTGGAGAGGGGAATTTCTAGGCTAAGGCCTATAGGCCTCGGTTTCCAGTCTGGGCCATCTCTGGGTAACACTGTGAGGAAGTTAGATCAAAGTGAGTTGGTATAGAAGAACCATTCATTTTTTTAAAAAAGATTTTGAGGGGGGGCACCTGGGTGGCTCAGTCGGTGAAGTGTGTGCCTTCAGCTCAGGTCATGATCCCAGGATCCTGGGATTGAGCCCCACATCAGGCTCCCTCCTCAGTGGGGAGCCTGCTTCTCCCTCTCCCTCTGCCTGCCACTTCCTCTTTCTTGTGCTTGCTCTCTCTCTGTCAAATAATGAAATATTTTTTTTAAAAAAGGATCTTTTTAAGTAACCTCCACACAGTGTGGGGCTCCAACTCACAGCCCCAAGATCAAGAGTCACATGCTCTACCGACCTAGCCAGCCAGGTGCCCCAGAACCATTCTTTTTTTTTCAAGAACAATTGACTGAGCACTTTCTACAAGCCAGGCGCTGAGCAGGTGCCCAGGATATCACTATGAGAGAAGGGCAAAGTCCCTACCTACCTTCATAGACTTCATAGCCTCGTGAGAGCCAAAAAAGGTTTTTATTTGTTGGCTTTTTAGAAAAACACATAGTAGTTCTGAACCTTGGGCTTAACCGGTGGAGTCTTGGTAAATATTTAACAATCAGCTCTCTGGGGGGAACTGTACACATGTATATATGTACATAGGTTAATTCTAAATTTTACTGATATAAAATATGTACACTACACAAATTACATGTAACAATAAAACACAATATCATTAATAAGGTATTAATTATTGATAAATTTTGTTAATTTATTCAACAAATTGTTTTTAATGACATTGTTGGTATTAATAATTTAATTTAAATTTATTTATTTATTTATTTTTTAAAGATTTTATTTATTCATTCATGACAGACACACAGAGAGAGGCAGAGACACAGGCAGAGGGAGAACCAGGCTCCACGTGGGGAGCCCGATGCAGGACTCGATTCCAGGTCTCCAGGATCATGCCCCGGGCCGAAGGCAGGCGCCAAACCACTGAGCCACCCAGGGATCCTGGTATTAATAATTTTAATATTAATTATTAAATTAAGCTAACTGATTCTCACAGAATGCTTTCGTTGATTTTTGCCAGACCCTTGTATCTGTAACCAACTTGTGGTTGCCATTGCTGAACAAATGTATTTCTGACATAAATGTTGGTTGATCTTTTCATTTATGTGTGAAACAACAAAAACATATGTTGGAACTTCATTAATTCATCAGTGATGTGAATGACTTCTTTCATGAGTAGGATAATGATTTTCAGATGCTGGAAGATCATTTCCTCATTATTTGGTATTATTCACAATGTGACAGCCACTGACATGGCTCACAGTTGAGTTTAATCCCATTCGCTTTCTTAGGTCTAGAAAATCAACAAAAATAAATAAATTGAAGCCTGATTAAGAGTATTTACTGATCTCTGAGTCATGAGCACTCAGCCCATGGCCAATTGCAAGTCACCAGCAAGTCACTACATTGAGAGAGTATGTGCGACTGCCCACTACCATACAGTGTTTCAACCACATAGATGCTCGAGATAATAACCTTAAGGGCACAGATCAGAGTAAAGGTATAGTAAAATGAGTAGGAAGTGAGGAGTCTGAGGGTATTTCTTACCTAATTTTTAATAGAACTTATTTCATTATAACTATAACCAGCTCACATTTGTGACAATGTATCCTTTGGCTCTCACCTGCTAGAAGGAGCCAGCTCCAGCACACCCCTGTGCCTGCCTATATGTCCAGGTCCTGAATGACTCTCATCCCCACTCCTACTCCTGCCATTAATTTAGGACCTCCCAGCCCACTGCCGTGGATGGGGAGCTCCTGATTTCCAGAGCTAACCCTAGTTGCCACCTTGAATGAGGGCACTGGGGACAGAGTGACACTAGAGGCTTTTCCATGGATGAGTGGCCTCTTTCTGCCAAAAAAAAAAAAGAGCAGAGGTGGAAGAGAGCCAGGGACACTCACAGTGACTCTGGAAGGCACATCTGGCAAGGACTCAAGACTAAAGGGGAAAGAAGGATGAAGGATTGAGGGAGGAGAGAGCTCAGGCTCAGCCCTCTGTTCACTTGGTTCTACTCCTGGGCTATAATTTCTTATTGAAGACTTTGCAGAAGGGCGGGTGACCCTGGAGACTGTAGGTTGGGGAAGGGGGGCCAAACCCTGCCCTCCTGCCTCTAGGATGTTAGCCAGAGCCCTGGAAGTCACTCCTGAGGGTGGTCCGGTGTTTCCTCTTGGAGTCTACATTTTGAGCCCATTTCCTTTTCAGCAGCAGAGGGTGGCAGTGACTTTGGATCTTTGGTTGGGCCTCTTGCTGACTGGCTTGGTGTGTCTTGGAATATGACTCTCTCTGGTGGAAAAGTCTGCCCGGCATCCTGCGTCATCCTCTGTGTGCAGGCCACAGATGAACCCTGTTTCTTTCCAGGCCACGTGCACTTGTCTCTGCTCTCCAGGTCACCCCCAGGCAACTTAGCAGGTCCAACTGCTCTGATACAGCTGGGCCATGCTGGGATGTTCTGCTCTGATGCCACTGCATGAATGAGTGTTCTGTATTTGCACCTAGGCTGGCAGCTCTCCAAGGGCACAGTCCCCAGCCCCACCCCGCCCTGCACTCAGTACAAAGACCAGCCCTCAGTGACTGAATGAATCAATGAGCGCAAGCCTGGCGGACATTCAAGATTTCTTCCTGGTCAAACAGAAGAAGCACAGTGTGGAGCCCTGTGTGGAAGCGCTCATTTTTGGAATCTTGCATAAGGAGTGTCCTTTATTTTTGCTAACACTTGCGGGGAGAGCAAACTCCCCCTCCCCACCCCTACCCGCACTAGGGGTTTTACCAGCTAGACTTTGTAACCAGGAAGTTTGGATGCCAGTTGCGTTCCTTCCAACCTGAGAGAAAAGTCACCTTTACTCCCACCCCCACGGGCGCCGCCCCACCCCGTGCTTGCCCGAGGCTGCTGGCCCAAGTGCTGACCCGGAGCCACCTCTCTTGGCAGCAGCCTGAGAACATCCTGTGCAGCCGAGAGGCCGGGGCTCCACTCTCTATATTACACAGGATGGGAAGTGACCAGGGCGAGGACCCAGACACAGAGTTCAATACACTCTGAAAGGGTGGGGAAGATCCAAGGGGACAGATTTACAAGCGTTCCACTCCCTGCCAAGCGCCCACGCCCCATCCAACATGCATGCCAGCATCCACACATCTTCTGGCAAACGCCTTTGGACAACACCATTCATAGGGGTTCGGGGTGGGGGGTGGCCTACTAGGAAGTCCACAGAGAGGCATGGCCCTGGAGTTCCGGTAGTGGGATGTCTCTGGGCCCGCTGTTACTGCTGTCCTTATAATAATGCTGGATTCCAGTTAAGGAGGCATCGTAAAACCCCATGCATGGACTGTCTGTGCCCGTCTCCAGAGAGCACATCCACCGCTTCTGTCAACAAATACTGGGCTGAATGACCCTCTGAGTATACCAGCTTGGAAGTTTTGGTGTCCGTGGTCCGTGTGTGTGTGTGTGTGTGTGTGAAAATATTAAAACTTTGTTTCCAGACCAGATTTGGCTCCTGTGCTCCAGAGCCCCCAATCCAAGTGTCACTTGGACGTCCCATAGGCAACTGCAATTTCACATACCCTACACTTATCATCCTCTCCTCCCTCCTCAAGCCCACAGTCGGTCCTGTCCCACGATCCCTTTCTCAAGAAATTGCACTGCTGTTCATCTACTTGGCCAATCAGGAAACTTGGCCACTCCTACACCCCACATCCCTATACTTCCTTTGGCCACCAGGACAAGCCCGTTCTATCCTGCACATTCGTGCATCATCAAGGTAGCCCCGCACACCCGGTCAAGACTTTAGGTCAGCTCACCAACCTCTCAAAGTGCGGTAACAGCCTCTCCATGTGCTTTCTTGCCTCCAGTCCTCCCAGCATCCCTACTCCACCCCGCACACTGTCCTCAGCCCTGTCCATAAACTAGTCCCCAACGATGTGCCCAAAACAGTGAGGAGAAAGCCCACTTGCCCAAATGCATCTTTCTGTTCAAGCGTAGGTGTCTAAAGTTCTCCCTATTTCAGTAATTTCTGGGGCCATGGGCTGACATATGAGCTGGCTCACTCTCAATCATATGGGCAGAACCCAGCTTCCCTGATTTATCCTACTGGTATCGAATTTTCCTGGGCGGCAAGGAAGGAATGTGAAGTGAAAAGTAAGTTTTGACACCAGAGAGGAAGTCAGTGGAAGGCCCAGAGTAGGGTTGTGCGCAGCATGTGTGCAGGGCCAGAGGGGATTCCTCGGACTCAAGAGACGTGGCTTCCAGAAAGGGGCTGGGCTGGGTCCTGAGGGGGCTACCTAGAAGAAAGTGTGCCCAGAGGACGGCATTGCCCTGGCTGAGGACTGGGTGGAAACCTCCCTCCCAGTAGTCTCTCCAGGGTGGAGCCATCTGAGACTTCCCAGGGTGAGAGCGCTAGGATCTCCCAGGATGTGGTCTGGGCTTCCTTCCAGAAAGGAGGCAGAAACCCGGGAGAGGAAATTGGGGGTGGGGCCGTCGAAGTAGCTCCCATTCTCTCCTCTGACACCTCTGACCGGAAGAGGTGCCCGAGCGCCCCATTTCTGCTCTGGGTGGGTGGGTCCCAAGCCTCCTGGGAGTCTGAAGGCGGCTTTTCGCCTTTCGTGGTAACTTTTCACAAAATGCAAGTCTCTCTTCCCAGCCGCATCCCGCAGGCCCTGTAGGCCATCCGGAGGGACAGGCCCCTAGCACCACAGCCCTGCCAGTCCCCGCACAGTTCTGCAAGCCCGAGCCCTCGGCGGCTGCCCCTGACAGATCGGAGACTCCACGCCACCAGTCCTCCAGGACGGCGACGCCACCGGACTTCCTGGAAAGAGGAGCCCGTGCCCCATTCATCTTTGTCCCTCCAGGGTGAAGTGCCCCCCAAACATAACAGGGGCTCAGAAGATCACCCCGATGCCTCTCCCTTCCTTGCTCAGCCGGCAGCCCAACCGGCCGGTCTTTCCTCTGTGGTTGTTCGTCCTCCGAGGCCACCCCCTCTCCCTGCATTTGTTGGGAAGGCACTTTTTACCTCTCTCAGCCCTGCAGCCCTGTAATGCCCTGAAGGTGACCAGGGTTCCAAACCTGTAAACTACCCAAAGCTACAAATTACAAAACAAAACATGCGTCAGCATGGTGGTGCAAGGTCTGTTTTTCTACGTATATACGTGCCGTGTATACCTCATTGTCCTCAGGATTAAAGTCCAGATTCCAATCATAATTTGCAAGTCTCTTCAAGATCTGGCTGCTGTTAAATGAGGAGATGTCGGTCAGAGGGTACAAACTTGCACTGATGAGTAAATTCTAGAGATCTAATGCACAAAACGGCGATTATAGTTAATCAGACTGTATTATATACTTGAAAGTTGCTAGGAGAGTAGATCTTAAATGTTCTCGGCCCAAATTGAAATGGTATGTGACGCAATGGAAGTATTAGCAACACTGTAGTGGTCATCATTTTGCAATAGAGAAGTGTAGCGAACCATCATGTACATCCTAAACTTACACAATGTTATCTGTGACTTATAGCTCCCTAAAGCTGAGAAAACAAAGGGCTGGCTGCTGTTTTCATCCCTCACTGCTCCTCCAACCCCCATTCCTTTGTACCTGACAGCCGGTTATCATTTTTTAACTTTCTATTTGCAAAGAATTTCCAATTTAGAAAATATTGGAAAAATAAAAATAGCACAAGGAACACTTGCATAGCCTTTACCCAGAGAAGCCTATTAACATTTTATTCTATTGCCTTTACCATTTGGGTTCTTCCTCCACACGCATGCATGCACACGTTATGTATATCCATTATATATACACACATTATATATACACATCTGTGTATCCATTTTATACACGCATGTACACATTTTTTTTCTGAGTCCTGTGAGGGTAGGTTGTATACATCATGATCCTTTATTCTTATACTTCAGTGAATTTCCTAAGCAGAGAGATACCCTCTTCCATAGCCATAGCAGGGCTTTCAGTTTCATACATGGAACAGTGTTATGATACTTTTTTGTTTTAAGAGAGGGAGAGAGAGAGAACGCACAGAAGGGAGGGCCAGAGGCAGAGGGAGAGGGAGAGGGAGAGGGAGAGAATCTCAAGCAGACTCCCCACTGAGTGTGGAGCCCGACAACGTGGGGCTTGATCTCAGGACCCTGAGATCATGATCTGAGCCGAAATCAAGAGTCAGACGCTTAACTAGGTGCCCCTAGTATGACAATACTTTAATCTACTGTCCATATTGCAGTTTTGTCAGGTGACACACTCATGTCCTTTAGAATATTTCTTCCCTTCCAGTATAGAAGCTACTCTAGAGTCAGATATCCCACGAATAGAAAGGTGTCCTTTCTATTTAGCCTGAATTAATCTGGAACACCCCACAGCATCTTTGGGTCTTTTATGACCTTGCTGGGTTTGGACAAATCACTTTCCCCTCCTGCCAACATACATATTGGCGTTTTTCTTTCCTGCCAACATTTTTCAGCAGACCGCTCATCATGCTGTGTTTGCCTGGTGCTTCCTCATGATTAGATTGGGGATCTGCTTCTGTTGGCACACCGTGTCGGTAATATGGGGTCCGATCTGGGGGCACTCAGTGTATATCTCTCTCTCATTGGTGATGATAATTTTGATCACCAATCCAAGGTAATGTCCAAGTTCTCTGCCCTGTAGCTACTCCCCCCCCCTTACATATAATAAACAGTCTGTGGGGAGACACTTTAAGACCATCAAATATCCTGCTTTTCATTAAAATCCCCACTGGGGGGCGCCTGGGGGGCTCAGTCAGCTAACCATGGGACTCTTGATTTCAGCTCCAAGCATGGTCTCAGAGTGGTGAGATCCAGGCCTTGTGGGGCTCCAGGCTGGGTGTGTAGAACCTGCTTAAGATTCTCTCTCTCTCTCTCTCTCTTTCTCTCTCTCCCTCTGCCCCTACCCCTGCCTCTCTAAATATAAAATAAAAATAAAATCTCCACCGGTTTTAGCATTCATTGATAATTCTTGTCTGATCCAATCCTTATACTGATAGCCACAAAATGACAAGTTTCTGGGGCACCTGGATGGCTCAGTCAGTTGAGCATCCGACTCTTGATTTTGATTCAGGTCGTGATCTCAGGATCCTGGGATCAAGCCCCCCATCGGGCTCTGCACTCAGCGTGGAGCCTGCTTGACACACTCCCTCCACCCACAGACACTGATTGGCACTTGCGCTCTAGCCATTGTGAGCCTCTGTCAGTTTGCCACACCTGCCAGTACCCCTGGCTCACTCTTACGTGTTGCTCAGCCTGGGCTGCCACAAACGGTGTGCAACTCCAGGGGGCGCCGTTCGCATTGCAGCCATGCCAAGTGGAAGCTTACCCAGATTCCCCAAGCACTGATCAGGCACTCATGTCCTCTGCTCCCAAGGCTGTGTCTCCAGACCCCTATCAACCCCCTTGTCACACTAGATCGTAATTGTCTCCTTCCTCCTTTACTCCTTGGGGGTACGACCTTTTCTCTCTTGTTCTCTGCTATGCCCTGCCCAGAATATGTATTCAGCAGATGTCAGATCAGTAAAGGACTTTGGTCTCATGTTATAGTTATTTTTTTTAAAGATTGTATTTATTTATTCATGAGAGACACAGACACAGGCAGAGGGAGAAGCAGGCTCCATGCAGGGAGCCCAACCTGGGACTCGATCCTGGGTCTCCAGGATCATACCCTGGGCTGAAGGTGGCGCTAAACTGCTGAGCCACCTGGGCTGCCCTCTCATGTTAGTTAGCTAATTAGCTATATATATATATATATATACACATAGAGCGGGCTTCGCCGGTAGAGGGCAAAGTCTTTAGGACAAGAACCGCACTTAATCCATCTCTGTATCCTCTTCTCCTCCCCTTAATACTTGGCACAGGGCGTTGTGCACAGCAGGCACTCAACAAAGGTTTGCTGAATGAGTCCCCATGTGGATCGGTCGGTAAGGATACGCTCCGCACCCCGCCCCCCTTTTCCACAGAACTGCACTAAACTCTGTTTGGGTGACACCTGGGACCAGGTGGTGTACTCTTTGAACCCCTACTGCTCTGGCACAGTAGGGCCTGGTCCTGCCTGAGCACAGGAAATGTAGGTGTACGTGGTCAGGGCCATTAGGGTTCCCATTACTGTAGGTTGCCAAAACCTGAGTGAGTCTTCAAGGGTGACCGAAGGCTGTCTGGGACCCACCCTTGAGGCTCTGAAGCCTTCCTAGATGACAGTCCCTGGCTCCTCCCATGGAACTTTCCAGGAGCCCCTTGTGGAGCTGACTCTGAAAATCTTTCTGGTGCTAGGTCACTTGGATGGCACAGCGCTTGTGTCAGGTTAACACAGAAACAGGAGAAGGCCTAGGAGGTGCTGGGCTGATGACCCAGCCCTTTGAAGAGCGCAGGGCACCTCTGTTGTCTGGGGCCTGGCCTACCAATCTGGCGGAATGAACTCCGATGCCCACCAAGATCTGGACCTGGATTCCGGGCTGGTATCTTGTTCTGCAGCCCCCCGCCCCCCCACGGAGGCCCGTTGCCATGGCAGCACAGGCTCCTTTGGGGAGGCTGAGTGCTTAGCCCAGCTCAACAGCCAGAGCAACCTCTCCCAGAAGGCACTGGCTGGGGAGGCTCCCGGGAGAGCTCTTCTCAACTCCCTAGAGATGGAGTGGGGCCCCAAGAGCAGCCCCAGGAAAAAGCCCTTGTCGTAGGACTTCAGCTAGCACAGTCCTGCCTTCATACAGGAGTTTTTATCTAGTTAGAGTCTATCCTTTAGGCTTCCCTCTGTGTCAGAGATGCACCATACACCACAGCGTTTGGCTTTTTCCACTATGAAAAAAATGCACCAAGGGGCCCCAGATCCATAAGTGGAAGCCTTGAAACTTACAGCCAGGGACTAGGGGGACATGGATCCGACATAGGAACCACTAACATGAAAGTTGTCATTTTTATTTCTAAAACATATGACATTTACCATATGCCAGGCACTGTTTTAAATGCTTTGCAATCAGGGGCGCCTGGGTGGCTCAGTCGGTTGAGTGTTTGCCTTTGGCTCACGCCATGGTCCCGGGATCCTGGGATTGAGCCCTGAGTCCAGTTCCCTGTTCAACAGAGAATCTGTTTCTCTGTCTCTTTCTGCTCCTCCCCCTGCTTGTGCACTCTCTCTCTATCTCTATCTTTCTCTCTTTCTCTCCCTCTCTCTCTCAGATAAATAAAATCTTTAAAAAAAAAATAAATGCTTTGCAATCTGTTAACTCATTAATTCTCATAACGACCCTTTAAAGCAGGTCCAGTTATCATCCCCATTTTATAGTTGAAGAAACTGAGGCACAGAGAGGTAAATAACTTGCTTAAGGTCACACAGCTGATAGATGGCAGAGTTACTCCAGCCCAGGTAGTGTGACCCCAGACTCCGTTCTCTTTGCTCTTCTGTCCTGCTGCCTCCCTGGGCTTATAATCCTTATGGGGACAGAGCAGGACAAGGAGCGACCTTCCCATTTCCCCTTTTTTCTTTCTTCTGTAGGCCCTTTTATATGGATCAAGTGAGTGCAGGGGTCCAGCCTGTCCCCTAGTCACATCACAGACAGGGAGAGGGAGAAAGAGAATGAGGACAGTGCCTGGATGCTTGGATGCTTCTGAAAAAGTCAGCTCTGGCAGGGAGGCGGGGGTGGAAACTCCTGCAGTTTATTTCCCGACCCCAAATGCTGAGCTGAGTGTCCCTAGAGACTCTCCCAAGAAGAACATGGCATCGAAATCTTTCTAACCCTAGCCTCAGGCAAAAGCCACCACCAAAGAGCGGTCAGAGCTAAGCGTTGGCTTGACCCCGAACAGAAGTGTAAAGAACATGAGTACATCGGAGTAGATGACAAGTTGCTGACCGTGAGCAAGGCCTCAGTGGCCTCCGTGTATACCCAGCCCTGATAAAGTATGGCCAGAGCTGCAGGCCCCAACGGGTAGCCCGCCGGTACTCCTGTGGCAAGACCAAGCAGATGTTGCACACACCCAGGGCTGGGACGAGGGCGACACACTTTGGGCTTTCGCTGTGGAGGTTATTTCCAGGAGGTCTTCTAACCACATCCTGGCTAGAAAGAGACGTGTGTTTTCTAGTTTTTCCAAGCACATCGCATGAGGAAACCGATGACCCCGCAAAAACGCGGAGGCAGGTTAGCCCTGCCCAAGGCAGAAGGGAGTTTGTCCTTGCACGAGCTTTGACTGCGTCGTCCGCCCTTCGTGGACAAAGGTGACTCTGTGGGTGACAGCAGACACGCCCCTGTCCCCATTCGGGCCTGGCCCCAGTGCGGAGAAGTGTTTCCCGGTCGACTCTGGCCAGCTGGGCATCGGCCAATGCCTCCTGTTTCATCAAGCTGGAACCTGCTAAGGGGAGCCAAAGTAGGTTCTGGTGGCTTTGGTGATGGCAAGTGGATAAGTCAGTTTTCCGGTGTGGCATGTTTTTTTCTGGATTTTATGTTGACAGTTTAGACTCCTGCTCTGACTCCCTCCCTCCCGCACCCCCTCCGCACCCCCCCCCCCGCCCCGCCCCAGGCCACCTCCAGGCTTCCTCTCTGCCAAGCATATCCCTTCTGCTGGCAAAAGGTAATGATGGGATAGTAGGTATGACCACTACCCTTTCTGGAATGTTTCCGTGGGGCAGGCATGGAGCTCAGGGCTTTACATACATTCCCTCCCAGGCGCTCCTCTCAGACATCTCCCACGAGGAAGGCATTCTGGCTGTCTTCGTTTTACAGATGAAGAAACTCAGCCCCACAAAAATGGAACAGCTGGGAAAGTGGTGGTGGCCGACCGGAAACTGGACCACATGGTGACGAGCCCACAGCTGCTGGGCTCACATGCTTTTAACCACTCTGCTCTCCTGCCTTTCCTGAAGTTAATTTTCATTTAGCCCAATCCAATCCTATGTAGGAAGGGAAATGTGCTGCCAAAAAATCACTTGTGATATCCTAAAGCTAAATATAAAAGGCTCTTTCTTCTATTCTCTCTTGTTTGGGGCTATTCAGGCTGAGGCCTCCTCTGCGCCCCCTGCCCCCCAGGGCCTGAGGAAACAAGGGTTCGAGGGGTACATACCATTTGGGCAGACAGGAAATAAGCCCAGCTCTGCTGGCCCTGAGAGGAAGTGCTAACAGGGAAATTTAAGCTTATAAAATCAGTATGGAAATGGAAGCCTTAGACCAGGCCCTGGGACTAAAAATATGGAGAACCTCCTTCCAAAGTACTGGCCTGGGGTGGGGGTGGGGGTGGGGGTGGGGGGAGGGCACCGCCCAGGGATGAGCATTTTGCAGCTGACAGCTGAGGGTTTTGTGGGTAGAAGCTGACTTCTAGGTCCTACTGGGTCACCACGTTGGAATTCTGGGTATGTGCTTGGGGTCCAGAACACAGAATTTTCTCTATTCTCAGTTTATTCCCCCTGGGTCTGCACCTGCAGAGAGAACACTGGGCCTCTTCTTCCTCGGCTTGCTGTGCCGGTTAGTTTTGTGTGCCAACTAGGTTAAGGGATGGCCAGCTAACTGGTAAAAGATGATTTCTGGGTGTGCCTGTGAGGGGGTCTCTGGAAGAGATCAGCATGGGTAGGCTAAGGAAAGAAGATTGCCCTCACCAATGCAGGTGGGGATTATCCAATCTCTTGAAGGCCCAAAGAGAACAAAAAGATGGAGGAAAGGCAAATTTGCATTTTTTTTCTTTTGCTTGAGTTGGGACATCCATCGTCTACTGCTCTCAGACATCAATGCTTCTGGTTCTTGGGCTTCTGGACTTTGACTAGGACTTGGAACATGCCATCGGCCACATGGTTCCCAGGCCTTTAGACTTGGATGGAGTTACATCACCATTGTCCTGGGTCTCCAGCTTGCAGATGGCAGTTCTTGGGACTTCTTGGCCTTCATAATCACATGAGTCAATTCCTATAATAAATCTCTCTCTCTCTCTCTCTCTCTCTCTCTCATTGATCTATATCGATCTTCTACTGGCTCTGTTGCTCTATAGAAAACTCGAATGTACTTGCTCACCTGGATTTACCTTCCTCTTCTAAAACGTTGAGGCTGGCGACCACGAGACTTCTTTCCCAAACACCTGAGACATTCTTTTCCTCATATCACTTCCTTAGCTTCTTAATGCTGAGATGAGGAGCCAAGCAGCCTCTCTCGTCTGGCCTGCCGGTGCCTACAGCCACTCAGCCCCAGTAAGGCAGCTCCACCCTTGCCAATGCGGGCGTAGTGGGCCATCCAAACGAAGCCACCTGCCAACCTTGAAGACACTGTCTCCTTC
Organism: Canis lupus baileyi; assembly: GCF_048164855.1. Taxonomy (NCBI): domain Eukaryota; kingdom Metazoa; phylum Chordata; class Mammalia; order Carnivora; family Canidae; genus Canis; species Canis lupus. The sequence goes on from NC_132876.1 coordinate 32,508,222, forward strand.
CCTCTATCCGGATGCCCTCCCCATTCTGTGCTCACAACTCCTGCTTCTTCATCTTCAACAACTCAGGATAAAACCCACCTCCAACTACCTGCCACTGTGTCTTCCTATGTTTTTTCTATATTCAGTGAATACCAGATTGTTTCATTGTTACTACGAACAGTAACAAGGATTCCAGCTACCATTTATTGAATATTGTTTGCCCAGGCACTATCTCATTGACACATTATCTCACTGAAACCCCACAACCACCTTGTGGGGTGTGTACTGTTGATACTCTCCCCATTTTCCTGATGAGAAAACTGAGGTTAAATAGCTTGTCCTAGGACATATAGCTAAGAAGTAGTAGAGCTGGGATCTGACCCCAGGTCTCTCTGATCCCAGAGCCATCTCTGACTCAGCGTGGTCTTGCCTCCTCGCTTCCATTAGATTCAGGTCGTTAAAAGAATCTTAGGCTTTCTTCTGGATTTCCGCCTCCCAACACCCAATCCCGGGGCCCTGCATGGAGTGGGCACAGGCAAGATCCATCTACTCGCAGGAGTTCTGCTCAGCCCTTCAGGCCTGCTAGCCATCAGACCCTTCTGTTCCTCCTTGGGCCCTGCGAGGCAGATGCAAACAGCAAGGCTGCCGGAGAGCTAGGCCAGAAGCCAGCAGCCGTGCCAAGTCTGAGCAATAACCGAGGTCCCCTGGCATCAGTCAGGGCTCCGCAGCCCGCACACCCGGGCTAGGGAGGCGGGGGAAGGACTGCCACCGGCGATCCTGCTCCCGGTGGCTCTCCTGCTGGGGCATCTACAAGGGAAGCCAGCCTTTTCACATCCTCGCGTTTCTACGGTGATTGGACTTCGCCAGATGTCAGCTGCCCCCTTGTGGACTGTGCTTTTCTGACATTTGGGGAGAAGAGAAGACAATGCATGCGAGTCTCTAAAAGTCCTGGGAAATACCATTGCCCGAAAACCTTGCAGGCTCTGGGAAGCAGCCAGGGGGCCTTTCCTTGACCAGGAACCGCAGAGCCCCCTGTGAGTCTTCTGGGTCCTCCTGCCTGTCGCCTGGGGGCTCCCTGCTTTCCGGTGGTAAAGCCCACTTGGCAGGTCTTTGTCTCTTTCTTTTTTTTTTTTTTTCTTTGTCTCTTTCTGAGCTCATTCCTATCTCCCCTTTTAGTTTCCAGGCATTGCCCTGTGGTCTCCTTTTGAAAATAAAGCCCCTTGATTATCCTTTCCCCTCATCCCTTTCTCTCCATCTTTCCCGCTGCCCCAGCTGGACACCCACATCTGCTCCAGCTGAAGGGGTGTGATGGCGAGGCCTCCGACCTGTTCCTGAGGGTGGCAGCAGGCACTTTATACACATTATGCCACTGCATCTTCAGGACAACCCGGTGAAGTGGGTATTATTGGCAGAAGGGGAAATGAGGCTCAGAGATGTTAGGCAACTCATCAGAAGTCAGCCAAGCAATAATCAGCAGAGCCAGGACTCAAACTCAGGGCTCTCTGACTTCACAGTCTATACCTTTCTGAAAACCGCCACATCCACCCACTCACTTCTCCGTCAAATGTTTCTAGAGCTCTTTCTATGTGTTGGTTCCTGGTCTTGGTGCTGAGGATATAGGGATGAACAGGCCAGGCATGGCTCTGTCCTCCCTTATGGGTGCTTCCAATCTGGCGGGGGGTGGGTGTGGGTGAGTGATGTTCTTGCTTTAAGTCACTGTGTCCTTCTGGTTTCTGTTTGTTTGTCCTGACTCTCTCTTTCTCTCTTTTAAAAGATTTTATTTATTTATTTTGAGAGAGCAAGCACAAGCGAGGAGTAGTGGCAGAGTGAGAGGGAGAAGCAGGCTCTCTGCTGAGCAGGGACCCTGACATGGGGCTCCATCCCAGGACCCCGAGATCATGACCTGAGCTGAAGGCAGACATTTAGCCAACTGAGCCACCCAGGCGTCCTCTGACTTTCTGAATTTATGGGAAACTTTGGTTTCAAACCTGGCCAAATTCATTTGCTCATTTGTTGGTTCCTTCTACAAACACTCTCTGAGAGCCTACTATGTGCCAAGGACTGTGCTAGTCACTGGGCTACCATAGTGAGCCAAAGCAGAGCCCTGCTCTCTGCCCTCTGGCACTTGCAGTGCCCAACCATTCATACCTTCCTGCCTCTGCACCTTTATTTCTGCCATTCCCTCTGTCTAGATGCCCTTCCCTATGCTCCTTTACTGAAATCCAGTCCAGTCCTCAAGGCCCGACTTGAGTCTTGCCTCCACCAGCCCACAGTGATTGGCGATCGTTCCCGACTCTGAAGCCATTCAGCATTTGCCATCTGGACAACTCGAGTGTCTGGACAAGTCATTCGGCACATGTTAGACTTTCTTGCATTCTTAACTTTCACATTTGTATATGGATCCTGTCACTTGCCTTCTGTTCACATCATCACCCGGAAAACATTTTCTTTCTCCTTGAGAAGCAGTTACCAACTGGCTACTATGTATTTTAGCAATGGAAAAACTGATCAAGCCTTGTGCAGCCTCTCTGAATGAACAAAGAGGTTTCATAAATATTTTATCATTTGACTGCTACAACATGCTACACTGCCATTTTACTTTTCAACTATAAAATGTAATTTAGGGGTGCTTGGCTGGCTCAGTCCGTAGAGCATGCAACCCTTGATTCGCGGGTTGTAAGTTGGAGCACCATGTTGGGTACAGAGATTACTTTAAAAAATAATTAAAAGGGCAGCCCGGGTGGCTTAGCGGTTTAGCGCCGCCTTCAGCCCAGGGCCTGATCCTGGGGTCCTGGGATGGAATCCCACATCGGGCTCCCTGCATGGAGCCTGCTTTTCCCTCTGCCTATGTCTCTGCCTTTCTCTGTGTGTCTCTCATGAATAAATAAATAAAATATTTAAAAAATAAATAAATAAAAAAATAATAAAAATCTTTGAAGAATAAATTAAAAATAATAGTAAAATATAATATAAATTACTTAGTAGATAAATATATTCTCCTTATGAAAATGCAAACATTATAGACCTGACTCCAGTATTCTTTGAGCACCCCACCCCACTCTAGACCCCATCAGAGATGCAGGTGAGGAAACAGGCTAAAAGAAGTGACACGGTGTGCCCAAGGTCACATAGCTAGAGTGGGGGGTATTTTTCCACTTGAAATCTCTCGTTTCCATTTTTCCACGCTGCCTCCCATGAGGGGAAGCAGCTTATTTATACCTGTGCCCTTGGGGCCCAGCACAGGGCTCTGTACTGAAATGTTCCCCATCAGTAGTCTCTTCTGCAGACCTGTACCCTCCACACCAAGGCTCTGCCTCCCAGTCCCCCCCCCCCATCCCGTTAGCGAAGGTTCAAAGCAAAAACGGAGGCCATGCAGGCATCCTGCCAGGCATCTCTTCTGCCACCCCCGAGGCTCTGTGACATCAGACCCTGAGAGTCTCCCTCAGGAGTCACTATAGCGAGACCTCAGAAAGGCAAGTCAAGTGTTTGCTGGACACTCGCTCCCAGTGTGCCAGGGGCTGAGTGTGATGGGGGCAGAAACACCAGCTATGCTATTGTTGCACCGCCCAGACTTGCTCTGTGCATCCACACACTTAGGGAACCAGCCAGCACGTATCCAAGTTCTAAATTACGCCAGTGTGGAAGAAAAGTTGGGAGTCGGTCGTCGGAAGCATGAGTCTGTAGCAGTCAGAGGGGGCTTCTTGGAAGAGGTGGGGGGGCCGGAGATGGGGAGGGAGCAGCCTGCGCAGAGGGCACCGCATCCTGGGCCCGCGGGCCACAGCGGTGCAGGGCTTTCGTGCAGGGCCGTAGGGGCGCAGGGGCCTCGGGGCCGCGGGGCCGCAGGGGCGCAGGAGCGGAGGGGCGCAGGAGCGGGGAGGGGGGACGGGGCGGGGCTCAGGGGCGCAGGAGCGGAGGGGCGCGGGGCCGCAGGGGCGCAGGAGCGGGGGGGGGGCAGAGGGGCGGAGGGGCGCGGGGGCGCGGGGGCGCGGGGGCGCGGGGGCGGGGAGGGGGGACCGGGCGGGGCTCAGGGCCGCAGGGGCGCAGGAGCGGGGGGGAGGGGCGGAGGGGCGGAGGGGCGCGGGGGCGCAGGAGCGCGCCCTCTGCAGGCAGCCGCGAGGAGGCGCTTGGAGCCCGGCCGGGGCGCGGCCGCTGCGCTGGGGCTTTCTCAGCCTGCGTCTCTCATCCTGCCTGGCACTGCCAACAGCTTTCAGTCGCCACGAGGCCCATGACAGCCGTGTTTCCCCCCAAGGCCCACCCAGCCCTCCTCTCTGCCCGGTGCTCGCCCTCGGTTCCGCCCGTGGCAGGTGAGGACGTTTCCCTCCGCCACTCCCCCGTTGACAGCGGACTACCTTGCCGGCACGCTGAGAGCGCCCCCTACAAAGTGTCCCTTGAAAAAGCCGGCCTCTAAAAGGATGAGGCTGGCCCGGCAGGCCTTCCCCACTTACGTACGCACTGGGTGCCAAGCTCTATCCCAGGCACCTCGCAAACACGGATTCATTTATTCCGCACTACAGTGCTGTTCTTGACCCCATTTCACAGCTGAGCAAGCTGAGGTCCTGAGAGCTTAGTATCCTGCCCACCACCTCGCAGCTGGAAAGAGGCAGAGTCATGCTCTTAATAAAGCACTACACCGAGTGCTTCTCACGGCTGACTGACGTTGGATCAGTCCCCAAACAGGCCGATGGTTCCCAGACTGAACCATTCCCCTTCCTCAGCTCTCCTTGCTCATTTGCCAGGCACCAAACCATCCTGCGCTGCTCCCTGGCCCTCTCTAAGTGGCAGGGCCTCTGCGTCCAGCCGCAGGTGCTTTATGTGGCTTGTCAGGTGCCTCGGTTTTCTCGCCTGAGAAATGGTCATCATAGCACTCGCACCAGAAAGCTGCTGAAAGGATTGAATGAGAGAATCCAAACACAATTAGAAGAGTGCCTGGCCCACAGGAAAATGCTCAAGAAATGACTATGGGTGAGCAGTAAGAGACCAAGACCCTGGTACCCCCAGGCACTTCCCATCCACCTGAGAGAGACACACACACAGAGAAACAGAGAGACAGAGAGACAGAGATGGAAGGAGAGAGAAAGGGGGAGAAGGAGGGAAAGAACAAACTCACTCGCTTTCAGAGCAGGTCAAAGAGGGTCATGTTCATTCTAGGGTTCTGACTGCTTTCAATGACCATGCTGTCTTAGGAGCTGGGAACATCAGGCCCAGACGCAGAAGTATGTCTGGTCTAATCAGCCCTAATAGGTCACGTGGGTGTGCAGTTGGTACAGCTCTGATGGCAGCGTCCTCAGGTGCCCCAATAACATGCCTGTTCCTCTCCCCTGGAGTGGCCTGAGTCATCTTGTGTGACAATCAGTGTTCAGCATTGTCACCATCACAATCAGATACCCATCAAGTATTTACGGTATGGAGGGCTCTGTGTTAGGGGGTTATGATCAAATGGGCAGCATATGTTCCCGGGATGGTAGGAGCACCTGATGTGGACTCAGACCCGTTTTTATGCAGATTTGGGGAGGGAGGTGTCCCCAGCCCCTGGCTCTCTAGTTCTCTAGCATGGACAACATACCAGTAGTACAGGATTTCCAAACCCCTGCTGTATCCTCCCTGTAAGCCCAGGAACTGGACAAACCACAGATGCAAGTCAGGAAGGCCCCATGCCGTTTATTATTGCAGAATTGTTCCCAGGTAGCAAGAGGCTGGATGCAGCCAAAATTCACTTATGTTGATAGATAACCAAAGGAACAAATTCCACATGTCCGTCATTCCTTCCATCTTTCCTTCCTTCCTTTTTCTCTCCACTGGACATTTACTACATATTCACTATGTGTCAGGTTCTGCGCTCAGTGTCAGGAATGTAGGGAGGATCAAGACAGAGGCCCTAATGGAAACAGACAAATAAACACGTAGCTACCATACTGTGAAATAAACATTGTACTCCAATCGCTTAATGATTATTTCTTGAATACCTACTATGTGCCAGGCACTGTTCTAGGCCCAGAGGATACAACCACGAATATAGACAAAGTCACTGTGCTCACGGAACTGATACAAACCGACTACTTTAGCCATTCAAAGAAGAGGGCAGAGAGCCCGTGTGATGGAGTCTGGGGAAGGCTCGAGGAGGACAAGGATGTGTGATCTCAGCTGCGTCTTGAAGGATGGTGTCCTGGCCAAGAGGCAGGCTGGGGCAGGGGTTGGGGGGGGTAGTAATAGTACCACAAAGCCTGGAAACCTGAAAGTGGATGGACAGTGTGACCAGCAAATGCAAGTGGCTTGGTTTGGGACTGCAAAGCATGCACAGAAAGCGTAGTAGAATGAGAGGTGCACAGGACTGTCTCTCCAGGTAAGGTGCAATCAGGGAAAATAGACCTAGGCCCAGCCAGGTCTCCGCAGTTTTCTGGGATCCAACCCTGGCGAGAGGCGAGGGGGCGCCAAACACCACCTGGCCATGTGCTTGTGTTATTCGGTTTGGCCTACCCAAGGGCCCCATATTTTGAGCCTCCAGGACTGCAATCTTACAGGGGCTCAGCTTTCTTTGCTAAGAGCCTTCATTTAGAAGGAGGGTCTGTCCTGAAAAAGTTGATAAAACTTGAATAAAGTAAAATTTTACACTAGAGCTTTAGGTGCCAGTGATTTTTTTTTTTACAACAATAATTCTTAAATTGGCTACAAAGAGAAAATAACCCATCCTCTAAAAATGGATTCTGTAAACCATACTTTGGTTATTACAATTTCTCTTTCATATTTGTCAAGTGGATTCTGTCTTTTGTTATTGAAACTAGCTGGCTTTCATATTTTAATATGTTTTGTGACCCTCATAAAGAGTTGGACAGGATCACCTTGCAGTGCTCTTGGAAACTCTGTCAAGTCAGACAGCTCAAAGTGCATTATCTTGGCCTGGGCAAGCCTCAGTCTTGTCAGCTGTGAAATAGAATTAATTGGAATTCCTATCTCTCAGGCCTGTTAGGGGACCAGGAGAGTTCCTCCATGTCCTGAGAAGTACTTGGCACAACATCGGACGTAGAAGGGGTCCAATTGCTCTTATCTTGATTCTAGTTTAAAAGTCACTGGTACTTGTTTGCATCAGTTGTTTAATCACAAGAAACAGGCTTTGCTTCATCCAATCTGTCTGGCTCTGGAAACTCTGAAAAGGGCCACAAGCCCCTAGTAGGAGAACTAAGAAATGATACCGTAACTCCAACAAGAAAAGCTGATTTCCAGTCTTCCTGGTGGACGGACCAAGGCACTAGCCCACAATGAGGTATGATGTGATCCAAGACACACAGAGAAGCACGGGGCTGAAGTGGAATGATGATGTCGGTTGGCCAGATTTCTATCTAATCTGCTTTCTATCCTAATTGCCAAATGGCATGCTTTTACCTAGTGGCCCACGCACCTGCCTTTACCCCCTGACCTTCACTTCTGGGACAAATCGACCCCAAGTCTCCATTTTTATAATAAATGCACTCCTGAGCTCCGAGTTTCATTGAAAAAGTGAAAAGAGATCCTTCTGCTTTCAAAGGTCTTAGTAAGTCACCTCTTTCCAGCAGCTTCTTTCCCTGGGGAGTGAAGTCACAGGGTTGGGAAATCAGGCTGGGACCCCATGGATTCCCTGAAATACTATAAGAGCCAAGGCTGCTTGGTAATCACACAGTACCCAGTGGGCCGGCAGTGAGTGGGGTCTGGGTGTGAGGCAGGAGGAATTTTTTTTTTTTTTGGCCTTTGCTCCCCTTCATAATCATTGTTGTAAAAGAAGTGCTTTGAGTTAGAGCTCAGAATTATCACTATAACCTCGTGTTCCAGTTCAGTCCAGTTCAAAAGTATCCCTTTCTTTATAATTGTGTGTGTGTGTGTGTGTGTGAATGTGATTCACTTTCTGTAAGTACCTGTGGCATTTTCTTGAGACTATTTTAGAAAATCTGGAAGGCAGGGATAAATCCCATGAGTAAAATGAAAATAATGTAAAGCAGCACTTTTCTAAGTGCTTTACACATATTAACCCTTTTAATATCTTCTTGTGGGGTAGATACTCTAGGTATCCACATATGCCAGATGGGGAAACTGAGGCACAAGGCAGTTGAATTGGCTGGTTGTCACCTGAGAAAGTTTGGTGTTTGAAAATGACACCTCAAAAAAAAAATGACACCTCTAGCTCGAGAGTCCCACAAGCGAGTCCTGAGTGCGAAAGTGGGGAACAGTGGGGAGATCGGAGTCCCCAGCTTGGGTGAGGTCTCTGCCCCGATGCACAGGGCTGGCCCTGAATCCCTTCCTCTACCCCAACTCCACCAGCAGGAGTAGGTCCAGGTTTTGTGGCAACTCCAGCTTATATAATTTTGGAACCCTCTTTTCAAAAACACGAGCATACCTTACTTTTTTGAACATTTGACAAAACCACATGACCAAATGAATACGTTGCTATGGTGCCTTCCAGGGCTAGGAAGGGGACCGGGCAAGGGGTGGCTCTGAAGCCAAAGTGTCATTAGCTTCGCTGTGCATCTGCCTCCGGCCAGCCATGAGACGTCTCTGCTCCTGGCCCAGCAGGCCACTGGAATCTCCTTTTGACAGAAGACTTTTCCCTTTCACTCCCAAACGCGGGGCCCTGGGAAATCTGTCTGTAAACAGTGAAGTACAGACTTTGCTCTGGCTTGTTTTTGCAGCCACAACCATCTCCAATTTGGGAGTGAAAACATTAGAGTCGGTGAAATATGTCGTATGATCAAATGTGGCACGTTCTCTTAAATCTCGACCATGCCACATCTTCTGCCTGCGTTGCAAAAGTGACCCAAGGAAATGAAATCCCAGAATGAACGTTCGACCATCAAAATCGGACCTCTCTTCCACTGTCCCCTTCTTTGACAGTCATGGAAAAGCCATGGATTCATAGACTCTTTTAATTTAACTCAGTTTTGTCTCTGAAGAGGGTCCAGTAAAAACAACCGTTCAATCTGTCACTTGAACATTGTTTATATTTGTTGCCAGGATACCAAAGGCTCTTTTAAGCCTTTGGCTAAGAAGAGCACCATGCATCTGAACTTGTTCACCTGCACATAAAGCAAATAATGGCTGAAATGATGGGAAAGCTCCTCCAAACATTTTAAGTGGAACACAAGGCATTTTTTTTGTGTCCAGAAATTGCCACATCCAGTATTTGTTGTTCAAATAAATCTCCACCTGCATACCAAAGTGCACATTATACATAATAAGATCGGGCTTTGAAAAGACAGATGTTAATTATTTGGAGGTAAATCAGGTCACCTTTGACCCAAACTCTGAGCTGTAATTTTGTTGCTCAGCTTCTTGGTCCCGAAATTAATGTAAATCTTTACATTTGTAATTTTACTTGCCAACGCCAACCCACCCACGCAGTCTGCAAATGACTGCTCTGAGTCAGAGACTATTCACTTACAACTGTGTTAGATATTTAAAAATGTTCTCTGGAAGGATTAAATCACCTAATCCTAGTCTTTTCACCGATTCGGCTTTATGTAAAAATGATGGAGCTCGAGAACATCTGAAACTGGAAGGGACTTTACAGGAGAAACCAAAGCTCTGATGTTAGAAGTGGCTTGCCCCCAGGTCGCTCAGCAACCAAAGCTAAAACCTGAAAGGAAAGCACTGGTTTGGGGTTTTAACAGAGGGTCACACTTAGAAATAAATCCTTGCTCAGAGTCCAGAGGCTACCCCTTCCACAATGCTCCTGCCTCTGACAGCATCTGTGAGTCCCGGTATACCCCACAATCTGACACTGGTCTGAAAGAACCATGCCATTTTGAATCCAAGCAGTCAGAATATGATTCCGATAAAAATAAATCAAGTCCTATTACAATACCCGTCAATTTTGGAGGGAATAGATTTACCAGAAACTGTTCATATGGTTACTTTTGAGGAGAGGCACGGGGGACAGGAGAGGGAGGACGGAGATTTGCTTTCTGTCTTGTATCTTTCCTCTACTCTTTGATTTTGATTACCATGTAGAGATAATAATTGTGTTATAAATCTTAAAAGAAAAACAACTCACCAAATCAGAAATGCTATACCTGCAAACTTCACAGGAGAAATGAAATTTATCCCAGTAACACTGACACTTGAAAATCCGTTACCCGGTACGGCAGGACTTTTAAAAAATTTCTACCAAAGTATCCATGATGGCAGAGGAGCTGAATAGGTTCCCCCGGGGGTCTGGGGATAGTGCCAGCAATGGTCCTCTGTACACAAGAACTCTCTTTGCAGCTTATGTTTTTAAAATGCATTCAAATTGTGCAAGAGACTCTCTAACATATCTGCATCTCTTTTCATACAAAAATAATGGCTTAAATGACTTACCATCCACGAAAACTGCCCCTGTGGGGAGACACCCCTGGTTTCTTTCTCCGGCGGTCCGGAGCACCCGCAGCACACCGCCTCCAGTGACTGAGTGGAGAGGCCCCTGGAATGGAAAGCGCGGCTGTGCGCGAGCTGACCTGTATTCTGGCTCTCTCACCTGGAATCAGGCTTCACGGATTCTGTTATGCATTGAATAGTAACAAAACAACGGCATAAATTAGGGTGTTGCTAAGATTGTGTACCATCAATGTTCGCATGAACATAATGGACATAATGAATTCTATAGCACTATCCTGCACAGCTTGGAGAGATTAAAACCACTTTGTCTTTAAATTAAATTTCAAAAATCATTGAACAACAAGAATAGAAAGAACAACAACAAAAAACCCCTCATCAATGTCAGCCACCCAATTGTAGGATGCACCACTTCTTGCTTTCTGATCATTAATGCCTGGTCCCAGGTTTATTTTAATAGCTATCAGATCAGTGAGCCCACATCTATCGTAATAACCGGAGAGGGGGTTTGGGTTCCATTGTGTTGTGGTTGGCGGCCCTAAGAGGAGAGCCCCTTATCCCTTTCCAGGATCAAATATACAACTGAAAAATACCTAAGCTGAAGTTTATTTTATATAAATGTGACACAGTATGTCTAGTCTGTTGCAGAAAAAAGAAAAGTAGGCTTGAATTCATTCTCTTTTTCAAATTGAAGTATAGTCGGCATACAATATTATGTTAGTTTCAGGACAACAACTGAGCGATTTGACGATTCTGTACATTACGCAATGCTCACCAGGATAACCGTAGTCTCCCATCTGTCACCATACATGGTTATTATGATATTATTGACTATATTCCCTATGCTGGACTTTACATCCCTGTGACTTAATTATTTTATAACTGGAAGTTAGTATCTCTTAATCCTTTTTGCTTATTTTGCCCATCCCCCCACCCTGCTCCCCTCTGGCAACCACCAGTTTGGTCTCTGTATTTGAGATTGTTTCTGTTTGTGTGTCTGTTGGCTTGTTTTTTTGTTTTTAGATTCTACCTAGAAATGAAATCATATGGTACTTGGCTTTCTCTGATTTCTTTTATTTAGCACATTACCCTTCAGGTCCATCTGTGTTGTCACAAATAGCAAGATCTCATTCTTTTCTATGGCTGAGTAATATTCCATTATATATACCACATCTTCTTTATCCATTCATCTATCAGTAGGCACTTGGTTGCTTCCATATCTTGGCTGTTGTAAATAATGCTGCAGTGAACAGGGGTGCATATGTGTTTTTTGAATTGGTGTTTTCAGTTTGTTTGGGTAAATACCCAGTCGTGAAATTACTGGATCTTATGGCATTTTTATTTTTATGTTTCTGAGAAACATCCATACTGTTTTCCATAGTGGCTGCACCAATTTACATTCCCACCAACAGGGCAAGAGGCTTCCCTTTTCTCCACATCTTTGCCAATGCTTGTTATCTCTTGTCTTTTTGATAGTAACCATTCTAACAGGTGTGAGGGAGGACATCTCATTGTGGGCTTAATTTGCATTTCCCCTACGATGAATGATGTTGATCATCTTTTCATGTGTCTGTTGGCTGAATTCATTCTTATGTAGTGCTCTGCTTAGGCAAATCTTCATTCAACAAAATGGAGCATAATTGTGAAAAATCCACATTGGAATGCTTGCTTACTGGATGCCAGATGCCATGCTTGTTCTACATGCTTTATATTACTTAATCCTCACTCACAACACCCCTAGGAAATATGTTTAGCACCATTATATGCCCATTTTATGAATGAGGAAACTGAGACTCGAGAGACTGATTTGCCCAAGGTCATACAGCTAAGTAAACAGCAGAGCCAGGATCCAAATTGAAGTACTTCTTTTTTTAAAAAAAAAATTTAACACATTTATATATGTATGTATGTAAGCTCTACACCCAAGGTGGGGCTTGAACTCAGCTCTGAGATCAAGAGTCACATGCTCTATGGGCTGAACCAGCCAAACACCCCTTAAATCCAAGCACTTCTGATTCTGGAGCCCCTGAAACCTTCACTGCCTCCTAACAATGATCAGTTACCACTTACAGAGTCTTTATTACATATGTTCTATGGTAGGTGCTTTACAAAATTATTTAATTCTTGCAACAAACTTCTGAGGCAGGCCTTATTATCCTGATTTTATAGATTAAGAAAATCAAGGCTTAGAGAAATCAAATAACTTGCTTAAAAGCACAACCAAACAGCAGAGTCCAGGCTTCTCTGATACCACAACACAGCTTTCGTTTTTTAAAAGCTTTTTAGAGATCTTTAACATCTAAAAATGGTATATATTTCAGGTCTACAACTTGAAGTCTTGATATAAGTGTACATTGTGAAGTGTTCTTAACTAGAGCCATACTGAGATCCTGGTGCTTAGCCAGGGGGTGTGCAACGAGCACCTCCCTTAGGTTCCCTTGGTGTTGACTCCCCACCAGGCAGACCCTCCCTGCCCGTGAGCTGCACTTAAACATGCCAGAGTGGGTGCTGTTCCTCAGCAATGGGTTTCACCTGGACTCACGGATCACCCATCATTCTACTTCCAGGGTTACTTCTTGACAGCCATGGCTTTGTTCTTCAAACCTCAGGTTACAGGCGAAATCCACTGAATTTCTGGGGCCTCGCCAGGAGCTACAGAAACTGTAAACCACTTCTCATGTGGATCCCGGGTAAGGGCTTATCCAAAAGAAATAAATGTCCTCCACTGACCAGGCTTATTAGCATGTCTGACAAAACACAGCAGTGGCTACATTTCCTCTTCTTTATGGAATGAGTTTTGAGGTGGTGGCAGTTGTCTCGCTCCCTCTGTAATCTTGGCCAGCACTGCAAAACAGTGCCAGCTCTAATCCTCTACTTTGAATGGGATTAAAATGGCATGGGCCAGGTAAAAAATGAATGAGGGAAGGCAATTGGATGAAATGTTGCTATTATTACCTTATATTTTATTATTTTTTCCTCTTTAGATAAAATCCATACAACCATCATTTTAAAGTAAACAATTTAGTTTACATTTCCTGATTAATAATCACAGGACCTGGAAAGGTGGGTACATAGTCCTTTTTGGAGAAAGCTCAGTTATGATCCTCCACAGGCAATGGACTTGTGGTTTTGGATACACTGGGCCAGAATTTCCTTTTGCTATTTTTTGTAAGAAAATATTTATTAAAAAAAATTTATTTATTCAAGAGACAGAGAGAGAGAGAGGCAGAGACATAGGCAGAGGAAGAAGCAGGTTCCATGCAGGGAGCCTGATGTGGGACTCAATCTCAGGACCCCAGGATCACCACCTGAGCCAAAGGCAGATGCTCAACTACTGAGCCACCCAGGTGTCCCTCCTCTTGCTATTGTATTGGAATATTGATGGGTCACACAAGCAAGGTATTCTTTGAGAAGTGAAGGGCTAAGAGACTGGTTTGAAAAGAAAGCTCTCTACCTCAGGAGGTACTATAGCATTTATTAAACATGTAACATTTACTCAAATGTAGCACTCGCTTGAATATGTAAATTAAGTCAGAAACAAAATATACTTCAGATATTTTTTATTTCTTCAAATTTATTTATCAGGAGTGACTGAAATAAAAAATATAATTGAGTCCCATCATCATGGAAATGGCTTTAAGAGAAAACTGGTCAGATGAATATTATTGCTTCCCATTTTCAACCAGTAAATAGTTGCCATTGATAAACAGACAGCCAGCAGTCTGTCAAGAATGCTCAAGATATGTTATATAATACAACATGCCTGTTCACAGGGGGAAAAACTAGGAAATAACTTATGTGAACTTCTTGATTTCATCATACAATACAAGCACAAAAGCACCACCCATGCCTCTGAGAACATTGGACCATGCCCCCTTGAAAAAAGCTTTGCCTCCTTCATCACGGGCAATCTTCCTCCAGCAGTCGAGCGTGCCTGTGTACATGATGTCAGCTGCAAAGAATAAAGACACGGAGTTGGTGACCAAAGGCTGAGGAGAGTCCCAGGATTTACTAAACTGGAGCCCCGCCTCCAAGAATGAATGGTAGTTCTAGGAAACCCAACATTTTGCACATTTCATGTGGGCGATCCTGAAATATTAATGGAGTGAATAGAGAACAATGGGGCTATGTATGTAGACTACTTATTGGTTTTAACCTCTATTATCATTTAAGCACCCTCATTCATAGGCATCCAAAGGGCCCACAGAGGGGCGGACACAATCAACCCCATTCTGGCCATTAGAACAGACTGCATTTTTAAAGTCAGGCATCACTAGCTTGTGGCCACAGCCTGTCAAGGGCCGCATCTTTATCTTTTTGCTCAAGTGGAACTTACTTCCTTTGCGCCCTGACTGCATCATCATCCGGCGACGAACAGTGTCAAATGGGTAGGAAGTCAACCCAGCCACTGCTGTGACGGATTGTGCGATCATCCAGCTGATGAAAATGTGAGTATTCTTGGGATCTGGAAGCATTCCTGAGGACAGGAAAGAAGATGCTTTTACTAGAAAGCAGAGTTTCAGTGGCTTGTTGATTTCTACACCCCATCCCCATCCCCACATCTCATCTGTACACTAAGTTTGCACTAGGTGACCATGACTTCCTACAGCAATTACAGAAAATCTGTGACTCTGGAAAATGAGAATGGTATTAATGATCTTTTAGATGAAAGAAACACAGCTTCGAAGCACATGGCAAGCTTACCCTTTGCAGTGTCATAGATACCGAAGTAGGCAGCTCGGTAGATGATAATACCCTGCACAGATACGTTAAAGCCTTGGTACAGGCCCCTAATCCCATCAGACTTGTAGATCTTAACCAGGCAGTCACCGAGCCCTCTGAATTCTCTTTCAGCTCCAGCTTTGCCCACATCAGCTGCTAGACGGGTTCGGGCAAAATCGAGAGGATACACAAAACACAAGGATGTGGCCCCAGCGGCGCCACCTGACGCCAGGTTCCCTGCAAAGTAGCGCCAAAACTGGGTTCTCTTGTCCACACCACCCAGGAAAATCTGCTTGTATTTATCTTTGAAGGCGAAGTTGAGAGCCTGGGTGGGGAAGTATCTGATGACATTGGCCAGGTTACCACGCCAGAAGGACAGGACTCCCTGCTCCTTGGGAATACGAACCACGCAGTCTATAATGCCCTTGTATTGCTTATCTGCAGTGATTTGCTTGCTGGCGTGCTGCACCTGAGAGACAAGAAGGAGGCCAACAGGGAGATTTACAACCACGGAGAAGGGGAAAAAGGAAGAGTATTATCCTGTCTCGCTGACCGCGCTTTAAGGTTTGCTACTTCCCGAATCTAATCTTCTAGATCCTAACCCTCTGAGGCCATCACCGAGGAAGTGCTCAGCACCCTTAGAAGGCATTAAGCCTCCGCCCCTTCGGGTGGGGAGGGGGCACGCTGGGGCGGACCCGTGACCTTTAGACCTGGGAGAAAGGTCATTACCTCAGGACCAGGTTCAGAGGCACCTGGGCCTGTCCCACGTAGGGCGCGGCCACCGAGGTGACCGTGTCCTAGGCCTCGGGTCCCGGGAGCTGCTTCCCTCCGGCTCCGCCCCTGCTCTCTCCTAGAGGTGACCCGCGGGCCACCACCCCTGCGCCCGTGCGGGCGCGCCCTCTAGAGCCGGAGCGGGCGAGAGCGCGACGCAGGGAGGCGGGCGGCGGGGACGCGCCGGCGGCTGCGCGGGGGCGGACGCAGCAGGCACACGCGCTTCCCGGCGCCGGCTTCCGGCCCCGCGTGGGGAGAGCGCGGCCGCCGGCAGCGCGGCCCCTCGACCTGCCGCATGGCCTCCGCGAGCCCGTTATCCCCTTGCCGCGACCTTGAGGCCTTCCGCACGGCCGGGCGTCCCTCCCTCCAGCACCTGCTTCCAGGCTTCGCCCTTGCCCTCCGCGCCCCGGGAAGACGGCCACTGCCGGGCCGCCCCCTCCCAGCTCGCGGTCCCCGGGATGCCAAGGCCCTGGGCCCCCTCGCCTCCCTGCGCCCCGACCCCGTCGTAGCTCCAGAAGTTCGGGTCACTAAAGCGCCTCCCTCGACTTGGCCTTTCGGCCCGCCTCCTCCGCCACCCCTGCCCGCACCGGGCCGCTTGCCGCCCGTCAGGCCGAAGAGTTGGCCCCCCTCCAGCCCCGGAACAGAGGCTTTCCGCGCGCCCCCTCCCCCACTTCCTGGGTCGGACTCTCCAGTCCCGGGACGTACCTGCAGCAGCAGCTTGACCCGCTCGATGGGCGCGACCGCCGTCTTGGAGATGGCAGCGGCCACTCCACCCGCCAGGAAGTCCTTGGCGAAGGACACAGCGGCATCTGTCATATTGAAAGGAACGAGCCGGGCGCCTGCGGGACTGCGGTAGGAACCGGCTGGGACTCCGGGACTCTGGGGCGGAGCGACACAAATGGCCGATTTATATAGGGCGAGCCGGCGCCCGGGCGGCCGGCGTCGGGGGCGGGCCGGGGCGGGCCGGGGCGGGCGCCGAGCCCCAGCGCGCGGGCCGGCGGGTGGCTGAGTGGCTCGGCGCGCGGGGGGCGGAGCCGTGAGTCGGGCCGGGGCCGCCCTCCGCGCCCGCCGCCTGCCGTGGCACCTGACCTGGCCCCGGGGACCGGCGGCCCCAGGGGATACCCGGGCCCGGCAGCTGGGCTCCGGGAGAGCCCTGCGAGTGGGGAGGGCGGGTGAGGTCCCGGCGTGCCCGCCTAGAGACCTCTGCAGTATTTAAGGGGACGCCGACAAAATCTCGGCAACTAACAGAAATAATATTTAATGCAGTGTCTCTAAAAAGGATGTGGGCAGACTACGCCGGTCGCCTGTTTCTGTCAATTAAGTTGAATTGGAGCCCCAGGGTTGGGAGTAGGGTGAGGCCGTAGAGGCAGGGTCCTGCCAGTGCAGGGTGCGATCCTGTATTTTAAATTTTGAGAATTTGCTCATCATGGAGTTTTGCCATACTTTTTGACTTTTTAAAAATGGTGCACTAAAAATGGTCTGCTTTGATGACTGAGTTGTTTGGCACCTCTTTGGTGCCCCTCATTCTTTTCACTCTAGACCTGGCACTGCTCTGGAGCTTCCCCGGTGAAGCCAGAGGAAATTGAGGGAACAGCAGAGTTGGGACACTGTCAGCGTGCCCCAGACTCTGGTTTGCAAAAACTAACGCAAATCTTACCCGAAATTGGCGGAGGAGAGTCCAGAGGACTCGGCTGGGGGTGGGAAAAGTATTTTAGCCATAAGCCAAATAAAGAGGTTGTACCAGGAAGGTTAAGAGGCTGTGTGAACCAGGTTGGCATTTAGCTCCTTGGACGCAAAGTAAAGTGCTCTTGGATTGAGTAGCTCCTGAACTCCAGAAGCTTTTAGAGGAATCAATAGAATTTGATTGACAGCCATTGTGTCAATGGACAAGTGCTTAGTGAGCCCCTTAATCCCTGCAGTGGGTAAGCATTTGCCAGACAAGTCCTTAAAAACCTACTTGCCAGCTTGAGTGCACTCTCTTGGGTTCAGAACAGTAGCTGGGAATGTAATCACATATCATATATCTAAGTAATCACAACAGTGTTTATGGAAAATGAGGATACTGTTGCAGACTGCAACTGCTGCGGATGGGGAAGTGCCCAGCACACTGAAGACACGCAGGCGTATTCCTCCCTTTCCTTTTCTGCCTTTTCCCACCTTCTCCGGATCTGCCCATGGAAAGGCCCAATTCTAGGGTTCCTCTAGGAACATCAGGTCCTTCATTTAATGATACTTTGCATTTTGTAAGTCTTCCCAGGAATCTGAAGTGGTGAGCACACGCTGAGAGAGTTGAAAGAAGAGCAGTCTTGAATCCAGCTTTGCTGATCCTGGGTGAAATCTTGACCTGTGATCATGAGAAGCGGCTCTGTTTCTCATTAGTTGATTAGAACGGTGATGCAGCTGGATACAGAAATGACCTTGCTGTAGAGTTTCGGTGATGAAGTATATTCTCTGAAAGTGATAGTGAGTCCTCTTACCTTTACTGGTGAGAGAATTAACAGCCGAAACAAAACTCTATGGAGCATTTTATTTAGAGGGAGGTGGTTTTTTGTTTAATTTTATTTATTTATTTATGATAGTCAGAGAGAGAGAGAGAGAGAGAGAGAGAGAGAGGCAGAGACACAGGCAGAGGGATAAGCAGGCTCCATGCACCAGGAGCCCGATGTGGGATTTGATCCTGGGTCTCCAGGATCGCGCCCCAGGCCAAAGGCAGGCACCAAACCACTGCGCCACCCAGGGATCCCAAGAGAGGTGGTTTTTATTTTTTTTTATTTTTTCTTTTTTTTAAATGTTTATTTATTTATGATAGTCACAGAGAGAGAAAGAGAGAGAGAGAGAGAGAGAGGCAGAGACACAGGCAGAGGGAGAAGCAGGCTCCATGCACCGGAAGCCCGATGTGGGATTCGATCCCGGGTCTCCAGGATCGCGCCCTGGGCCAAAGGCAGGCGCCAAACCCCTGCGCCACCCGGGGATCCCGAGAGGTGGTTTTTAGAATGCATTTCAAACTACAATTCAGGGATGCCTTGGTGGCTCAGTGATTGAGCTTCTACCTTCTTTCTGCTCAGGGTGTGATCCTGAGGTCCTGGGATCAAGTTCCATATGGAGCCTCCTTCTCCCTCTGCCTGTGTCTCTGCCTCTCTCTCTCTCTGTCACTCATGAATAAATAAATAAAATCTTAAAAAAAAGAAGCTACAATTCAGAACCTTTCCAGTTTGAACTCTTGGCATTCTGATTAATGCATTTTTATTGAAAAATTAAATTACTCTATGATACCCCTCACCAGTCACTTAGGTGCCCTTCTTCTGTCTTACACTGGCCACATCTGCTATTCCCTTTGAGCATGATGTCCCTACTGTTTTCTTTTTTAAGATTTTATTTATTTATTCATGAGAGACACACAGAGAGAGGCAGAGACACAGGCAGAAGGAGGAGCAGGCGCCCTGTGGGGAACCCAATATGTGACTCAATCCCAGGACCCTGGAATCACAACCTGAGCCAAAGGCAGAGGCTCAATCATTGAGCCACCCAGGTGCCCCTTCCTACTGCTTTCTTTTATTTTTTTAAAGATTTATTTATTTATTCATGAGAGACACAGAGAGGCAGAGACATAGAGGGAGAAGCAGGCTCCTCGCAGGGAGCCCGATGCGGGGCTCGATCCTGGATCCCGGGATCATGACCTGAGCCAAAGGCAGACAGATGCTCAACCACTGAGCCACCCAGGGGTCCCTCCCTACTGCTTTCTATTCCAAAACTCTTTTGCTGTTTCAAGCACTTTCACATTTACTGTTCTGTCAGATTTCTGTCTTACCGCAAAAAGATGATCAAATAATGTCATAGAATTCGTCCCTTTTCAGTCTTTGGGTGCCTAAGTGTAGTTTTATTGAAGATGATATAAAAGGTCATTTCAAAGCAGCTTCATGATTTGGTATTTTGCTAGATCTACTGTAGGCAGGAGCTTTCTTAGTTACTTATGACTTCAAGGAGTTGCTTAGTTGCTTCAAGGAGTCAGAAAGATGTTCTCAAAAGTGTCGAGGTCATAAAAGACAAAGAAATACTGAGGAATTGTCACAGATTAGGGGAGGAGAATGACAGCTTAATGCAATGTGTGATCCCAGGTTGGATCCTGGACCAGAAAAAGGACATTGATGGTACTATTGGTGAAATTTGAATATCTGTAGATTAGTTACTAGCATTCTACCAATACTGTTCTCAGTTACAGTGATTATGTAAGATGTTAACATTTGGAAAAGCTGAGTGAAGGAAATATAGAAATTCTTTATACTTTGTGTGTGTGTGGGCAAAATGTTCATGTCTGAAAGTTAAAAAAAAATTAAAAGAAAAAAGAGAAAAAAAAAAGGAAGAAACCAGGAGCAGGAGCACAGGAAAAATAGAGACTAATATTAATGATAATGATGATGTTGATGGTAATATATGGCTGGTCAATTCATTAAAAACTCCTCCAGTGAAGCATTGGTGGGGGCTCTGCATTAGTAACTACTGTGTCTCTGGAAGATCTTCAGAATACATGTATAATTAAGAAAGAGGAACTAAAACTAAGGCAATGCCTAGTAATTCTCAAGAAAAAAACTAGGAAGGTCAGAAATGATACAGAAGGCCTCAGACACACACCCAGAATAGGTAATAAAGTGAATGTAAAATGTTAATACAAGCAAGAAAACCCAATTTATAGGTATCCTGCAAACTTGGTAGATCAGGACTTCTGACTGGTATCTGGAAAAGGAGGAGGAGGCCTGGTTCAGAGAGATACCATGTAGAAGGAGAGCAGAGTAGTAACATATCAAGAAGGCATAACCAGTAATTCATTGGCTGGAGGGGAAAAAGCATCCAGTGAAAATGAAAGGGAGAAATGAAAGTGGTTGTGGTCGTGGAAGTATACAAGGAACTGCCTGGTTAGATAACAGCTATGAATAATACTTCATAAAATCGTCACATAGCTGAGAGATGGGGATCAGAAGCAGAAACCATCCGAATACAGGCTGGAAGTTTCATTATTCTGATAGCAGTACATTGGATATGTTCTTGACTCTCTTGTTGATAATTACAGTTCTCAGAAGACAGAAGAATCAGTGAGGTAAATTGCTAAACTGGGCTTAATCCTGACAATAAATAAGGAAGATCCAGTTAGCAAAGTGAAAGTGACAAGAATCTTGGGGAAACTGCCCATACCATCTGGATTTGTTAAGCAGAAGAATTCTGGGCATGGTCAGAGAGGTTAACTAATGTGTGTGTGTGTTGGGGGTGAGGGGGCAGGTAGACATCAAAAAGATCAAAGATAAATAGATTCCCTGGCTAAATACCAAAAGAGAAAAAGGGAAAGAGATTCTAAAGATAAAATTCAAACCTATACACTTCAGAAAAATTCCAATGAGAAATTACAAAGGGAGAGATGAATGTAAGTGTCCTTATAGATTATTCTCTGATGAGCTCAGATTTTAAAAGTGCATACATATATAGATGACAGGAGGGCTGGACTTCCAAGGATAAAGACCAAAGAATATCACAAACCTCTAGGAACTGAGTCAGAAGGGCTAAAGTCCAGAGTAAACCCAGGCTTATAAAATAGGATGGACCACAATAAAGGGTTCTAATGTTCTATTTATTGCAAGACAGTTAAGGGATGAGGCCCTAGAGCTTAGTGGTAGCATGTATGGTAAAGAATTGGGGTGGGGGGAGTCTTCATTGACTATGAGTTGGCAATGCCAAAAATTGGTAATGAGTCTTGCGTTGGGCCAAGAGGATGGTGGTGAACAGATCAGGGCCTCTGCTGGCCATCCCAGAGAGATTTATGCTTACTTCTGGATGCCGTGTTTAAGATGACATCAACGAACTAGAACATATTCATAGAAGGCATTAGGCAATAGAAGTGCTTATAAATCATGTCGCATGAGAAATGGCTGAATGAATGAGATACTAGGAGAGTTTTAGGTCAAGGAGGGACATCGTGACTGTGTTTGTGGGGTGCCTGACGGGCTCAGTGGGAGGAGCATGCAACTCTTGATCTCAGGTTGTGAATTTCGAGCCTCATGTTGGGTATAGCAATTAGATAAACTTAAAAAAAAAACTGTGTTCATAATGAAGGACTATCAGGTAGAAGATGATTAGACATTTTATATGGTCAGTCAACACCAGCCTGGTATCATGAAGGTAGACTTCAGCTGAATAAGAAATAACTTCCTAAAATATGAGTTATTTATGGGTACCTAGGTGGCTCAGTTGGTTAAGCATCTGTCTTCAGTTCAGGTTGGGATCTTGGGGTCCTGGGATTGAGCCCCTGCATGGAGCTCTCTGCTCAGCAGGGAGCCCGCTTCTCCCTTTCCTTCTGATGCTCCCCCTGCTTGTGCTCTCTCTGTCAAATAAATACAATCTTTAAAAAATAAAATAAAATATGAACTACTTAAAGGTGGAATGGATTGCTTTAGGATGTGGGGAACTTCTCATCGCTGGAGATGTTAATAGTTGAGGCAGAATGGTCACTTGTTAGGGACACTGTAGAGATTGTGTTGATTGAAAAGAGTACTGCCCTCTTCCAATTCTAAGAGTCTATGTATCTAATTCTTATGTTTCTATCTATCTTATGTGGTCTTTGAATCTATACGTTTGAATGGCTTTGAGCATCTAAGTTAGGGACTCTGAGGCAAAATAGGGAGAGAGAGAGGGCAAAATAGCCCAGTGGTGGGAGGGTGGGCTCTGGAGACACTGCTAGAATTCAAATCTGGTTCTCTCACTTGATGTCAGGCCTTGGGTAAGTTGCTTAAACCATCCAAACTTATTTATTCTGGTGTAAAATGGTAATGATAACAGTACCTATATCTCAAAGTATTAAAGGATTTCTTTTTCTTTGTGCCCATGATTCTCGGTTATGCTGCTTCAGAGAATAAAGAGGTAGGCTAGACAGAGTGGTGGGCAGCAAAGCAAAGCTTGCTGAGTGATGCTACAAAGCTCTGGAAGAGGGAGAGGACCCCAGAGAATTGCCACCAGAGTTTGGAAGTCTGTTTTTTTTTTTTTTATGGGCTTGTTGGTGGGCTGTTTTAATCTGATTAACCCTCATGGGCCTGTCACCCAATCAGGTTTTTGTCATCTACCTGTCACGTGGGAAAGGGCGGAGGGCTCCTTCCAGGGTGCTATAAAGTCCTTTTAAGGGTGGTTTCCTCTTAGGGCGGGGCCCCTTGTCCCTGCTTGCCTTTCTTCCAGCTATCCTTCATTAGAAGGACATAGGGACAATTAAATGAAATAATGTATGCACAAACAGTCTGGTACATAGAGAGCATTCAGTACATGTTAGATTTTGTAAATACTAAAAAAACACTGGGCACCTGACTGGCTCAGTTGGTAGAGTGTGTGATTCTTGATCTCCGGTTTGGGAGTTCAAGCCCCACATTGGGCATACAGTTCACTTATAAAAAATAGAAGGTTAAAAAAATACTAAGAAAAATACTAATAAAAAAAAAGGTTGAGTAACTCTGAGTTTTAATGGACAAATCACTCCTTGCTTAAGTAGGGCAGTAAGCCAGTTCTTAGTCCCAGATAAGGACCCTACCTATAAGCTGGTAACCATATCAGAGACCATTTAAACAGCATTTGAGTGCCTAAGAGGTACCCAGAAGAAGCACTCTCAGTTTTGCCACCTGGCTTGCATTTGTGCTATGGAAGACTGTAATATCAATCACACTGGTGTTTGCCATGCAGTTAGGAGAAAACAATGCTCACTGTCGGCCAATCTTCTTGTCTCTAGTCTCTCATTACTACTTCAGCTTCGGGAACAGTCTTGCTCACATCCAGCTTGCTTTCTTTCTTTTTCTTTCTTTCTTTCTTTCTTTCTTTCTTTCTTTCTTTCTTTCTTTCTTTCTTTCTTTTTCTTTCTTCTTTCTTTCTGAGAGAGAAAGACAGCAGAATAGAGTGAGCAGACAAGTTGGGGAGAGAGGCAGAGGGAGAGGGAAAAGCAGGCTCCCCGCTGAGCAGGGATTCCCAACTCAGGGCTTGATCCCAGGACTGCAGGATCATGACCTGAGGTGAAGGCAGACACTTTACCAACTGAGCCCTGCAGACACCACGAAATCCAATTTTTATCACATCTCTTGTGTTGTTGAAGAAATAAGTGACTCCTCCCTCCTTGCTTCGTGGGTCAAACCTAAACTCTTCCACTTAGCGTTTGAAGCCTTTTTCATTCCCATGCCCACCAAGGATTTTATTTCTAGCTCCCCTGGACAGGCTTAGAAAGAATTTGATGGATTCTAGCCCTGGGGTAGCTGCTTAAGACAAAAAGCAAAACAATCTTATTGAGGTATAATTGTCATACGATAAAACTGTACTTATTTATTTATTTTTAAATATTTTATTTATTTATTTATTTTTATTTTAAAGATTTTATTTATTTATTCATGAGAGACACAGAGAGAGGCAGAGACATAGGCAGAGGGAGAAGCAGGTTCCATGCAGGGAGCCCAATGTGGGACTCGATCCTGGGTCTCTAGGATCACGACCTGAGCCAAAGGCAGACACTTTAACCGCTGAGCCACCCAGGCATCCCAAGATTTTAATTTATTCATGAGAGACAGAGAAAGAGAAGCAGAGACATAGGCAGAGGGAGAAGCAGGCTCCCTGCGGGGAGCCAGATGTGGGACTCAATCCCAGGACTCTGGGATCACGCTCTGGGCCAAAGGCAGAAGCTCAAACACTGAGCCCCCCAGGCATCCCCAAAACTGTACTTATTTAAAGCATACAGTTTGATATGTTTTTTACACATGTGTACATCTATGAAATCATCACAATTAAGATAGTGAATGTTTCCATCACCACACTCACAAGTGAATGTTTCCATCACCACACATCACAAGTTCTCCCTCTTTCCCCCAAACAAGCACTGATCTGCTTTCTATCACTATAGTTTGCATTTTCCTAGAATTTCATATAAAACAGAATCATAATGGGGCAGCCTGGTTGGTTCAATGGAAAGAGCATGTGACTCTTGATCTCAGGGTCATGGGTTCGAGCCCCCACATTACTAGAGATTACTAAACAAAATAAACTTAAAAAAATCAATGGTTGGGGCACCTGGGGGGCTCAGTCGATTAAGTGTTCGACTTGATTTCAGCTCAGGTCATGATCCCGGGGTCGTGAGATCGAGCCCAGTGTCAGGCTCTGTGCTGGGTGTGGAGCCTGCATAAGATTCTCTTTCTCTCCCTCTGCCCCCTTACTCTGCTCCTCATGCACACACTCTCTCTAAATAAATAAATAAACCAACAAATAAATAAATGGAACAATACAGTATGTACCATTTTTTTGGGGGGGGCTCTGCCTCTCTCACTTGAAATCAGTATATCAATATCTATGTATATATATTTTCTGGACTCATCTGTGCTTTTTTGTGATTCAGTAGCCAGTTCCCTTTCATCGCAAAGTAGTATTTGACTGGATGGATATGCCACATTTTGTTATCTATTCATCAGCGGATAGACATTTGGGTCATTTCCACCTTTTGCCCGTTATGAATGATGCTGCTATAAACATTCCTGTACAGGTTTTTGTGTGGCCCTCTTTTCATTTCTCTGGGGTACATACCTAGAAGTGGAATTGTCAGACTGTCTGTTCCCGCTGCAGGGATGCCACCCTATGGGCTGGTAAGGAAGGGGTGGAAGCCCTCCAGCCCTGCACAATGGAGAACTCAGCCAGAATGTGAGGCTCCTGGACACAGGACTCAAAGTTCCTCTCCACCTTGCTCTCCTGTTCCTGGGAGCCTTTCCCCATACCTGCCAGGGACTTGGCCAGAGGAGGCCCTGGAAGGTGGGAAGGGGCTGGGGAGGAGTAGGCGGGGGTTGGGGGGTGGGGGGGTCAACCTGCTGTTCTTCCTTTAGCAAAGCCCTACCCTTAGCTCCTGGCTTCCTGGCTTCCTGGGAGAAGTCTATCCCAGGAGTGAAGAAAGTCTCTGGGGAGAGAGTATTCTTGTGGCCTGCTGGGAGCCCCACTTGGAGTAGGAGGGAAGTAGGAGCTTGTGCCCTTGCCCTATGGGGCCCAGTGCCTCTGATATTCTGGGGGGAAGGTAGAAATAAAATTGGGTACTTGCTCCAGGAAAAAAAAACTGGGAATGATTGTACCATTTCACATCCCCAACAGCAGAGTACAGGAATTCCAGTTCCTTCCCAGCGTGAGGTCTTAGCCACCACCTCTTCAGTGTCATTTCTTGTTGCCTCCCCCTCCACCAGGACTTTCTATCCATCCACTCCTTCGGTGGCATCTTACAGTCTCTTGGTTTTAAAAGCCATCTATATGTTGATAACACCCAGATTTCTCTCTCCAGCCACGAGTCTCCCTGCACTCCACCCAGACTTGTCCAGATTTGCCCAGGACAGTCCTGGTTTATGTGTTATTATTCTGACATAATTATTAATACTGTTATGACGTATTACTTTCCTACTGCAGCTGTAACAAATTACCACAGACTCAGTGGCTTAGGCAACACAATGATTATCTTACAGTTCTATAGGTCAGAAGTCTGACATGGTACTTACTGGGCTAAAATCAAGGGGTTCTAGCATAGAGGCCCTTTCTGGAGGCCCTACGGGAGTGCCTGTTTCCTGGCTCATTCAGGTTGTGGCTGAATACAACTCCCTGTGGTTGTAAGACTAGAATCCTCTTTCCTTGCTTGTAGTCAGCTAAGGGTTATTCTCAGCTTCTAGAGGCCACCCTATGCCCTGGCTCATGGGCACCTTTGTCTTCAAAGTCAGCAGCAATGAGTCGAGTCCTCCTCATGCCCCATTCCTTCTGCCCCTTTTTCATCTTTCTGACCTCTCTTCACCACCTCCGTCTTCCATGGTTAAGGACTCGCATGATTAGATTGGGCCCACCTAGATGAACCATGATAATCTCTCCATCTCAATGTCCTTACCCTTAATCACATCTGCAAAGTCCCTCTCACCATGTGAGATAAATGGTCACAGGCTTTAGGGATAAGGATGTGGATACCCTTGAGTGGGGAATCATTATTCACAACTGGTCGGACAGTTACATGGCTAGCCTATGCTCTAGCCAGCTGTCTGCTTGACTTCTCTATTTGGATATTTCATGGGCATTTCGAATTTAACTTGTCCAAAAGAGAATTTCTAATTCCTTCCCCCACCAAAAGTCTACCCTACGTTATCAAATGGCAACATTGTCTACCTTGTTAATCAAATCAAAGCCCAAAAACCTAAGTGCCATCTTTGATTGCTTCTTTTTATTCCCTACATTCACTTGCTCCTCAAATCCTGCTGAGTTCAACTCAAAAATATGTCTTGAACCCATTCTCAGTCTTTCTTCTCTCTAATCTATTATCCACACAGTACCCAGAGGGATATTTTTAAAATGAAAATCAGATTATATTGCTTCTATACATAAACCCTTCAATGACTCCTGACTGCATTAATTTTTTAAAATATTTTATTTATTCATGAGAGACAGAGAGAGAGAGAGGCAGAGACACAGGCAGAGGGAGAAGCAGGCTCCGTGCAGGGAGCCTGACGTGGGACTCAACCCTGGGTCTCCAGGATCACGCCCTGGGCCAAAGGCGACGCTAAACCGCTTAGCCACCCAGGCTGTCCCTCCTGACTGCATTTAGAATAAAATCTAACTTCTTTTTCTGAGAGATTTTATTTATTTATTGGACAGAGAGCTCATGAGCAGCGGGGAGTGGAAGAAGCAGGCTCCTCACTGAGCAGGGAGCCTGATGTGTGGCTCAATCCCAGCACTCCGGGATTAAGACCTGAGCCAGAGGCAGATGCTTAACCAACTGAGCTACCCAGGTGCCCTAAAATCTGACTTTCTTTCATGGTGCCAAGGCCACATATAATCTCAAATATCACCTCTCAGAGCAGCCTTTCCTTACTCCCTGACTTAAAATATTTCCCTCATCCCTGCAGAATTCTCTGTTAAAGCATCCTGTTTATTCCCCTCACAACATTACAATCTATAATTACCTGACTTGCAGATTACTTTTTTTAAAAAAAGATTTATTTATTCATGAAAGACACACAGAGAGAGGCAGAGACATAGGCAGAAGGAGAAGCAGGCTCCCTGTGGGGAGCACGATGTGGGACTCGATCCCAGGGCCCCAGGATCACAACCTGAGCCAAAGGCAGACACACAAGCACTGAGCCACCCAGGTGCCCCAGAGATACTTTTTTATTGACCGTCACCCTCCTAGATCATAACCTCCATGAGGGCAAGGACCTTGTCTGCTTCATGTACCACTGTGTCCAGAGGGCCTAACAGTTGTTGAATTGATGTGCGAAACCCAGTCTTCTTACTGTATTCCACTTTTTGCTTGCTTCCATGTGTGTGACACCACCTAGGTCCTACCTTCAACCTGCAATCTCTCTGTGGCTTATTCTACCTCCAACCTATTCTTGACCAACTAATATCTTCTCCCCTCCTTCAAAACTTAATTCAAGACTCATTACTAGCTTCTCTCACCTATGATGACCCCTTTCTTTCTTTTTTTTTTTTTTTTTTTAAGTAGGCTCCGGAGCCCAACATAGGGCTTGAACTCATGACCCTGAGATCAAGACCTGACCTGAGATCAAGAATAAGACACTCAGCGAGCTGAGCCACCCAGGTGCTCCTTTGATGATCCCTTTAATCCTTGATTCAGTAGGTATACAGGGAGCCCCTTGGTGGTCTTATTAGATAGACAGTTGTTACCACATTATCATGTCTTCACTTGTATTTGCTTTGTAATCAGAGTCCTTTCCTGTATGTAGGGATGTTTTGTCCTTAAAACTGTGCTGCTCCTGGGTTAATATTGTATCACATGTCTTTCTAATCCTCCTAAAGTACTTAGTCCAGTTTAGTGTACTCTGCCAATCATAAAGCAGAAAAGCAGAACACTCCTTTCATACCCCTGAGAAAATGAAAATAAGCTGGAAGTTTTTTTTAGGAACAAAACTAGAATTTTTTTAAAGTTAATTAATTATTATTATTTTTTAGTAATCTCTATACCCACCATGGGGCTTGAACTCATGACTCTGAGATCAAGAGTCGCACGGTATTCCAACTGAGCCAGCCAGGTGCCCCCAAAACTAGAGTTTTAAGAGTTGTCCTGAAATTAGAAAAAACGAGGCATTCCTTTTTCCCCACTTAACTTTATTGAAAAAGCCAAAACTACAGCTCAGAAAACATTCCTGTGTGTGATAGTAGCTGGAGCGTGGCTGTCCCTCTCATATATGGGTTGAAGAATACACAGAAGATATTAATGTGATGTAAGTAACCTGAGTTAGGATTTTAGATCTAGTATAAAAACATATTTTTTTTCCTGCAGATTTCAGAACTTTAAAAAACC
The DNA here is from genome assembly GCF_048164855.1 of Canis lupus baileyi. NCBI lineage: Eukaryota > Metazoa > Chordata > Mammalia > Carnivora > Canidae > Canis > Canis lupus. The sequence continues at coordinate 32,537,359 of NC_132876.1, forward strand.
TGTTCACTGAAAGGAAAATGAAGAGTTAATAAATATGGCTATCCGCTGTGGGTAAAGAATGTGCCACCCTCCCAACTGTAACAGATTGGGCTACAGATGAGATCTTCCTGTGTGTATTAACTGCTATTCCTCTGCTATCACTTACCTTAGGTAACAAATGACCAAACAACATTTTTCTTTGGAAAATAAATTTAACATGGAAAAATACTTTCAACATACTGAAAGCCCGTGTGTGTGTGTGTGTGTGTGTAAATTAAAAATTTAATATTATTGTTTTTAATGCATAGGTAAGTATTTGAAAGTATGGTTATATAAACTTGACATGGGGGGATCCCTGGGTGGCGCAGCGGTTTGGCCCCTGCCTTTGGCCCAGGGCGCAATCCTGGAGACCCAGGATCAAGTCCCACATCGGGCTCCCGGTGCTTGGAGCCTGCTTCTCCCTCTGCCTATGTCTCTGCCTCTCTCTCTCTCTGTGACTATCATAAAAAATAAAAAAATAAAAAAAATAAACCTGACATGGAGTTCTCAAGGTGGAACAATCTAAAATTTGATTTTTAAAGCATCGAGTAGAGATGATTAGCCTGAAGTGTTTCTGTTCAGTTCCATTTCTCTTTCTGATATGTGTGTCAAATGTTCTATTTGATCCTTTCTAGGCAATTGGGACATCTTGTGAGAATAACTTAAGTTGACTAATTTATTTTCAGGTTAGGCTTGCAAAGCACGTTAAAAAGGCAGAGAATAAAGGCCACTTCAACTGTACATGACTTCAATTGGAAGAAGGTCTTTGGGGGCATTAAGTGGTCAGGGTAAAAACTGCCTTCCTGAAAAAAGATTGAGATGCTTCAAATTTAAATACAGAAGAACCACCGTTCTACGATGACAGTGATGACTTTTAAATGTTAAATGCTTTAATTCAGTTTCTGATAAGGCATAATTTACACTATAGTGTATGCACTCAGAACTCCTCAAAGATTAGGACTTTCAGAACAACTGTATTAGGAGGACTTGGGTCAAATAGAGCAAAACTAGGCCAGTGTGGGTTAGTTAGTTCAAGCTGTGACCATGTGGCTGAGCTCATGATGTGGTATTTGCTCAGCCACTTCTTTTTTTTTTTTTTAAGATTTTTTTTATTCATGAGAGACACAGAGAGATAGGCAGAGGGAGAAGCAGGCTCCATGCAGGGAGCCTGATGTGGGACTTGATCCCAGGACTCCAGGATCATGCCCCGGGCCAAAGGCAGGCGCTAAACCGCTGAGCCACCCAGGGATCCCTGCTCAGCCACTTCAACTGCATGTCACTTTGAGGTCATGGCGATGCCCTTTCTTTGGTGTCCTGTGAGTTGCACATTTACAGAGTGTAAATTGCACATTTCGTGAATGCTAGATTTTATTATAAAATCTGGTGGAATGCCGCCACGAAACAGTCCTGTTGGGAAGCTTTCCTGTGGCACGGGTGTGCACCAGGTCATCAGCTTGGAGCTTGGAGCTGGTATGTGGCTGAATCTTCTCATTTCCAAGAGCAGCAGATGGGCATATTCTCTTGTCATTCCATGAACACAGGATTATGAAGCTACATTTTTGTATGATTGTAACATGCCCTAACTGTGCTTCTTGTTCCATTCAGTTTTAAAGGGTTGGTTTTTTAGACTTTAGCTGTCCAGTTTTGAAGAACTTTTTAAATTCCCGTAATTCTTGGGGCTTCAAACTCTGATCCACCCCTGGGGTCAATTTATAGCTCAGAGGAGACACAATGTAACCATTTTGGTAAAGACAGATTCTCTTGCAGAACTCAAAGGTGCCAAACATAACTCCAAAATATGGAACTATCTGTTTAAAAAGAAATGAAAATCATGTTGAAATCTTAAAAAGACAACTGTCAGTGCATCTGCAGTCAATCTGGACCATGGTAAATGAAGGCAAAGGCTGTGGACAATTCTTTTTGGCATCAGGGAAGATGGCAGAATGAAAGCTGGCACAGTGTGGGTGGGGGGAGAGGAAGGGCAGAGGTTAAAGGGCATGCATGGCCAGGATGAATATGCCTGAAGACAATCTGATACTTGTGTAAGGTTAGTCCAAAGTTCTTAACCTTTTTTTTGTGGGGAGGGAGGGTGGGTCATGAAATTCTTTGGGAATGTGATGAAAGCTATGGATCCTCTCCCCAGAGAGATGCACATAGGCACATAACTACACGTTTCTGCATACAATGTTGGGCTGGGGGATTAGGTTCCCCTTAGGAGTCCATGAGCCCCCATGTCGGGAACCTCTACACTAAATGCTCAGTTCCTCTGGGATGGGGTGTCAAATGCCCCACCACTGCACAGGGTCCCCCTGTCTCAGGGCTGACCCCCAGCCTGCACTCATGGGCCTTGTGCCTCCATCAGTGCTAGACGGGGGGTCTCCAGGCCACCTGTAGGGGAGTGGCAAGGGAACAGGCTAGCATTGGAAGCAAGAGACTGACCACCCTTCTCACCTTCAGCAAGTTGGCTGTCAGTCCATTCCAGAGGGCCAGGACTCCTTGGGCTTTGACTATCTGCCGGAAGCAGTCCACTGCTCCTGAGAAATGGACATCCACTCCTCCGTGCTGGGGAAGGTGTGGGCTCTGAGCCTGGCAGGAAACATAGAAGATGGGACATAGTGATTTTGTCACCAGGAAATAAATGTTCTAGTCCAAGAAGCCAGGGACTCGAGTCTGGGATCTGCTTGCTGTGTACCTGGCCCAGATGCTGGCCAAGAATGGCTGCCACAGGGCGCTTGCTTAATGGGCTCAGAATGAATATTACCACACAGTGAAGTCACGACACTCCGTTCACATATTTGTGGCCTATTTTGCTTGGAAGGAAGCAATAATTCAGGACAGACTAAGCTTCATACTTAAAGTTGGTTCCCAAACTATGCCCCCCTGGACGTGATAAACATTCTCCTACGCCCTTAACCTTTTTAAAGGGCCCTCGCCCCAGGTCTCCTTTTCTTAACTGATGCCTCCTCTGTGACGCTCTCAAGAGTGGGCTGCTCATTTCTCCACACCACAGGAGGTCCCAGGGTGAAGAGCAGAGTGACAGCAGCATTCTTCTAGCTTCTTGCTGTCCCCGGACTCCTTACTCCTTCACGCTCATGCCAGAATTCTCCGCTGTGGCTCATGGCCCTCAGCCACACTCCTTGTTGCTGCCATGTGACTCTGGGCACATACCTAACCCTCCAGATCCTCAGTTTCCTTCAACCTGCTTCATGGGGCTGTTGTGAGAATTCAATGAGATATGCATGTAAAGCGATCAGCAGTGTCAGGCACATGGTAGGGATCAGTAAGTATGAGCTAGCATTGCTATTACTATTACATAGATAGTATGCCAAATCGGGGTGCCTGGGTGGCTCCCTTGGTGAAGCGTCTGCCTTCGGCTCAGGTCATGATCTCAGGGTCCTGGGATTGAGCCCCCATGTCTGGCTCCCTGCTGAGTGAGATATCTGCTTCTCCCTCTCCCTTTGCTGCTCCCCCTGCTTCTATGCTCTCTTTCTTTCTCTCTCTCTCAAATAAATAAAATAAAATCTTAAAAAATTCAGTATGATAAATAGCAACACAATACCTTACCTAAAGGACTAGTCCTCCACACCCACCTCTGAAATCTTGCACTTCAGAACCTCTGGGTCCACAGTGTCCTCATCCATCGGCCCCCTCCCTTGCTGGTTCCTGTTTTTCATTAAGGTTAGATCATTAAGCCCCCAGGCACTTGCCTCCTCATGTATCCCCCAGGGCACCAGTTCCCTGCTGGCTTCAGTGGCTTCCTTTTCCAATCTTAGCTGTTTTTTGTGCTCCTACCCTCCAGATCCTTTCCCCTGGTCCTTCAGTTGCTCTCATCCACACATGCCTTCTCTGCCCCAAGCCACTGAAGACGAATCCACAACAGGGCACATGGGCACCACTAAAGTTTCAAAGTTGCCAACCTATGCTGGGCCTTCATACTGTGAACTAAACCTTCAAAGCTTCCTTGCCTGTTCCTCAAGGTGGCTCCACCAAGCCTTCCCACACCCCTTGATGCCCAGCACCCCGCACCCGTTCCTCTGCTCTAGGTAGGTGACCTGGTCTCCTGGTTCATAGAGAAAACAGATTGTACAGGGACGCAACTTTTGCTTCTTTGCATAAATATCTTTTCTTCCCACCTCTGCCCTGGACTTCATACCTTTGTCTTTTTGTTTTGTTTTGTTTTAGATTTTATTTATTTGAGAGAGAGAGAGACAGACAGGCAGGCAGACAGACAGACACAGAGCATGAGCAGGAGGAGGAGGCAGAGAGAGAGGGAGAAGTGGACTCTCCACTGCGAAGGAAGCGTGATGTGGGACTTGATCCCAGAACCCTGAGGTGATGACCTGAACTGAAGGTAGACGCCTGCCTAATTGACTGAGCCACCCAGGTGCCTGATCTCATACCTTTGAACTCCTCTTGGGCATTCTTCCCTAGAGACCTGACTTTTCTCCTTAGCAAATGCATAAACACAAGTCCCTCTCATTTACAAACTCCTGCCTCCAATCTTTATCCTTTAGATACAGTCCAACCTCTTATTCCCACATTAATATATAGTAAAATTATCTTCCTGCAGGGTAGAGTTCTAAGAGTTTTAACACACATACAGTTATGTGACCACCATCACAATCAGGACACAGAATTGCTCCTTCTGCCCCCACAGTTCTCATGAACTGCCCCTTTGCTGTCAAGGCCTCCCCCATCCCCAGTCCTGGGAAGCCACTGGTCTCTTCTCTGTCCCTATCATTTTGCCTTTTGAGACTATCATCTAAATGGAAGCATATAGCATGTGACCTTTTGAGACTGGCTTCTTTAAGTGGTTTTTTGAAAGTCTTATTTATTTAATTGATCTTTACACTCCATGTGGGGCTTGAACTCACGATCCTGAGATCAAGAGTCATACACTTTTCTGACTGAGCCAGCCAGGCCCCCCCTTGAGACTGGCTACCTTCACTCAGCACGTTTCTGAGATTCATCCATGTTGTGGTCATCAATAGTTTCTTCCTTTTTATTGCCGAGTAGTATTCTGTTGTGTGGCCGTAGCACCGTGTGTTTGGCCACTCATCTGGTAATGGACATCCATTCCTCTTATTGTTTGCGCTTCTTCTTGAAACAACAGTAGACTCTGGCTGACTCCACTTCCGCCCTCCCCACTCACTGCTCTACTCACTGCAGTCTGGCATCTGTGCCCATTACTCTGCTTGCTGTTTCCAGCCAGGCCTGCATTATTTCCCTGACTTTCTTTTTTTCCAGAGCACTCACTGCCTTGTAAGATTTGGTATTATTTACTCATTTCTTTTCTTATTTGTCTGCTCCTCCAACTAGAATTTTAGCTCTCTGGGAGAGGGGATGATTGAGTGTTTGGTTCACTACGTGTATTTCAGTCTCCTTAACACATAGCAAGTGTTCAAGGAGTATTTGAATAAATGAAATATATTCACTTAGGGCCTCTTACCTGCCAAATTCAGTAGATGGTTTTTTGTGGATATTTTCGTATTGGATTTTTGGGGCAGTGTTTGGCACGAATAACCAGTGACTTTTTGTCCTCCTCAGTTTATACAACTTCTCTAGGAAATGCTACCATAGCCATGGCTTTAGGTACCATCTACAGTTAGATGACTTCCAGGTCTTTCTCTTTGGCCCTGACCTCCCACCCTGAGCTCCATAATCAAGCATCCAGTTGCCTGCTGGACATCTCCACCTGTATAGCACACAGGTTCTCAACACTTGACACACCTAGAACTCATTGTTGCCTTTCACCTTGGCCACATCAAATTTATGCTTTCTTCTGTACTTCTATCCAGCTAGCTAGCTAGCTCCATGCCCAGCACGGAGCCCAGTGTGGGGCTCAAACTCATGACCATGAGATTAAGCCCAGAGCCAAGGTCAAGAATCAGACACTTAACTGACTGAGCCACCCAGGCACCCCTCTTCTGTATTTATCTCAGTAAATGGTACCACTGTTCAACCTGCTACCCCAGGCCAGGGACTTGGGATTTGCTCACTTTAACTGCCCTAGCCAATCAATCATCAAGTACAATCAATGTTATCTTTTAGGGGTACCTGGGTAGCTCAGTCAGTTGGGCATCTGCCTTTAGCTCAGGTCATGATCCCAGCATCCTGGGATCGAGCCCCACATCAGGCTCCCTGCTCAGCAAGGAGTCTGCTTTTCCCTCTCCCTGCTCGTGTGCTCTGGCGCCTTCTCTCTCTCTCCCTCTCAAATAAATAAATAAAATCTTAAAAATAAATTTCATCTTCTAAATACAGTACTTCTCAGATCCATTCCTTTTTCTACATTCTCAGCTGCCACTCTCTTAGTTCAGGCTACCACTATCTCATGCATCTCATGCATGGATCACTGCAGCAGTCTCTTCCTGGCCTCCTGGACCCACTCCTGACCTTTCCAGTGCATTCAGAATGCATTTCTAACATTTCAGTAGGGACCACTGACTCCTTCACTGACTTTTCTACCACCTATAGGATAAAATCCAAGTTCCTTAGAATGACATACAAAGCCCTTAAATGACTTTTCCTAGCATTAAAAGCATTGTTCACCCCCTGCACTCCTTTGTAATATTTCTGTACTTCTATTAGCTCCCATTATCCCCTATGAAGACTTTTCATTTATTCAAATGTTTATTGAGCACCTACTATGTGCCAGGCACTGAGGATAGAGCAGTGAACCAAACAGGCAAAAGTCCCTGTTCCCCACAGAGCTGAAATTCTAGTTTTTTTGGGGGAACAGACAAAATAAATAATGATACCAAATATTAAAAGGCAGTGAATGCTCTGAAGAAAATAAAGGCAGGGAAAACATGCAGGGAGTGCCTTGAGAGTGTTGAAGTCTTTATTAGGGTGGTCAGGGAATACTCAGCAAGAAGATGACATTTGAGTAAAGAGCCAAAGGAAGAGAATTGTATAGTTATCTGCAAGGGTCCTGGGGCAGGAACATGCCTGGGATGTTAGACAAAAAGGAAGCCAATGTGGTGGGGATGGAATGAACAAAAGAGAGAGTAATCAGACATGGCATCAGAAAAGTAACTGACGACTAGATCATGACCGGATTACGATTGCATCACGACTGGATCCCATAAGGCTGGTAGGCCGTTGTAAGTATTTCAATTTAATGAGTGAGAATGGGAGATGCTGCTGGGTTTTCAATAGAAGAGTGACATAGCCTACTTAATATTTTAATAGGATCACTTTGGCTGCTGTGTTGAGAAGATTCAAGGCTGGGGTAAAGGGTAGAAGGATTGAGAGAGACTGGTTAGGAGATTATAAGCAGGGGTAGATGACTTCAAAGTTTCTGGAGTCAGTGGGGGTTTATGACTCCTGAGCAACTGGTAGATGGAAGCACCATTAACCAAGATGGGAAAAACTGGGAGAAGCAGGTTTTTCTTGGGAGGGTGTGTGGAGACATCAGGAGCTCAATTGTGTGATACCTCTGACATCTAAATGGAGATAGGGAGTTGGCTACACAAGTGTGCAGCTCAGAAGAGAGAGGGTCAGAACTAGATGGTATTGAAATCCAGGAGACTAGATGATATCACTCACGGCTCAAACTTGGGGATACCCTGACATTCAGAAGCCAAAGAAAAGAGGAAGACTGGCAAAGAAGACTGAGAAGGAGCAGTCAGCTTTTAGAAGGGAAACTAGGCAAGGTGATATCTCGGAAGCCAATACAGGCACTGAGTGCATCACAGGGAGTGGTGAGCCCTTGATGGCCACAGAAGATGATGACTGAGCCTGACCATTGGATTTAGTGACAATGGAGGTCACCATTTTTACCTTAAGAAGAGAAGTTTCTATTGAGTAGTGAGGGCAAAAGTCTGATTGGAATGATTCAAGAGAGATCACAAGAGAATGGCTGGAGATGGCGAACATGGACAGCTCTTTCCAGGAGGTCCCTTTCACCATATCTGATCCACATGCCTGTTTTTCCCAGGGGGCTATGCACTCTATAAGGACTGGTCTTATTCATTTCTGTATTTCTGGTGCCTTCCCTAGCAGCTGGCACATGGCCGGTGCTCAGCGAACGGTTTGCTGAATAAATGACTGAAATGCTCAGTACAGGAGTGGTCTGGAATTTTAAAAGCATTTTGACATAATGTTCTGCACAAACTATAAAAATAGTGGGTCAAAACCTATACGATAGAGAATCCTTTTAGAAAACAAGGATCACCAAAAAAAAAAAAAAAAAAAAAAAAAAAAAGAAAGAAAGAAAGAAAAGAAAACAAGGATCAGGGCAGCCTGGGTGGCTCAGCGGTTTGGTGCCTGCCTTCAGCCCAGGGCCTGATCCTGGAGACCCGGGATCAAGTCCCACGTCGGGCTCCCTGTGTGGAGCCTGCTTCTCCCTCTGCCTGTGTCTCTGCCTCTCTCTCTCTGTCTCTATGAATAAATAAATAAAATCTTTAAAAAAAAGATTTTATTTATTTTTCACGAGAGACACACACAGAGAGGCAGAGACACAGGCAGAGGGAGAAGCAGGCTCCATGTAGGAAGCCTGATGCGGGACTCGATCCGGGGTCTCCAGGATCACACCCTGGGCTGAAGGCAGGTGCTAAACCGCTGAGCCACCTGGGGTGCCCTGGGCTAAGTGATTTGATCAAGGTCATATGGCTAATAAGTTACACATTTTATTCTAGTTCATGTTCTTTCCCCTAGGAGACTGTGATCCCTGATGGCTGGGACTATGTCTTACTGAGCTTCTCTTTTCTCCATCCTCCATAAAACTCTGTAGTCTGCATGAACAAATTACAACCAGAGAAGTAGTGCTAAAACTCAATTTTAATCACTGAAACAAACTACCCGGAAGTTCAGGCCTTATGAACTGTAGATTTTTGTTGTTTCTGACCGTGAAGCCTGGCCCTTCCTTTGCTCTCATTTTGGTTCCTAGATCTCATTACTCCAGGCCCCAATAACCCTGAACCCCCAAACCACAGACTCAGATAAAAAAGGGACCTTAAGATATTCTAGTCCAATGGGGAAACCCGGCTGGCTCAGAGGAGCCTGCGACGCTCGATCTCTTGGTCGTGAGTTCGAGTCCTACATTGGGTATAGAGATTACTTAAAGATAAAATCTTTAAAAAAAGATATTCTAATCCAAGGACTTCATTTATAGATGAAAACCCAAGATCTTGAGAGGAAGACTGACCGAGAGTGACAAAAGCTGAGACTCGAGCCCTTGGGCCATTGCAATCTGCCCTCTGGGACCCTACCTCTCACTGATGCCCTGCTCTTGGTCTCTAGGTTTCAAGACATAAAATGACAACGTGTGCTGCACCTGACACCTACCTAGCTTGTGCCCTTGCAGGACACCCCACCCTGCCACTTGCTGTTGCTTGGCCCTGGCAAGGACAGTCATCCTCTTTCTCATCAGACTTCAGCCTCTCTCATGAACCCCCACCATAAGGGCATTCGGTAAACAATAAAGAAAATGTCACTAATTCCAATGTGTATGTACATGTGTGTGTGTGGGGGGGGTAGTTTAAATTAGTGAAGCCTAAATATGAAATTTCGGAAGAATATTCCATTTGATTATATATGACTGAAACTAGATTGACAGAGGGCAGCAGAGTGTTGAAACTTTCTGGGCGCCTATGTTCACGTGGAGCTGAGCAGTTTGTGGAAGCCTACCTGGAGCATGAGGTCTCAGGCATGGGTTTTACCATCACACAGATCTGGATTGGAACCCTGTCTCTTCTCCTCACCAGCTCTGTGATCGTAAGCAAGTTCCTTAATGTCTCTTAACTTCAATTTCCTCATTTCAAAAATGGGGGGAATAATACCTCATGCTGTTTATATTATTAATTTCCTTACCAAACCCTGGGTTGTTATTATAATTTTAGTGCCATGCAAATTAATTAGGTTCCACGGTTCTTCATTTTATATGAAAGATTGTTGTATCTTTCCTCATTAATCCAGCTCGAAGGATTAACATCTTTTTTTTAAAGATTTTATTTTTACTTTGATTTTTATTTTTTAAAGATTCTATTTATTTCAGAGAGAGACAGAGAGAGGAAGACAGAGAGAGCACACTTATGTGTGAGGGGGGAGGGACAGAGGGAGAAGCAGATTCCCTGCTGAGCAGGGAGCCTGATGCAGGACTCGATTCCAGGATCCTGAGATCATGACCTGAGGGCAGACGCTTAACCAACTGAGCCACCCAGGTACCCATAAAGATTTCATTTTAAAGTAATCTCTACGCCCAATGTGGGGCTTGAACTCACAACCCTGAGATCAAGAGTCGCATGCTCTTCCAACTGAGCCAGCTAGGTGCCCTTAAAGGGATCGATGTTCTTTGCTTTAACCATATAAAGTCCTGTATCAAGGTGAAGGGTGAACCTCTGGGTTAGCCCTTCCCTTTGGGGTACAGTAACAGTCAAGTACAGATCAGAGTATGAGAAACAAAACATGAAATGGACAAGCTGAGTCTCCCAGCCTGGAGTTTTAGGAGTCCAAATGGTCAGGGGTCTTTGGTGAATGTTTTACTTTAAAGTGTTTACTTGGACATTGTTGTAACCTGGCCTCCTTTACTTCTTACCCCACCAATAAAGAACCATGGCCAAATAGATAGTACAAGCTTCCTTTCCCTTTAGAATCTGCCAAAGACTTGAAGTTCCTTCTGCTACTGTGAGACTGACATATTGAAAAGAGATTATGTTCATGCAGGAAATTAACCTTCTTATTCTGTTATGAAATCATATGATTGATTTATCTTCTGCTGGTTTCCAGTAAAACTACAAAAAAAAGCTCTGAGTCATGAGTCAAGGCAATCATTATGTAATCTGATGCCCCTCCCCAACTAAAACAAAAAAGACACTAAGCAAGCTATATGAGTTACAGAACAGGGCAATTATAATCAACTTGTGATGAATCAAGGACCACCTATATTCAATCTTAGGAGCTTAACCATCTTCCACATGCCTTTACTTCACTCCACCTTTGCTGCCAAGCCACCATCATTGCTGACATGGACCATTATGCCGCTCCCTTTTGGTCTCCTTGGGACAGAGGGTTTTGAGACTACTTGCCTGGCCCCCTATAGTCCATTCTCTTTAGAGTCACTGGAGAGATTAAAAAAAATCAGATCTTTTTATTCATCTGCTGAAAATATTTCAATGAAAAAAAAAAAGAAAATATTTCAATGACTTTATAGAACACTTAGAATAAAGTCTACATTTATTACTGTTACCTACAAGCTGTGGTGGTAATGTAGTGGTAAATATTTAACAACTGATTCTCTGGGGAGAAAAAAAAAGCCCTGAGCTGTAGCATTTGCCAGTTTCAATGGTGTAAATACTCCCACATGGCCGATTTCAAGCTACCATCTGTGAGGTCCACCAGCTCCTGGATTTCCTGCAATTCAATAATCAGCTCTCCTGAGCCAATAGGAGCTGGCTCTAGCACACTACAGAAAGTTGTAAGCCCTACACGATCAGCTCCTGCATACTTCTTCAATGTGAGCAAGGGATTGACACGATTTCCTTACCCATCCCTACACCTCCAGTCTCTGCCCTCTCCAGCCCATCCTCCACACTGCAGCCAGGTATTATTCCAAACTCACCAGGTGGTTTCATTGCTTTGCTGCGAAACCCCTCACCAACTCCCAATTTTCTAAGAAAAGTCTTCTAAAGAGAAAATTAACAGAATTCAAAACCCTCTACAATTTGGTGGCCACCTGTCTTTCCAGTTTTATTTTCCACTACCAGTCTGTGATAGTTAATTTCATGTGTCAAGTTGGCTAGATCATGGTATCTAGATACTTGGTCTAGCACCAGTCCAGATGTTGCCATAAAGGTATTTTTAAGATGAGATTAACATTTATTTATGTATTTTTTATTTATGTATTTTTTACTTGAAGTTTTAATTTTAATTCCAGTTAAGATATAGTGTTTATATTAGTTTCAGGTGCACAGTATAGACATTCAACACTTCCATAAACTCTACATCCAACATGGGACTCGAACTCACAACCCTGAGATCAAGAGTTGCATGCTCTACTGACTGAGCCAGCCAGGAGCCCCATCTCTCATTTTTTTTTTGAGTGGTGGAGGAGGGAACAGAGGGAGGAGAAAAAATCATTTTTATTTTTATTTATTTTTTTTGAAAAAAATCATTTTTAAAAATTAAAAAAAATTTAATGAAGTTTTCTTCTTTTTCTTCTTCTTCTTCTTTTCTTCTTCTTCTTCTTCTTCTTCTTCTTCTTCTTCTTCTTCTCCTTCTCCTTCTCCTTCTTCTTCTTCTTTTCTTCTTCGGGGGCAGAAAGAGAGGTAGAGAGAGAAGCCCAAGCAGGCTCCATGTCCAGCATGGAGCCAGACGTGAGGCTCAATCCCACCCACAATTCCAAGATCATGACCTGAACTGAAATCAAGAGTCCGATGCTCAACTGACTGAGCCACCCAGGCACCCCTCCTATCTCTTATTTAAAAAAAAAACTTTATTGTAGGGGTGCCTGGCTAGTTCAGTTGATGGAGCATGTGACTCTTGATTTCAGGGATGAGAGTTTAAGCCCCATGTTTGGCCTAGAGTTTACTTATTTTTTTTTAATTTTTATTTATTTATGATAGTCACACAGAGAGAGAGAGAGAGAGAGAGAGAGAGAGAGAGGCAGAGACATAGGCAGAGGGAGAAGCAGGCTCCATGCACCGGGAGCCCGACGTGGGATTTGATCCCGGGTCTCCAGGATCACGCCCTGGGCCAAAGGCAGGCGCCAAACCGCTGTGCCACTCAGGGATCCCTGGCCTAGAGTTTACTTAAAAAACAAACAAACAAACAAACAAACAAACAAAAACCCAACCCTTGGGCAGCCCGGGTGCCTGCTTGACTGACTGAGCCAGCCAGGTACTCCGGAACTCATGGTATGATTTTTAAAGATTGATTTATTTGAGAGAGAGAGAGAGAATGGGCAGGAGAGGCAGAGGGAGAGAGAATCTCAAGCAGACTCCATGCCAAGTATGGAGCCCAACACAGGGCTCAATCTCATGATACTAAGATCACAACCTGAGCTGAAACCAAGAGTTGGGCACTTAACCAAGTGTGCCACCCAGATGTCCCACTCATAGTATTTTTGAATAAATGCCTTTTCCAGTCTCAAACTAAAGGACTATAAAGGCAAGCACAGATTTCTGGCTGTCCCTTCCTATGGACAATATTTGTGTGCCCCAACATTCATTATGTTGAAGTCCCCATGTGATGGTATGTGGTGGTGGGGCCTTTGGGAGGTGATCGAGTCCTGAGTGTGGAGCCTTCATGAATTTGTTTATGCATATCTTTGCATAGGCCCTCTTTGCAGAGATTCGGAGGAGATACTGGGGCCCTTACAAAGAAAGACACCAGAGATCTCTCTCACTCCAATCTGTGAAGACACAGCGAGCAGGTAGCTGTCTGCAAACCAGGAAGTGGGTTCTCACCAGACAACCAATGTGCCACTACCAGAACTGTGAGAAGTAAGTTTTGTTGTTCCAGTCACTGGGTCTACGGTATTCTGTTATTGTGGCCCGACTAAGATACCTTTGGAGGAAGAAGGAATGGTAATGGCACGTATGGGTGCTTCTCAACCCATTGCTGCATATGAGACTAACCAGGGAGGCTTTTCAAAATCATCAGTGATCGGGATCCATCCCCAGAGATTGTGATTTAGCTGACCTAGGGTGAGGGCTAGACGTGGGCAGTTTATTTCGGATGTGCATACAGGGTCGAGGGTCAGCACCGTAGGCCCTCCCCAGCACAGGGCAGCTTGGGGTGCAGACCTGAGACCACCTGCCTGCTGCTGACACTGACAGCACATGGGCCACTCACCATCTGTGATGACCTGGAGCTAATGCTATGACCCTTCCTGGCCTCAATCCCCTCATCTGTAAAATGGGGATAATCGTAATATCTACCCTGTAGGATTGTTGTCAAGATTAAATGAAATCCACATAAAGCCCTGAGGCCAGCATTCGACGTGTAGCAAGTGCTACGCAAGTAACCATCGTGATGAATGCCATTATTATTTATTATCTGAACTTGGAGAAGAGACAAGTTTACTGAAGACCAGGCCAACTCACCAGACTGAAGCTCAAGACTACCGTTTGCCTTAGCTGTAGCTTACTAGGAAAGAGAAATGAAACCTGTCAGGCTGCTATTCACGAGGGCCTGAACTTGCATCTTCCTGTCACACAGACCCGAGTAACTGTCGTGTACAACTATCCCAGGACAGGCATGCTGCAGAATGTGCCGGGGCACCATTTGGAAAACCACAGAAGACCTGGCCCTTCATTCTGGCTCTGCCCATATCTGGATGATCTTGCTCAGCTCCTGAAGTTCTTTGAACCTTGGTGTCCTCACATATCAAGTAAGAAGATTGGCCCTGAGAGCCTCTCTTGCTCCTCCGATCCCTGCTGCTGGCCTGCTCCACACTCCTTCCCGCCTCTAGGACTTTGAACCTGCCCTTTTCTCTACCTAGCCCTTACCTCTCTTACTGATCAGAATACACATCGCTTCTTCAGGGCCATCTTCTCAGACCCCCTACCCCCTGGCCTAAATCAGAAGCCTAGGAAACACTTCTGATGCCCTGTGTTTCCCCCTCAGGGCCTGTGACACAGTTTGTCATGATTTAGTGTATAATTATCTCATCCATGTCTTTTCCCCTCACCCCACCTCCAGGGCTGGAGACACCACAAGGGCAGTGATCATGTCTGTCGTGTTTGTGGTTTTATCCCCAAAGCCAACCAACAAACATGCTTAGTACATGTCTGTGCTTAACACAGTTTGTGCTTAATGCATATTGAAGGAAAGAAGGAATAGACCTGCAGTAAATGAAAATAAAAAACATTTCAAAGTGAAGCATTTGATTTTTTCTGTGATAAAGTCCACAGAGGCCTTCCAAAAGAGGTAACAGGTTGGGTTGTTCATCCTTTCCATGAGGACTGAAATCAGTAAATGGGATTTCTAAAGATGTAAAAGTCATACATCCTTTGACCAAAGCAATCCTATTTCTAGGAATTTATTCTACAGATATATTTGTCCGTGTGGGAAACGATGTTTTGTGTTACAAAGATTTTTGTCACAGCATCATTAGTAGCAGCAGAAAATTGGAAATAATCTAAATGTCTGCCAATAGGGGGCTAGTTAAAGAAATCATTGTACTATGGAATACTATGTCCCCATTTACAAAGATATGGCAGCTCCATCTCACCGATATGGCACCATCTCTGAGACACATTTTTAGGAGAAAAAAAAATGGTGCGGAAGAGTATATGCTGCTGCTGATCTAAAAGCAAAAAACATAAATGCGCATGTTTATGCATATCTTTGCATAGGCCCTCTTTGCAGAGATTCGGAGGAGATACTGGAAACCGGGTTGTCTGCAGAGAGCTGAGAGGCCAAGGGGCAAAGGTTGGGAAGACTTGCTTTTCAATGTATACTCTTTGCACCTTATGGGTTTTCTACCAAACGCATGTTACCTATGCAGAAGGTAGAATAACTGAATTTTAAAAGAACATTCATCAAGAAAATGAGAAGACAAGCCACAGACTAGGAGAAAATATCTGCAAAAAGACACATCTGAGAAAGGACCATTATCCAAAATATTCAAAGAATTCTGAAAACTCAACAATAAGAAATCAAACAACCCAATTAAAAAATGGGCCAAAGGCCTTAACAGACACCTCACCAAAGAAGATATACAGGTGGCAAATAAGCATCTGAAAAGATGCTCCTTAGCACATGTCATTAGGGAAAGGCAAATTAAAGCAACACTGAGATACCACTACACACCTACTAGAATGTCCTAAATCTAGAACGTTGACACCACCAAATGCCTCTGAAGATGTGGAGCGACAGGAACTTCTCATTCACTGCTGGTGGGAATGCAAAATGGTACTGCCACTTCAGAAGAGAGTTTGGTGGTTTCTTATAAAACTAAACATACTCTTTCCACATGGTCTAGCAATTGCACTGATTAGATTAGATCTTGGGATTTACCTAAAGGAGTTGAAAGCTTATGTCCATACAAAAGCCTGCACATGGATGTTTAAAGCAACTTTCTTACAGTTGCTAAAGCTTGAAAGCAACAAGATGTCCTCCTTCAGTGTGGGAATGGAGAAATAAACTATTGTCTGGCATATCCAGACAATGAAATATTATTTAGCATGAAAAAGAAATGAGGCATCAAGCCATGAAAAGACATGGAGGAACCTTAAATGCATCTTACTATGTGAAAGAAGCACGCCTGAAAAGTCTATATACTAAGGGGTACCTGGCTGGCTCACTTGGTAGCACGTTTGACTCGATCTCAGGATTGTGAGTTTGAGCCCCATGTTGCAGGGTAGCGTTTACTTAAAAAAAGTCTGTATACTTTATAATTCCAACTATGTGACACTCTGGAGAATGCAAAACTATGGAAACAGTAAAAAGATCAGTGGTTGTAGGGGTTTGGGGGGACGATGAGTAGTAGGCAGAGCACAGAGGATTACACTGTAATGATGGATATACATCATTACACACCTATTCAAACTCATAGAATGTCCAACACCAAGAGTGAACCTTCAGGTAAACTATGGACTTTGGGTGTTGATGAGGTGTCAGTGTAGACTCCTAAGTCGTGACAAAGGTACCACTTTGGTGGGGGATGTCGATAATGGGGGAGCCTGTGCATCTGTGGGGCCAGAGGAGGTATGGGAAATCTCTGTACCTTTCTCTCAATTTTGCTCTGAACCTAGCAGCTTTATGCTTTTTTAAAAAGTCAAGTCTTAATTTTAAAAAGAGTATTTAAAAGGAGAGACCAAAGAAAGAAAAGGGGGAAAAAAGGAGTCTTCTAGCTGGAGCAAACAGGAGCTCAGAACCTTTTGTTTATTACTGGAGACAACTTTTATCTTCCAGAGACGTTTGAGACACAACCTGAAGACCAAGCTGTCCAATTGCCAAACCATCTAAGGACATATACACGCGGAAGGCAATTGTGGTAGGAAGCTTTTGTCTTTTGGCCCATCCCCAATAATCAAACACCAACAAGAGGCCAATCGTATTGGAGTAAAAGGACCTTTCTGTCCTGTGAAGCACATGGCCCAAGTTTCTGGCAGAGACAGCCCTCCAGGAGTTATCCTTACACAGCTGGGAAGCGCCCCAGCTCTGCAGTGGGGATATCTGCACAAGTGGGTGTGGGTGGCCACCCCAGCGTGGGCCACCTACAAGCTACCCTCCGCCCTTGTGGCTGTCCACACCTCACCTCTCAGCAGACCCTCTGGGGACCAACTCACTGGCCAGAAAGTCCGCAGTGGTCGCCATGATGGCGGGGAAGCCAGCAGAGGGCCAGCCAGTTAGTATTGTGCTTGGGGAGAGAGAAGAGAAACAGCCAGTTGGTGTGTGTGCCAGTTGGGGGGTCAGCGGTGAGGAAGCCAGAATCGCAGCCAGGCCAGACTAGAGGAAGCCATTGAGATGCCAGTGGAGCCGCCCAGGCTAAGACTCTGGGAGCAGCATGCAGAGCAGCAGTGGCCCCAAAGAGCCAACTTGTAGTGTCACCCTGATGGGGCTGAGGGAGAAGACTGTAAGGCCATTTTCGGAAGGCTGGGAATATGCCGATTTGTGCAGTGCTTTCACATGGGGGCCTCTAGGTAAGTGCCTGGTAAGCTAACCGAACAGATGAATAATGAACTCTCCTACCATCCGTGCTCACCATTGTCTCCAGAGATCAAGGGTCCTTTGAGGTTTTGTGATGCTAGCTAGCTCCTTTGTGTGTTTCCAGCAATCATGGGAAACACAGAAACACACCTGGGCTGGCTTTTATAGATCTAATCAGGCCTCCATGCCACGCATAGATTCTGAAGAGATGCTTCAGGAACAATAAAAATAGCACCTCGGCCTTATTGAGTGTCATGTGCCCAGCTCCCTATCTGCATGCACACAATTCGGGCACGTCCTCTCCTGTGTGTGAGTCAGGCACGACGCTCACCCCCATGTTTTTCAGATGAAGAGGAGGCTCCGAGAGGCCATGTGGCCCGCCCCGGTTCACGCAGGGGTAATGGGCAGGGCTGGCATCCAAAGCCCACGCTCTTGACCGCTGAGCTAGCATGCCCACTGAGCTAGCATGCCCACTGGAGCTTTCAGATAAGCACAGCTGTCAAAACCAAACAAGCAACAGCTCTGTGGGGGAAAGGAGGGGACAACTGGGACAGTGTGCGTTTCTGAGCTGGCTTGAGACTAGTGGGGGGCTGAGGTGGGGGGGTGGTCCTGACAGCAGGAGCTTTGGGTCTCTCCTGGCTGACAGCAGGCCTTTCCTGGGACCTAATTCCCTTTCCCTACCTCATTCTTCACCCTCATTGTGCAGGGGGGAGGGTGGGCAAGGCGGTCAGCTTCTGTCTGGGCTCTGTTACTGTCTAGCTGGAGCTCAGAGAAGCCTGCTTAGCCTGGGATGGCCATTTTGCTTCCCAGACTTGATCTGGAAGGAGTAAGCCAGCTTGGGTTGGGAGGGAAGGGCAGAGCGATTCTACCAAGAGTGGCAGGCTCCTCCCTACTGCCTGCTCCCCTGCCCTCAAGGGACAGTCTTGTTTCCAGGATCAACGACTGCCATCCCTCAAGTATTCAGGGCACTCTCCACCTTTTGGGAAAACGAGGGGGGAGAGTTCTCCTTTCCCTACCCCCAAACACCCAAACAATGATGCTCACACAAAGCCACCCGGCCTAAGGGATGTCCACACATCTCCCTGGATCCGACAAGTGTCCTTTTCTTGCAGACTGCCAAGACAATGCTGCTGATTTAGGCAGAGGTTAGTCCCCAGAGGGGCCAGACCCCAAAGTAAACTGGCAGAGGGCAAGGAGGTGAAAATGCAACAAAGTAAAGGCAATGTTCCCATCCTCTTCCGCTACTGGGGAGAGCAGAACTCGGCAGTGTTTGTACTTCTGAACAGGTGAAGTGGCTCTGCTGGGAAAATAGGGCTCTGTCCCTACTGGGAATAGGTTCTGTGTCAACCAAGAAATGTTGAGCTAGGCAGAAAACCTGAACCTGCTGGCACTTCCTAGGAGGCATGATGATAGTTTACCTCCTGCCCTGGGACCTTGTGCCTGCTCCCCCAGGGACTCAGAGAGCCACTGGGGCTTTCTTCCCACTGCCTCCGAACAGCCATGGTCAGTTTGTGGCCAGCTAGAAGCCCATGGCTGCTGAATGATCTATGGTCAAGTCTGCTGGCTGCAAGCCTTCCATTGTCAGGCTGCCAGGGACTAAAACTGAGCTGGCCCTTGGGTAGCCTGATTTTCTAAAGACTCCCCCCCCCATCCCCTTTTAGCTTGAGTTAACCATTTCCTGACCAAAGCCAGGCTCTTGCCTGTCCATTTCTTGGAGCTTGCACATTGTTGTTGTTGTTGTTGTTGTTTTTTTCCAACCGCTCTTGCACTGAGACTTGTGAGCTCCCAATTGCCAAGGTCAGGTCTCCTCTCTCATCCTCTACTCCTGCACCCAGGGCAAGGGAATGGAAAGAAATTAAGAGATTACCTAGCATCTAGGAACTGTACTCCTTCTGGGAGTATAAAGGATGGGCCAGAGGAAGGAGAGACCACTGTTCAGTCCCAGCTCCACCACTTACTGGCTGTGTGGCTGTTGGGCAAGTAACTCAACACTCTCTGTGCCTCATTTCCTCATCTAGAAAATAGGAATAATAATGGCACTTATTCTATAGGCTTGATAAAGAGGATGAAATTGGATAATAAACTGTCCATATTAAATGACCAATAAGTGGTAGTTATTATCAGGTTATAATTTCTTAATCCCAGGGGAAGCTTTCTTTTTCATTCCCTCCTCCTGACATATTTTGTCCCCTGATGAAAGCCTCCCCATCACAAGAGAACACTAGTTTAGACCCCATTCATTTACCTCGGGTTGTGTTTACGGAAATCAGCAAACTAACACATATAAATTCTATGATGCCATGACGTGTCAAGCCCTTTCGGGCACCATACAGAGCAGTATGGGGTTGCCATGAAGAGGGCCTGTCCATCAAAATGGTGTCAAAATGGTTTTACTTTGTCCTTTGAGCTTATTTACCTATGTTGAAATGTGCACAGCTGGTTGGGCTGAGAGACACAGAACCTGACTGCTATGGAAGGCAGCGGAAGACAGTGAGTTATCAGTGGGAGGACAAGAGGCGCTTTGAGATGGGACTAGTGAAGGTGTGCCTACCAGCAGGCCGGGGAAAGGGCAAGCTGTCCTTACCCTCGGCATGGCTAGGGACAAGCACATGACTTGGAGCTCACCCCATGGCAGCTAAGGTTCAATTCTGCACCCACAGACAGATCTCCTAAGCCGGCCCTGAACTTCATTCATTTTTTAACAAGTATCAGGTGCTTGCTACAGGAGGCTGCGTGCTGTGGGGACATACAAATGGGTAAGTCATACTTCCCAAAGGCAAAGAGCTTACAGGCTCCGGGGAATCAGGGCATGGAAGGTTATAACACTGGGAAGCGGGGGACATGAGCCTGGAAAGAGCCAGAGTGAGCCCTGGGCATTCAGAAGGGGATGGCGCTGGTAGGGCGGACACAATGGAGTGGACGTGGGAGAAGGTGGGCCCGGAGAGAAAGGTGGAGGAAATTAAACTGGCTTGCTCTGAGAGCACTTATAGACTAAGGGCATCATTTAAAAGGGATTAGTCACCCACAAAGCTCTTGGAACAAAATAACTATGCCCTTGGGGGTGGAGGTGGGGGTGAAAGTGAAAACAGAGTATCTGCAATTATCGATAGAGCTCATTGTGAGTTAACTGGGCTTCTCCTGCCCAACAGTCCTCTTTCTCCTCCTCGGCGGTCTGCAACACCCCCATTGTGGTTCTGTAAGGGGCGAAACACCTGCCTTTATCTGTCAGGATAGGATAGTTGTTTGGGGGTGGGAAAAGCCAACTCATTTATCAAATAAAACCAACAGAGACATGCTACACTGGGTCAGAAGAGCCAGCCCACCACTGAGGCAAATCTCAGTGGAGCCTTTAAGAGGAAGACAGATGCTCCAGGCAGAGGTGACAGGAATGTGGAAAAAAAAACCACTCATTTATTCTTTAGAGCGCTGGCTGGGGAGGGGGCCAAGGTCATTGTGATGGGATTGGAGGCTTGAAAAGAACAGAGTTTATGAAAAGGTATGTTTTAGTTGGCCCACGCAAGATTCGACAGTTTGTACTCACCAACATTAAAACATTGGGAGATTTTACACAAAAATCTGGATTTTCGTCTCCCTTGAAAATCTGGGCCCACATTTCAAAATGGCATCCAACCCTTGCAGAAGAGGGGCCTGCCTTGGCCTCCACCGTCCTGCTTTACTCCTTCCTGCTGGAGGTATTTAGATGCTAATCACATTGTGTGAGAGCACAGAGCAAGTTAGCTCCCCAGAATGCTTTGCAAGCCAAAAGCCCGTGAAGGCTCAGAACGCCTTTGAAAGCTGTCTTCAGTGGGTGAGTGCACGTTATCTGGGTTTCCCGGCATTTTCTTCCTGTTACTGCCA
The DNA here is from genome assembly GCF_048164855.1 of Canis lupus baileyi. Classification (NCBI taxonomy): domain Eukaryota; kingdom Metazoa; phylum Chordata; class Mammalia; order Carnivora; family Canidae; genus Canis; species Canis lupus. The sequence goes on from NC_132876.1 coordinate 32,558,833, forward strand.
AGTTCCTGCCTGCATTTGATTTGGCAACTCCTAATATAGGACCTCTGTGCAATGAGGGTGGCACAGTGGGTAAGGGCGGCACGCCAGGCCAAGGGGCTGAGCCTCAGCCTTTATTCTCTCGGGGCAATAAAGAAGGATGGAACATGGGCAGATCTTAAAAAAAAAAAAAAATCAGCCTGGCAGGAGCCAGGAGCCAGGGGCCTGGGCTGGAGGGACTGAGATGAGTACTGACCTTGGAGATACACTCCCCGGGCTGAAGTCTCAGCCCAGTTACAGGGTGCATGGACTGGGGTAGGCTCCAGGCCTTTTCAGTGCCTCTGTTTTCTCATCTGTAAAATGGGCTTGCTATGACCAGTACCCACCTTGTAAGGTTAAATGAGATAAGGAGCCTAAAGCCTTTAGCACAATGTCTAGTACATTAGTGCTCCATGATTATCATTTTTAGAATTAATCCTGGAGACCAACTAGAGGATTACTGCCATAGCCTGGGTGGGGGCAGCAACAAAAAGACCACTGTGGGAGGAGTAGGCACGCAGAATCAACTGGGCTCAAGGTTGCCTGGGGGAGGGCAAGAGAAAGAGTCAAAGACAACTTCTGGACTTCCAGCCTGGGTGACTGGGTAATGGGGGTGATGATACTGAAATAAGAAACTCTGGGCAGGAAGTTTCGGGGGAAGAAGTCAGTTTGATATATATTAAGTTAGAAGGGGTGGTGTAGAGGTACTAGCCAAAATGGTGCCGTGCAGCAGGCAGTGAGAAGCGTGGTTTGGGGCTGAAGTTGTGGAGTTGAGCACGAGAAACCAGGAAGGGAGGGCTGCGCTGGGAGAGGATGGATCAAGTGCCTGTGTGCCCAGTTTGGCTAAGGCAGCCCACAGTGTTAAGCATCTTGGGCCGGCCCAGCATCTCTGTTTGAACAGGCTGGGGCCTCTCTTAGCTTGGGGACCATGTGTATTCTGCTTGGTCAGCTGTGCCACTTGGATTCTACCTTTGTCCTTCAGTTTATGTACTTTCAGCTCAAATGCTGACCTGGCCCAATCCTGCTTGCCTTGTGAGCCTTGATGGGGTCAAAGTCCCCCTGGAGTATAGAGCAACAGGCGGACACTTGGTTTTATATTTGATAAAATGGAGACACCTAATATGGGCTGCAGGGGAGGGGTGTCCCAGGTGTCTTGTGCCTGGTGTCTCTGATATGATCCTCTCCAAGGGCCCACCGGGTTCCAAGGCTCCCACGTTCTCAGCTGCTCCCTGGAGTTTCAGGGCAGCTTTTCAGCTTTTCAGTGCTACAAGCCATTTCAGGCCCACGCTCTGGGCCAGGTGTGGGAGATAATGAAGATGAAAAGACCAGGCTATACCTGCAAGACCTTGGGCCACAATGCACTCAATCGTGGTTAAGGCAATTTCAGGCAGGACTGTCTGGAGTTCCGTGAAAGCACACCAGATTTGGTGTGTGAGTGTGTGTGAGGCACCTCATTCCATCTGTGCACAGGGCTAACCCACCCCCCCCTTCCTACCAGAAACCACTGCATCAAAACATGCACATACATAATTTATTTACCTCTCCATTCTCTAGCATGCCAGCCAGGGGTCAGGGCAAGAAAAAGAGAAAGGAATAAAATGAGTGGAAGCATGGAAAGGAAGGGCTCAGCTGGTTAAAGACTTCTGATTATTGTCATTAATGTTCAAGAGAGTTCCAACCTGATGCGGCATTAAATGGGCAGATTGAGTGTGTGTATACATATGTGTGTGTGTATATGTGTGTCTGGACAAAAGTGTATTAGAACAAGACATTCAGATAAAGTGGCCAGTCAGTGTGGGAGTTGGGACAACCCTTCGTCCAGCTGGTTACCTAACACACCTGACGTTGATTTGCTTCGATTTGCTTCCGGATGGGCCGTGCAAGGAGGAAAGCCAGGGGAATGCAAATATTACCATTAAGTGTGCTCAGTTCAGAGCAGCCTGGTTGCTCTGCAAAGTTCTCTCATTATAAATTCTGTTGGCTCCCGCGGTGGAGGGCGGGGACTGCTACTGAAGCTCTCTCTTGGAGAAGCTGGATCGTGTGCTTTGCAGGAACACACCACGGCAACAGAATTTAGGGTTAGCCTATTGTTTCTGGGCTCCTTGTCCTCCAAACTGAAAGTGTGTTTCAAGCAGGGATTAGGAGGTTGTTGACAGAGATCACTGGCTGCTGGCTGCAAGGCTAATAACCTCAGGGTGCTCAGAAACGCTCCGTTTACTGCAGCGACATCTAATGGTCAGAGGAAGCAGTGCATGTTTTCGTGGAAAAGCCGCCTGTGGGTTCTGTCTAGGGAGTTACTTTTTTTTTTTAAAGTAGTGTGGCTGAGGTATTATTATGTTTATTAATGCCTGTAAAACAACGCCGTGGCCGCAGCCCTAGGAATTCACTTCTTTTGTCTTTGGATGATATTTATGATATTCATAATTGGATGCTGATCATATTTTATGAAAACCATGCAATTACCTCTTTCGGATTTTTTTTTTTTTTAAATAACCATCATGACTTTGCATCTATTTTAAAGCTTCTTGTTGCAGCTCTGGGTATCTATTATCAAGAAGGTTTCCATACCAGGGAAAGATGATCAAGTTTATCCCCAAGCACCCACTACTAGGGTCTCTTTCCCCAGTGTATAGTAGAGTATCGTGGTTTATAAAAAAAAAAAAAAGAATTATAGTAATCACTGCTGATTGTTGAGGAGATGAACCACTCACAGCTGGTACAAGTGTAAACTTACAACCTTTCTGGGGTGGAAAGTTCATTAAGAGCATCAGAATGATTTTTATCTTTTTCATAATTTAAGTAGGCTCCACACTGGACGAACTCACAAACCTGAGATTAAGACTTGAACTCAGATCAAGAGTCTGATGCTTAAGCAACTAAGTCACCTAGAGGCCCCAGAATTATTATTATTTTTAAAGATTTTATCCATCCATTCATGAGACAGACAGAGAGAGAGAGAGAGAGAGAGAGAGGGAGGCAGAGACACGGGCAGAGGGAGAAGCAGTCCCCTGACGTGGGACTTGATCCCTGGTCTCCAGGATCACACCCTGGGCTGAAGGCAGCGCTAAACCACTGAGCCACCCGGGCTGCCCTCCCAGAATTATTTTTATCTTGTGCACTGTTAGTCGATTTGTAGGAATATAGCTGAAGGGTGTCATCACAGATGTGAAAAATACAAGGGTTTTTACTGCGATGTTATACTGAGGAATGAGAAATAGCCTAAATATTTAAAAACTGAGAAATTATTATTTATGGCACAATGGAGACTGAAGCTACGCAGCCACAAACCAAGGAATGCTAGGGCAACTAGAAGCTGGAAGAAACAAGGGAGAATCCTCCCCTACAGCCTTCAAATGGGGCATGGCCCTGCCAACACTGTGATACTAAAATTCTAGTCAGCAGAACTTTGCAAGAATAAATCATTGTTTGAAAAAAAAAATTATCTGGAGCATCTGGGTGGCTCAGTCCGTTAAGCATCTGCCTTTGGCTCAGGTCATGATCCTGGGGTCATGGTGAGCCTGCTTCTCTTTCTGCTTCCCTCCCTCCCTCCCTCCTCTCTCTTTCTCATGAATAAATAAAATCTTAAAAAATCTATGGGACATCCATATGGTGGAATGTTATGTGAAAATTTAAAAAGGCATTCTCAATATTTGATGGCCTGGGGCAATATCCATTATATAATAAATGAAAAACAAAGGATATTAATTTTTATATATGGTGGGAACACATTTTATAAAAAAACAACCTCCCATATACATGTATTATATATATTTATGTACACCCACAAACATGCAGAAAAACTATTAATCGTAGTGCATAGGTGTTAGGTTGAGAAGTAATTATTGTTTTTTTATACTTTTCTGTATGTCCCAAATTTTCTATAATCTATGTGCATTTACTTTTTTATTGTGGTAAAACATTCATACTACACTTGATCTTAGCCAAAAGGCCAAGAAGTGAATGTGGTGAAACATTCATAACATAAAATTGATCATTTTAAAGGTATGTACATTACTTTTAAAATTAGGAATAATGGGAGTACATGAGTGGCTCATTCAGTTAAAGTTCTGCCTTCAGCTCAGGTCATGATCCCAGGGTTCTGCTTGGTGGTGGTGGGGGTGGGTGGGGGGGAGAGGGTAACCTGCTTCTTCCCCACCCCTATGCTCTCTTTCAAATAAATCTTTTTAAAAATTAGGAATAATAGGTTTTGTGAAGAGATGGGCACTAAGCAGGTGCTAAACTTACACCTACATTATAATCACAATATGTGACCATCATTTATTTGTTTGGAGAAAAGGACAAGAAAAGAATACAACCCAGACAGATGAACTTTGATGGATTAGGGCACAGAACTGAGGTGGGGTGGGGTGTGTCATTGTGATGTGTATTATTCTGAAGGCAGTTTTTCTTTATAGGTTGAGATTGGTAGTTTCAGACTTTTTAGTGCGGAGGAGGGTGAGACCCAAGCCTCAACCAAGAAAGATGCAAGGGGAAGAAGCCGGCGGGAGGTGGGGGTGGGCTGGTAACTGAGCCAGCAGAGGGACAAGTTAGAGACCGCAGACAAACTCAGCTGGGACCAATCACTTAGAATTGTATTCAACTGAATTATGATCGGTAGTTCTTGGCTGACTTTGGTTCTTTCCAGTCCCTTTCATTGAGACCACTTTAGGAAGAGAGGATATAAAAGTGGGCCTCATCTGGAGGCTTCATCAAATACCTAAAAAAGCCGGGTATGGGAATAGGGAGGCTGCTTGGGCTGGAGCCAGCAGCCCTGAGGTTAGCAGCAGAAATGCCCCGGAGTTGGGAGGTGTGGGGGTGGGGTTTGCATCATATTTGTGTAGCCTTTATGAGCTCCCTGGAAACCTGGCATCACTCAAGGTCACTGTTCTTTGCAATCACTATAGCCTGCAAACACGCCAAGGCACCCCTCCTACCTGATGCCCCCCCTGCCCCTCCCGCTCCCCCAGATAACTCCTCACCTGCATCTTTCTCTTCACTGTGTCGAAAGGAAAGGAGAGTGTCTGGGTTACAGCAGCGGCCAGGCAGACATTGGCAAAGTTCTGGAGGGGAGAGAACCGATCTCGGGGTCCTCGGGGTCCGTTCCAGAGTTTCTCCAGGTTTATGTAAACTAGAAGGGAGCCAGCGGAGAAGGGGAGAGCACCTGCAAAAAGAAGAAGGAAGGCTTCAGAAAGAGGCTGCTGCCACCTTGGGTGCCCCTGGCTTGAGAACCTAAGCGCCTGGCTCTGAGCTCATTAAAGGCACTTCGGCCAGAGCAGCCCGAAGCAGCTTTTCTTCGCTGGTAATAATGTGCTCCGTTTTAATAGGGGATGTGTTATTGGCCAAAATGCATCAAATCGTTCACCAAAAGTTTGTGTGCTTTACTGTGTGTAAAGTTTATGTTACAAAGAACCACGGATATTGAACTCTAGGTAATGAGACACATGTTGAGTAGCTGAGGGGTGAAATGCATTGATATTTGCAAATTATATGGAAGTTATCCAGAAATCAGTATGATGGACTGATGAATGGCCAGAGAGGGATGGACACATACATGACAAAGCAAGGTGTTAACTGGAGCATCTGGATGGTGGGCATGTGGGTATTTCTGAATCTTGTCCTTTTTCTGGGTGGTAAAAATTCTAAAAAATAAAATTTTGGGGAAAAAAGAATCGTTGCCATAAAGAAAAAGTCTGCGAGTGGTATTTGTCAGATTTTGGAGGCTGGGAGGGACTGGTTTCTGGCTGAGAAGGAAGCGTTCTGTGCGGACTAGAAAGCGAGACTGTACTGGTGAGGGAGGACACTTGACCTTGCTTTTGGGAATGATGTGACCGTATCAGGGCCCAGGGGGCCACCCTACAATGCGTGGCATGCTCACCTTTCCCAGGAAAAGATGGCGAGCCAGCAGTACAGTAGGTGGCCCTTTCAAGAAACTTCTAGAAACTGTGGGAGCTATCTTAAGTTTACAGCGGGTCTAAATTTCTCTTATAATGAGATTTAAAAGAGGGGCTAGTGGGATCCCTGGGTGGCGCAGCGGTTTGGCGCCTGCCTTTGGCCCAGGGCGCGATCCTGGAGACCCGGGATCGAATCCCACGTCGGGCTCTCGGTGCATGGAGCCTGCTTCTCCCTCTGCCTATGTCCCTGCCTCTCTCTCTCTCTGTGACTGTCATAAATAAATAAAAATGTTCAAAAAAAATTAAAAAAAAAGAGGGGCTAGCATCAGTGGGGTTGCTTGTCTTTAGGAAAACATAGTATGTATTTAATAAACACATTACAAGTGAAGTACCCCCCCACCCCATTTACTTTCATTCAGAAATTATTTGTGGAGTTTATGTGATGTGCTGGGCCCTATGCCAGTTGCCAGGAATACAATGAAGAGTAGGCTAATTCCTGGAGATGCTCACCATCTAGTGGAGGAGGCAGACAGATGATATGTGCCGTAATGGGGTGGGAGTGGGCAGTGGCTATACAAAGTGCTTTAGGCACACGAGGATCAGGGGGATTAATTTTGCCTAGGGGAATCAGGAAGGACATCACAGAAGAGAGAACTTTCCCATTGGGGTTTTGAGGATTGAGTAGGAGTTTGCCAGATATCAGGAGAGTGGACAGGCTGTCCAGGCAGAGAGAACAGCAGGTGCAAAGGGATTGTTCTTTCCAGGAAACTGCAAGTTTTTCTGTTTTGGCTGGTGCATGAGTGCAGGTGGAGGTGTGGCAGGAGATGAGGTGGGACAGGCTGGCCAGAGCCATGTCTGAAGGCTCTGATGGTGTGCCATAAGGAATTTGGGCTTTTTCCTGTAGCTCGGGAGTTGGCCAGGGCTTTAATGGAGGACAGTGGAGTGAGGGTGGCAAAGTGACTGATGTGGGTTTGGAAGGGTCGCCAGGCCCCAGCAGCGGTGCACAGGGTGGTCTGGGGTAGGAGAGACCTGGGACTGGGACCAGGTAGGAAGCTCTCCTAAGGTCTGTGGGAAGGATGAGGGCAGAGGGGTTGGGGATGGGGGAGGGCCACAGACTGAGAATGAAAAGGTCAGATTGACAGTACTTGGTGACTGAAGCCACAGCGGAGAGAGGAGAGGAGCTGAAGCGGGTCTAGGTTTCTTCCAGCTTGGGCCACAGGGTGAAGGGCCGGCGGTCTCACTCATTAGGGAACCCAGGAGGAGCAGGTGTGAGACTAACGAGGACATCAGGTTTAGTCTCGAGTTGGATGTGCCAGGGGAGCAGCAGATGAAGGTGTCCAATAGCAGGTACTCATCCTGCCGTTGGGAATTGGTAGCAGTCAGTGGTTAAATCAGAGGGCTCTGGGGTTACATTGCTAGGTTCTTCCACTTTCTATCTATATGATCTTGGGCAAGTCCCTTAGTTTCCCTAAGCAGCTCTTTCCTTGTCTGTAAACTAAGGCTTAAATGACAAACCGTAGGCAAGGTGCTCAGCACAGTAGCTGGCACAGAGCAAGCGCCAATAAATGTTAGTCACCGTGGCTACAGGGTTGAGGCTGGGAGTTATTTGAGTATAATGATGCTTGGTTAAGCCAGTAGCTTAGCTGAGGCCACCTGGGGAGGGTAGGGAGAGTGAAAAGAAAGCTAAGGAAGGAGCCTGAGGGAACAGTGACACGTGGAGGGAGTGGCTGGCGGCATCAGATGAGCCAGATAAGACAGCTGCCAGAGAGGTGCGAGACACATCCAGAAGATGGTGGGGGTCCTAGAAGCCAAGTTTCCAGAAGAAGGAGTGGTCAGTCTCATCAAATGCTACAAGAGATCAGATATTGGGTGAGAGTCTGCCGGGTTTGGCAACTAGGGACTGGGGTGACTTGTGCATGTGTAGTCCTGGCAAGGCTTCCAGAGACTGGAAGCCACAGTTGCTACCCTGGTTGTGCTCACACATGTATGCATGCATACTGAGACTCCTTCCCGCAGTCAGATGGGATGTGGAGGATTGTCTTCCTATCAGTTTGGGCTGGAGACACCTTCACTCTCTCTCCACTCCTCCCCTCCCTGGGATGTGATAAGCCAAAGTCAGGAGTGGGGTACATGGCTTTGGAATAAAATGAAGCTAATTGGCTCTACATGGATTGAATCCATATGACCTTGACCTCAAAAAACTGGTTTGTAACCACTTAAATGGGTATACAAGGTATAAAATATTCATATTTATCAAAGAACACAACATTTCCTTAGGTGAAAAGTTCCATCTTACCTAGAACAGTAAGGGAAACCCCTCGATAAAGGGCTAGGAACCCTTCCTGTTGATAGACAGTAGAAAAAGCATGGAGGATCCCTCTGTAAGATGGCTCCAGCAGGTTCTGCACAATCAACCGGGTTTTGATGAGGTCTGTGGGGTACATCACAATGGTAGACACCATGCCCGCAAGACTCCCAGCCATGATGGAGCTCCACTGGGAAATATGGCCCAGGTCATCCGTGAACAGCATGACAAACCTGGGAGAAAATAAAAGGGAGGGGGGAAGACCAAGAGAATCAGCTATGGGGTGGGCTAGAGTGCCCTATGACTACTTATTGCAGTGCCTCCCAGTATTTGGAAATGGTTTACAAAGTGAAAATTATTGATGTATCAAGATTAATGAGTACTGGAAGTCCTAGCCTCGGCAATCAGACAACAAAAAGACATTAAAGGCATTCAAATTGGCAAAGAAGAAGTCAAACTCTCCCTCTTCGCCGATGACATGATACTCTACATAGAAAACCCAAAAGTCTCCACCCCAAGATTGCTAGAACTCATACAGCATTTCGGTAGCGTGGCAGGATACAAAATCAATGCCCAGAAGTCAGTGGCATTTCTATACACTAACAATGAGACTGAAGAAAGAGAAATTAAGGAGTCAATCCCATTTACAATTGCACCCAAAAGCATAAGATACCTAGGAATAAACCTAACCAAAGATGTAAAGGATCTATACCCTCAAAACTATAGAACACTTCTGAAAGAAATTGAGGAAGACACAAAGAGATGGAAAAATATTCCATGCTCATGGATTGGCAGAATTAATATTGTGAAAATGTCAATGTTACCCAGGGCAATATACACGTTTAATGCAATCCCTATCAAAATACCATGGACTTTCTTCAGAGAGTTAGAACAAATTATTTTAAGATTTGTGTGGAATCAGAAAAGACCCCGAATAGCCAGGGGAATTTTAAAAAAGAAAACCATATCTGGGGGCATCACAATGCCAGATTTCAGGTTGTACTACAAAGCTGTGGTCATCAAGACAGTGTGGTACTGGCACAAAAACAGACACATAGATCAGTGGAACAGAATAGAGAATCCAGAAGTGGACCCTGAACTTTATGGGCAACTAATATTCGATAAAGGAGGAAAGACTATCCATTGGAAGAAAGACAGTCTCTTCAATAAATGGTGCTGGGAAAATTGGACATCCACATGCAGAAGAATGAAACTAGACCATTCTCTTACACCATACACAAAGATAAACTCAGAATGGATGAAAGATCTAAATGTGAGACAAGATTCCATCAAAATCCTAGAGAAGAACACAGGCAACACCCTTTTTGAACTCGGCCATAGTAACTTCTTGCAAGATACATCCACGAAGGCAAAAGAAACAAAAGCAAAAATGAACTATTGGGACTTCATCAAGATAAGAAGCTTTTGCACAGCAAAGGATACAGTCAACAAAACTCAAAGACAACCTACAGAATGGGAGAAGATATTTGCAAATGACATATCAGATAAAGGGCTAGTTTCCAAGATCTATAAAGAACTTATTAAACTCAACACCAAAGAAACAAACAATCCAATCATGAAATGGGCAAAAGACATGAACAGAAATCTCACAGAGGAAGACATAGACATGGCCAACATGCACATGAGAAAATGTTCTGCATCACTTGCCATCAGGGAAATACAAATCAAAACTACAATGAGATACCACCTCACACCAGTGAGAATGGGGAAAATTAACAAGGCAGGAAACAACAAATGTTGGAGAGGATGTGGAGAAAAGGGAACCCTCTTACACTGTTGGTGGGAATGTGAACTGGTGCAGCCACTCTGGAAGACTGTGTGGAGGTTCCTCAAACAGTTAAAAATATACCTGCCCTACGACCCAGCAATTGCACTGTTGGGGATTTACCCCAAAGATACAAATGCAATGAAACGCCGGGACACCTGCACCCCGATGTTTATAGCAGCAATGGCCATGATAGCCAAACTGTGGAAGGAGCCTCGGTGTCCATCGAAAGATGAATGGATAAAGAAGATGTGGTTTATGTATACAATGGAATATTACTCAGCTATTAGAAATGACAAATACCCACCATTTGCTTCAACGTGGATGGAACTGGAGGGTATTATGCTGAGTGAAGTAAGTCAGTCGGAGAAGGACAAACATTATATGTTCTCATTCATTTGGGGAATATAAATAATAGTGAAAGGGAATATAAGGGAAGGGAGAAGAAATGTGTGGGAAATATCAGAAAGGGAGACAGAACGTAAAGACTGCTAACTCTGGGAAATGAACTAGGGGTGGTAGAAGGGGAGGAGGGCGGGGGGTGGGAGTGAATGGGTGACGGGCACTGGGTGTTATTCTGTATGTTAGTAAATTGAACACCAATAAAAAATAAATTAAAAAAAAAGATTAATGAATAGCACGTTCAGTTCTACATTTACAGAATTTTGTTAACTATAAGGAGATGCCCAACCCTCTTCTTTATGCTACGCTGAATTCTTCCTGCTTCGTTTTAAGCATTTCCCCCTTTATCTGTATAACTGCTAACCCTGGCTTGCTGGTGGGGTATAAATGCATAGGAGCACTTAGTAAATACTGAATTGGAACGTGCTCCTTTGGTTCTGTTGAACTTAAATGAAACCCCTTGAGATGATGACTTTGAGCATCCTCAGTAATTGAGGCTTTTTTTCCCCCCCACAGTAAGTTCAACATGGGGCTTGAACTCAACCCCGAGATCAAGAGTCTCATGCTCTACTGACTGTACCAGCCAAGTGCCACTGCACCCCTCCCCCCCATAATTAAGTTTAAAAAATGTACTGGTTTGGGCACCTGGGTGGCTCAGTTGGTTAAACGTCTGACTTTGGCTCAGGTGGTAATCCCGGGGTCCCATTGAGCCCTGTGTCGGGCTCCTTGCTCAGCAGGGAGTCTGCTTCTCCCTCTCCCTCTGTTCCTCCCCTCACCATCCTGGCACCTGTGTTCTGTCTTTCAAATACATAAAATCTTTAAAAAATGTATTGGTTTAAAAGTTAGAAGATGTGCCACCCCACTAGTCTGGGAAATGACAAATAAAAATAAGATACCATTTCTCACCCAGCAGACTGGCAAAGATGAAAAAGTCTGTTAATATCAGATGATGGGGAAGATATGTGGAGACAGGAATGCTCACCCACTGCTGCTGGAAATGTGAATTGGTACAGCCCCTTTGAAGTATCTAGCACAACTGAAAGAATGCCTCCTTTCATCCTAGCAATCCCATTTCCAGGTGCATATCCTAGAGAAGCCCTTGCACACGTACATGTGAAGATATATACAACATTGCATGTTAGTGTGAAAAGTCTAAAAGTCCATTCATAGGGGAATGGATAAACTATAGTAGTCATACAATGGATACTACAGTTAAAATGAGCTTGTGACTATGTGTTCATACGGATAATCATGAAAGTATAAAGTGAAAAAAGCAAATTGCAGGGTGACCTATAGTGTATGACAACCATTTATATAAATTAAGAAACACATCCATAAAAGCATACATTATATTAATTGTGGGCAGCTATAGCTACATATTTTTTTTAAAAAAGTGTAAAATAGACCTCCAGGAAGGTTGGGGGGGAAGGGGCTGGGAATAAGGACCTCAGCTTTCTCCAGAATCTTTTATTTCTTGTATTAAAAAAACTACGTGAAGTATCTTTTATACTGTCTTCCATGCTGTTTCTTCTGGATGGTGGGTACAGGAGCACTCTTCTTTGCATTTCTCTACAGTTTTGTAATGTGGTCAGAATTGGCTTTGTGTGGATTTTTCCAAACGCAAGCCAGAAAGCCACTCTGTTACAGTCCCCTTTTTTTGGAAGCAGCGCGTCCCCAGTCATGAGGACCTACCTTGGCAGAAATTGTTATAAGGGTACTTTTACATGGTACACATTCCCTGCCCAGGAAGCAAAGGAATTTTACTCCTTGCCTACGAGGACAAAAACAAGAAGGGCTTGGAAACCAGGAAAAACAATATTTTCTACCAGAGAATGGGGTAGGGGAGAGGGAGAGGAATAGCAAGGGGTGTGACTAAAAGGAAAGTGATCAGGGCTAGGCTAGAAGACAAGCATCTTTTTGTTTATTTTTTCCAAGATTTTATGTATTTGAGAGAGAGCAAGCACAAGTGGGGTAGAAGGGCAGAGGCAGAAAGAGAAGCAGGCTGGGCCCCACTGAGCAGGGAGTTGGGCATGGGGCTCCATCCCAGGATCTTGGGATCATGACCAGAGGCAAAGCACCCAGGTGTCCTGTGTCTTTCTAAAAATGAGACTGTCTCCAGTTCTTTGGCTTTCAAATCTCCCATGAAGAGGTGTGTCCTCCTTTAGCCTGGCAGGAAGCTAGGACCCTCTGCGTGATAAATAAGACAAGTGGGTATTCAGGTGAAATCATTTAAAGGGTCCTAGGACAGTTTCTTTGCTCCCAAGTAAACACTCATTGACTAAAATCCTCTCCTTAGAGGTGCCTGGGTGGCTCAGTTGGTTAAGTGTCTGCCTTTTGCTCCGGTCTTGATCCCAGGGTTCTGGTATGGAGCCCTGTGTTAGGCTCCCTGCTCAGGGGGGAGCCTTCTTCTCCCTCTGCCTCTGCACGGGAGGGGGGGGCTGGACCGCCCGCCCACCCACCTTGTGCTTGCTTGCTTACTCTCTCTCAAATAAATAAATAAAATCTTGTTTTTTAAAAAAAAAGCATCTCTGGGCGCCTGGGTGGCTCAGTTGGTTAAGTGTCTTCCTTAGGCTCAGGCTAAGATCCCGGGGTCCTGGGGTTGAGCCCCATGTCAGGCTCCCTGCTCAGTGGGGAGTCTGCTTCTCTCTCTCTGCCCCTCCTCACTGCTTGTTCTCTCTCAAATAAAAATCTTTTTTTTTTTTAAAGGAAAGCATCTCCTTCAAGCTGTAGGAAAGTCTTAAGTTCATTTTGTCAACCTACCATTGACTACTGTTAACTGCACTAATTGAAACAGCCATAAAAAAAATCAGAACAGTCATGAGTTAACCAGCTACCTTTGAAAGATGCAGGTAACTAAAGCAGGCATTCACCAATGGGCCACTGGCCTGTGTCACTGCACACTTCCTTCTTCCTCCCTTTTCTCTCCCCTGGCCGGTAGAGCTGGAGGGGAACATGAGGAGGGGCAGGGGAGACAGGGGCATGCTTGACCAGAGGGGCGGTCTGCAGCAAGCTGGAACAGTCTAGATGATGGTGGGACCTCAAAATGCCAAAAGAAACACCCAATTCATTCTCATCGCCTTGCCCTATTCTCTATCCCACCCGGCCACTTCTGGGGCACGAATGATTACCCATTTATCGGACATCTACAATATGCCAGACACAGTGCTAGCACTCAGCATAGATCCTAACAGAGCTCAACAGTCCTCCCAAAGCAGTGGTGGAGAGGGGCAGTGGGAGAGGACAGAGGGCCCTGGTTCACTGCACGACTTGATAGACTAGGAATCGGAACCTTATATCAGGTTGGTTTATAAGGTAAGGTCTTACTATTAAATATACAAAATTCAAAAGAACCAGAGAAAGGCCTTTCTTCTTGACTCTTATCTGATAGAGACAAGGACTACCAACCCTTCCCCTTAGAATTGCAGAGTCAAGGCAAGCAACCCTGATAGGCCATCAGTGACATCCTCCTGGGCCCCATGTCTTAAGCTCTTGTCTTATTGGCTGGGGCAGCAGTGTTCCCCTTTCTGCTCTTCTCCCCAGCACCCTCTCCCCTACTAGCACAGAAGCTTTTCCCAGAGAGACTGGATAAGCTGATGAACAGCAGTAACCCCTTCCTTTGAGGCACAGGGTATCACGCGTGCCTTGGGTATATGCACTTAGAACTGCCAACACTTCAGCCTAACACAGCTTAGCAGCCAAACACAAGCTCATGAAGTGGTTATATAATAGGAAAGTGGTGCTGGTTATGAGCTATTCCAGAGCTGCAGGGACCCAAGCCAATGTTATACAGCTAGACAAGCAGTTGTGGAGTAAAGTTGGATGAGGATTTACTGGTTGATGTATTTGAAAGCCATCCACTGTGTTGCATACTATTTATTGCAAGGGTCTAGCTCCTAATAGACTCTACTGAGTGGACTTTTGATCATAAATCCAAGTGAGAGGACATGTCAGTATCACAATGGTGGGCAGAGCCCTGGACTAAAAAGCCAGAAGACCTGGTTTCAAGCTCCAGTGCTGCCATTAATTCTATGTGGGGACAAGTCAATCACTCTATTTCCTGAATATTCTAGACGTTTATGCTTTGTTCAAAATCCTGACCATAGGCTATACCATTACCCTCAGCCAGCTGTTTTTGCAAACTCATGGCCAGTAAAGAAGAGACCATGATTGATCAACCACTTTGCTTTCTATGCCTAGCCATTCATTGATATACTCTCTTTTCATTTCTGGAAGGAACATAATCTCGCAGGAAACATTAGCAAACTCAGGCCAAGGAACTCTTTCTTCCTCTCCCAGTCACCAGCCTCTGTCAGGTGCCCTCAGCTGCCACATGGACCAGCACAACAGGTTCCTAACTGGCCCTGCCCCCCCCCCCCAGTCTTCCTCCTGCTAGTTGCCTTACCCTGCTACCAGGTGACAGTAATTCCTATTGAGTTGCTTTAATCACCCCCCACTCCTACCACCTCCTCAAAAATCTCCCACAGCTAACCTTGGCCATACTGAACCAAGTCCAAACTCCTTCACCTGGCCCTCGGAGATTGCATTCCAATCTGCTTTTCTGGCTGTACCTTCCCATTGCTGCTGTGGGCACACCTCGTGTTTCGGTCAGGCTGCATGCCTTAGCTCATGACAATACCTGCAATCTATGC
The DNA here is from genome assembly GCF_048164855.1 of Canis lupus baileyi. Classification (NCBI taxonomy): domain Eukaryota; kingdom Metazoa; phylum Chordata; class Mammalia; order Carnivora; family Canidae; genus Canis; species Canis lupus. The sequence continues at coordinate 32,573,881 of NC_132876.1, forward strand.
CCGGAAAACTCCTACTCATCCCCCCCCCCCCCCCCCCCGCGACCAAACTCAGGTGGTTTTTTTTTTCTTCTGTGAAGTCCTCACCTCTTCTCCTCCTCATCAGAAGTGTGAATTTCTTGTTGTTTTTAAAAATATTTTATTTTTTTCCAAGTATAAAATGCCCCACAAGGAGAATTTTATTGATGCCACTAGTTTATTTCCCTCTTAAAAGACCAACTGCAACCAAATGAAGTGAACATAACCTCAAGGTTTTATTGTCTTGATAACAAAATGTGAAGCTTAGAACTGGATCACTTGGCCCTTTCTTTTCTTATCTCCTCCCAGCTCTAAATGCTTGTATCTCTTAATAGCCAGCATTCTCTTAAGATCTGCAGTTGGGCTCAACACATTCAAGACTCAGCACAATCTTCTTTGTAATTTTAGCTTTTTTTTCCAGAAAATTGGCTTAGTCGACCCACCATGGCCACCCTGCTTCCTGTCATAATGCTGCTTTCCCTGGACATAAAGAGAATCTCTGCCTTGTACTGTGCCCTTTGTGGGGTCGGTGCTTGCCATACTTCTTGCAGCGAGTCCGGTGGGTTTTAGGAATGTTCACCATGTTTGCGACAGTGCTGTTGGCACAGAAAGCTAAAGACTATTTTTAAGTGAGCTCTACACCCAATGTGGGGCTCGAACTCACAAGTCCAAGATGGAGAGTCGCATGCTCTACCTACTGAGCCAGCCAGGGGCCTCAGAAGTGTGAATTTCTGTAGCACTTTGGCCACATGCTGTTGTCTTCTATTCCTCTATAAGCCCTGGGGCACAAGGACCATGCCCCTTCCATCCCTGCATTGTCCCCAGTGTCATGCCTGCAGGGGGTACTTAATGAAGTCTGGCTATGTTAATGTCGAATGAATGTGAGAGAAAGGCAGCAAGATGTAGTAGAGTAATGGATTTGGAGGCAGAAGGTCAGGTGATGGGGCCTTAAGCCCCATCCCTGAGGAGTGGTGTGGCTGGTCTGGGCCCAATTCTGCATCTGTAAAATGGGCATGATACTTCCCATCCAATGAACCTTACAGGGCAGGAGTTGTAGAAATCCAATGATGTACACACCTGTGTCTGTGCATGTGCACGCGCGCATACACACACAAGGGTAAGTATGTAGAGGTGATGGCTATATTGATTAGCTTGATTGTGGTGATCATTTCACCATGAATATGCATATCAAAATATCAAGTCGTACACCTTAAATATATACACTTTTTATATGTCGAAGATATCTCAATGAGGCTGTTAAAAAAATCCAATGATGTATATATACTAAGTGGTATTGGGGCCAAAGGCAGGCCTCCCCAAGGTAGGCAACAATGGTATGTAGATTATTTTGAGCTGAAAACAATCAAGGCCCAAGACTCAGGCAGAAATTCTGACCTCCCCATCAATTGCCTAAAAAGCATGAAGATACAGGATCTGCTCCAGGAAGAGAGTGATCATAAACAACACGCGAACTAGGGGTGGTAGACCCACAGGGATTTAGCAAAGTCTGTTAAAATTCCGCTCTAGGTCCTCTCGGTTTTGAGTGGCCCAGCAAACACTTGTTTACCAAACATTGACTCCTTTTCATCCCACTGTGGGTTGCATTCCTTCCCTTTGAAGTCCCAGACCCCACCTCCTCCTCCTCAATTCAGAATGACACAGAGACCTCATTTTGCCATCTTTGGAATCTTGTGCGTGCGCGTGTGCATATCCCCCACATGTAGGAAATTGTTTGATTTTCTCCTGTTAATCTGTCTCGTGGCAATTTAATTCTTAGGCTAGAAGAACCTTGGACAGAGGGAAAGCTCTTCCTCCCAGACAGTGATTACCAGAACAGCCGTGTACTTAAACTGGCCAGTAAAGTTCTGCCTCCTAATCCTACTTGGTATACATTCCAAAGGAAGATTTTCGTAATACTTTGTGGAGAATAGGGGGAAGAGGGGAGAACTGTTTACAGACATCAGGCCAGATGTGGCTGAGGAGGAAAGAGAGCCTTGAGGCAAATGCCCCAGGATCTCACCACCTTTCTTCTCCACGGGAAGAGAAGAGAACTTCTCCCAAGCCTGGGTAATTTGTGCTGGCCTTGAGGGCTCAGTGAGGAGGAGGATTCCTGGTTTGTCAGATGGGGGAACCTTCCAGCACCAAAGGTGAAAATCCTAACTGTTAATCTCCAAGGCTTGAATTAGGTGGTGAAGACTGTGAATTAGACTCTGTCTAATTCAAAGCCAAGGCCAGTCTTCAGAGTTGGCACTGTGCCCACGGACCATCCCCCCAAGCACAGAAACTTCACTCTTCCTGAAGTTCCATCAGTACCGGTTCATTCTTTTATGCTTGTTTTCAGTTAAAATGCAAATATCTCTGAGCTCTGAGGAATCTTTGAAGACTCAGCTGGCATTTGCATGTTTAGATAGTTTCCAAAGGAGCAGCTGGGTTGAGAGAAGGTGAAAGCAGCACAAAGAATGAGGCCAGTGGGTAGAGGGTAGGGTGAGGCTAAGTTGAGGGACCTGCTTGCAGCCTCCAGTTGGGCCCTAAAGGCAAAGCTTCATTGGTGGGAGGCGGGGGTGGTTGGGCAGAAACCTGTGGCCTTCTGCGGCAATGGTTGGGCCCCCTCCCCCCACCAAGCACTTTCTGGGGGTTTGCTCACAAAGGTATAACCGCACACAGAGACCTTCCAAGGGGTCTGTCTCTCCTAAGTCAGCCAAGGCAAAGCTTCCAAGTTAGTGGACGGTGGGAATGGTCAGGAGCCATCTCTCACTCCTTCCCCTCGGATCTCCTTTTGCGCCATTCTACCTCCTCGCCCGTGCAACTCTGGTGAGCGTCTCTGGGCCGGGGCTGCGTCCCACAAAACCGCACCGGGCGGGGCGGGGAGCTCCGAAGTGCACCCCGGTGCCTGCGCAGGTGCCGCCTCCCGGCCCCACTGCTCGGAGGGGGCTCGCGCACGCCTTGGGGCCCCAAGCTCGAGCGGCCCCCACCTCCCGCCCCGGCCGCCGCTCGGCTCTTACTTGCGGTAGGCGGCGAGCTGCACGGCGCTGCAGGGGAAGAGGCGCAGGCAGGCCACCGCGTTCCCCTTCCACAGGGCGCGGGGCCCCTCGGCGCGCCACGCCCGGAGCCCCGCGGCCCACGGTCCCCGGGCCGGGCCCCGCGCGCCGCCGACCTGGGCCAGCACGGTGGCGAGCTCGAGCGGCGCGGTGACCGTGAGGCTGAGCGTCCCCGCCGCGCCCGCGCACAGCAGCCGCTGGCCGCCCGTCAGCCGGCCGTCCCGCCGCCACGTCGCCATCGCCCCGCGGCCGCCCGGCCCGGCCCCGGGGGTCCGCGTGGCTGGGGCTGCGGCTCCCGCGAGCTCCCAGCGAGCTCCTGGCCGACTCCGGCTCCCGCGGAGGCCGCAGATCCGGGCCCCGCCCGGCGTGGGGCGGGCCGTGGCCCGGACGGGAAGCCGGGTCCACGCCTGCCCGCGCGGCCTCGGGCTGGGGCTGGGGGTAGGGGTGGGGGTGGCGAGGCCGAGGCTCCGCACCCACCGCACCCACCGCACCCACCGTGCTCCTCAGCCGGCGGGATTCTGTTGCGATCGAGAGGCGCCTCACTCTCCGGCCCCGCCGGCTCCCTAAGTCTTTAGCGCCCCCCCCCCCCCCCCCCGCTCTTGTTTACCCCCCCTTCTCCCTTCTCCCTTTCCACATTCCACCTCGCCCTCTTCCTTCCCCGGCCGGGCGGGGCCCCTCCTCCCTCCTCCCTCCGACCTCTTATATTCTGCCCCAAGAAGAGGCCGTGCCAGTTGCGCAGTGCAGAGGGGAAAAGAAACCTGTCATACAGGCCTGCTCCCTATCACACTTGTCAAAACGTCGAGCTTCCTGTGCATTATCTCATTTAATCCTCAAAGGAGCCCTTAATAGGTATGTCCTCATTTACTGCCCTCGTTTGGAGAGGCTGGAGGTGTGGCCTGGACTCTGGAACCTGCCTTAGCATCTTGGCTCTGCAGCTCACCAGCTGTGTGACCCTAGGGAGGTCACTCCAACCTCTCTCTCCGCCTCAGTCCCTCATCTATAGTTTCTTCCTCCAGGGGGTGGTTGTAGGGATTAAATGAGCAATGACACAGGGAAGCACCCTTGGGCAGCAAGAATTTGCAGTTCCCTTCCGTGTCCTTCTACACTGATTAAGTATCAAATTGACATGAGACAGATTAACAGGAGAAAACCACAGGCGTGGAAATTCCAAAGACGGTCGGGCAAGACAAGGTATATATGTAATCCTGGACTAAGGAGAAAGGGGGTAGGGGTCTGGGACTTCACAGGGGAATGCACTTCACAGGACAATAAGAAGAGAAGATTTTGGGGGCACCTGGGTGGCTCAGTGGGTTGAATGGCTGCCTTTGGCTCAGGTCATGCTCCCCTGGTCCTGGGATGGAACCCTGCATGGGGTCCGTGCTCCACAGGGGCCTGCTTCTCCCTCTCCCTCTGCCTGCTCCTCCCCCTGCGTGTGCTCCCTCACTCTCTGTCTCTTTCTCTGTCAAATTAATGAATAAAATCTTAAAAAGAAGAGCAGATACTTGGCAATGAGATGTTTGCCCTGCCAGACAGATGTGTCACTCAGATAAGATTTATCTCTGGTAATAACCTTTATCCTGGAAAAGACCCCGAATTTAGACTCTTTTGTATAGTTAAGGGAGGGGCAAAAGTTTCTCCTGAGCTCCTGTGGTTGTGATTGCCTCAGCTCAATACAGTCCACATTGCCAGAGTGGCCCATCTTGGAACCGCCTGCCCTTGGTGCCTACAGCATGACGTGTACGTGTTAGCTATGATTAGCTACTATTTTGCAGAAGAGGAAACCAAAACAGCGAGCTTGACCTACTCTAGCTCCAAGCTCTCTAGCTCGTAGCTGCTAGGGGCATCCAGGATTCAAATCTAGGTCAATTTTGTGCCAACTAACAACTACGCATCCATTGTGACTGCAGAGTATAACTCAAGTAGGGACATCTTCAGTGGCTCTGTTAGCCTGAGAGGACAATGGAGGCACAGAAGGGCTGAAAGGAATTTGGCCAGAATCCAAGAAGATTTATGCCAAGTTCAAGAAGACTTCCAAGTGTCTCCCTGTCTCTTTTTGTAAAGCCATGTTCATAATAACAATGCAAAGGAAAGGGTCGGTTGGCAATCTGTGAGGATAAAACATTCAGGTACACAGTTGCTTTCACACTTGTATAGTTATTTCCCACAATTTACTAACAGGTGGGACGATAAAGGAGCCTTTTCTAAAAGGCATCATAGGGCCTTGATTGAGAGGGCTTGCTCTGCTCACAAAGCCTTGCTCTGCTCTCAGAGACTGGAGAACGCTCTCTCTCTCTCTCTCTCTCTCTCTCTTTAAGATTTTATTTATTTGTTCATAAGAGACACACAGAGAGAGGTAGAGCCATAAGCAGAGGGAGAAGCAGGCAGGATCCCTGGGGGGAGCCCGATGCAGGACTCAATCCCAGGACCTTGGGATCACGACCTGAGCTAAAGGCAGACACTCAACCACTGAGCCACCCAGGGGTGCCCCTAGTATAGTATGCTAAATGCTCTGATGGAATTGAGCACAGGATGTTGTGGGGAGCACAGAAGAGGGACCCCAACCTGAGTTGGGAGGATGGAGGAAAGTATTCAAGAAGCCTTTTCTAAAAGGGGCTTTAATGTGCCTCTGATTATCTTTTTTGTCTTTTTATCAAACTTATTTATACATGTATGTAGTTCTAAAAACTCAAATAGTTCTATAAGCTTTTTGTAAAAAAAGATTTTATTTACTTATTCATGAGAGATGCAGAGAGACAGAGGCAGAGACATAGGTAGAGGGAGAAGCAGGCTCCCTACAGGGATCCCAGGACCCTGGGATCACGACCTGAGCTGAAGGCAGACGCTCAACCACTGAGCCACTCAGGCGCCCCAGAACACTTTTCTTATTTTGTGACTTCTCCTGTCTTACCATCAGCTAACCTCACGGCCGAGGGAGGCCAGAGAAAGGAGGATTATGACCGAGGACTTGAAGAGAGAGGCCTTGAACCTAACGTGGGGGGACAACATTAAGGAAACTTTCAAGTGGCGCTTTGTCCCTCAAGTTCTTTCAGGGTGCTCTGCCCTGAGAATGGCACAGTTGATGCGATAACTCCATTGTATGAAGATTGGCTCAACCCAGTGGTTTTTGTTTTGTCTTGAGGCAGCTTGTGTGAGGGTGTCAGCTGTACCCGTCCTGGCGACAGGGGACGGACATGCTTTTCTTTACACTGCCATTTTTTGTGTCCTTGGCAGGAATGAGATGCTCAGATGAGCCAGAGGCAAGAAAAACTGCTTTTCTGTTTCATAGCTGTGGGCCAGGAGAAATCCTGAGCTGATGGTTTGTTTTTTTTTTAAATATTTTTAAAAAAGATTTTATTTATTTATTTGAGTGAGAGAAAGCCAGACAGGGCATGAGTGGAGGGGGAGGGGCAGAGGGAGAGGGAGAAGTAGGCTTCCAGCTGAGCTGGGAGCCCAACACAGGGCTCGATCCCAGGACCCTGGGATCATGACATGAGCCCAAAGTGGACGCTAAACCAAATGAGCCACCGAGGTGCCCCACTGATGGTTTATTTTAACCTAGAAGGTAAAAATGTACATATTTTTTTCACTACAGGTACGTTGAATGGTAAAACGAGTAATAGCAAGGTGTATATTTGTCACCTTCTATCTTTTCGTGATAGAACACTAACAGAATGAGGTGCGTTAATATTTTACTCAACCAGAGCCGCATTCATTTACTAACCATTGGGAGCATTATGTATATTGATCTTAAACATAAATCAATTCCTGACTGTGTCCCGTATTTGGACTGTGCCTTGTAGACTCAGGCTAACCTTACTGCTGCTTTTGCACATTTGGTGAAAAGTCTGTGAAGACACACAACTGGTTAAGGACCCACAACTTTGGAAAAGGCAGCTGATGTGAGAATAAATGTATAATTGCTTTTAAAAAGTGAGGCAGGGGGCACCTGGCAGGCTTAGTCGGTACAGCATGCGACTCCTGATCTTGGGGTTGTAAGTTCCAGCCCCATGTTGGGTGTAGAGATTACTTTAAAATAAACATTTAAAAAGGGGGCAGTTAGTAAAACAGTCATTTAACATAAGGAGAAAGGTGGCTGGCTGATGAAAGGCAATAGGCAGCCTCCTGTCACCCTGGTCAGGCCCTGGGAGATGCTAAGAGTTTTAAATTCAACAACTGTCATTTTTTGCTTTCTCTTCTATATGATATCTTTTCTCCATTGTACTGTGAAAAAAAATTCAACCGAATAATTTTGAAAATCTAATCGGCTTTCTTTCATTCCTTTTTTTTTTTTTGAGAGAGAGAACCTGCACAAGGGTATGAGCAGCAGAGAGAGAGAATCTTAAGCACTCCATGCCCAATGTGTGGCTTGATCTCAAGACCCTGAGATCATGACGTGAACCGAAATCAGGAGTTGGATGCTTAGCCTACTGAGCTACCCAGATGCCCCTGGAGATCTCTTTGGCTTTCTTAAGTGATTCTTGAATGGAGCAGCATTCACTGTGGCAAGTAGAGATGCTCAGAGGAACTATACAAAATAAAAGGTTGTTCTGGGCAGGAGGGTGGTAGGGCAAGAAGTTATTAGCAAAAGAAAGGATCATTGTAGGCCAAGACATTTTCTTTTTTAGGGGAAGGGAATGGTGGGGTGTTTATCATGCAGATTACTAGTGCTGATCAGCACGTTTCAGACTGACTATTAATTACAGGTGGAAACTGTAGTTAAATGTTGGCATGCTGTCATAGGGGGCCAGTGACACCAATTTGCACTTGTTTTTCTTTTTTTATCACTATATTACCTCAGTTTGACTTGCTGATGTTTCTCAGATTATAGTTTATCTTGCTATAATCATACCAATGTTGGCTGATTCCTACTCTCTTAATTTATCTTTTATTCTTTAGCCTTATGGAATTTTGCAAATTATAAAAGTAGTATATACCTACCATACACAGTACAGAAGCGTATTAAAGAGGGTTAAGTCCCCTTGCATATGCTCTGAGGAAACCAGTGGTAAGAGCTTGGTGCACACGTGTGCATCCTTCCTTGCATTTTTTTAATGCTCAAATATTCGTTTACATGGGTTTTTCCCCTCCCTCCCTTTGTTCCTTCCTTATGTTAAAAATGGAGTTACTTGGGATCCCTGGGTGGCGCAGCGGTTTGGCGCCTGCCTTTGGCCCAGGGCGCGATCCTGGAGACCCCGGATCGAATCCCACATCGGGTTCCCGGTGCATGGAGCCTGCTTCTCCCTCTGCCTGTGTCTTTGCCTCTCTCTCTCTCTCTCTCTCTCTCTCTCTCTATCATAAATAAATAAAAATTAAAAAAAAAGGTTAAAAAAAATGGAGTTACTTAATGCTAAACCTCACCAGAACTTAGTATCTAATCTAACTGCAGCTTCCCAGCTTCTCCCAGAAATGTGATCTTTAACCAGACAGCCTGGAATTTTTCTGGTCAGCATTAGTGGGTAATCGGCTGATGGAGCCTTCCATGCCCCTTAGGAGGGCCACCTTGCTTAAAACAATGCATTCTTTGCTAATAATACCACCCTGCCCGACCCCCATCTTGAAGAAAACTTTTCTTTTTGGCTGCTCAGGGGAGCTCCTTACTGTTTGCTAGATGGGATACTGCCCAATTCACAAATCGCTGGATAAAGCCAATTTGGCCTTTAAGTTAACTCAGTTGAGGACACCTGGGTTAAACCTCTGCTTTTTGCTCAGGTCATGGTCTCAAGGTCCTGGGATCAAGTTCCATATCAGGCTCCCTGCTGGGTGAGGAGTCTGCTTCTCCATCTACCCCTCCCCACTGCTTGTGTGCTCTCTCTCTCAAATAAATAAATATAATCTTAAAAAATAAATTTATTCAGTTGAATTTTTAAAAATTATTTAATTAATTTATTCATGAGAGACACATAGAGAGAGGCAGAGACATAGGCAGAGGGAGAAACAGGCTCCCCACGGGGAGCCCAGTATGGGACTTGATCCCAGGACCGTGGGATCACGCCCTGAGTCGAAGGCAGATGCTCAACCGCTGAGCCACCCAGGCATCCCATCAGTTGAATTTTTACTATTGAATCTTTCCTTCCCTCCTTCCTACCTTCCTTCCCTCTTTCCTTCCTTCCCTCCTTTTAAGCAAAAGTGATAAAATTCCTCTGGAGAGATATCCAAAAAAGCTGTGAATCAGGTTATCTGTAGGAAAAGAAACTGGGAGACTTGGGAACAGAGGTGCCAGGGAGATTGACTTCTGACTGTGCCCTTTTGTGTTGTAGGGGCCAAGGCCCACTGCCCCCAAGGTGTGCCACTTTGGCATTGCAGATTCTGCTGAGCTGAAAACAGTCAAGGCCCAGACAATTCAGGAATAAACTTTCACTTTCCCCAAAAAACTGCCTGAAGGAATTTGGCCTGGGGGTCTGCTCCTGGAAGGGAGCTATCACCAGATATACTTACGTTGCACTAATATGCACGAGGTGTGGTAGACAGGAATTTAGCAAGGCCTGTTTGATCAAAGTCCTCTCTGTGTTCCATTGTTTCTAGATGGACCAGTAAACGTTTGTGCACCAAACCTTTGCTCTTTTTCATTCTTCCCTTCCCTTTGAAGTCTCAGACCCCTTTCCCCTTCTCCTTAGTTCAGGATGACTTCATGTTGCCTGACTGTCCTTGGAATCTCATGTATGTGTGGATTCCCTTTGCGTATGAAATTAAATTTGATCTCCTGTCACTGTGCCTCATTGTCCATTCAATTCTTAGTCCAGCTAGAAGTATCCTGGAGGGCAGAGATCATTTTTCCTCCCCCACAGTACTGTTTGCTCTGCCCCTCTCTTGTCTTTTTACCAATAAAAAAAATCTTTTTATTAGTTAAAAAACCCTCTTGTCCACCATCACTTTCCCCTGAAGCATTTCCATTTGGTGCAGTGTTTTCTCTGACATTTGCCTTGCCCTTGGGGAGGGGTTGGTTTTGAAATGTTGAACAGCTCTCTTTTTCTTTTAAAGATTTTTATTTATTCATGAAAGACAGAGGCAGAGACATAGGCAGAGGGAGAAGCAGGTTCCATGCAGGGAGCCCGACGTGGGACTCGATCCAGGGTCTCCAGGATCACACCCTGGGCTGAAGGCGGCGCTAAACTGCTGGGCCACCCTGGCTGCCCCCTACCTTCTCTTTGCATGGTACTTGTATTCCTTGGAAAATTCTGTGTACAGAAACACTGCGCAAAACACGCTTTTTCTTTGAGGGTTAAGCAGAATTAAGTTCTCAGCTCTGATCATTATTAACAGCATTTCCACCTCCACTGGTGTCTGGTAGGATCTATGGGCATTCTGGAGCATTGCAGATGTGCAGCATCCCTGGCCTTTGCCCACTAAATGCCATCAGAGTACCCCAATTGTTGTGACACCCCCACCTCCAACTTGCAAGAGGCCCCCTGTAAGGCAGAGCCATTCCTTTTGAGAACCATTGCTCTAGCAGCTGCTCCCTCTGCTTGGAGAGTTCTTTCTCCAGATGTTTGCAGAGCTGGTTCCTTCTTGACATTTAGAGATCAGCTGAAATATTACCTCCTCTCATGGTGTAGGCTTCTCTACCCAATCTACAGAGGGCCCCGTTCACTCTGCCACATTGCTCTATTTCAATTCTCTGTATAGCATTTTTCCCCATCTGCTGCTTTTCTTTCCTCCCCTGTGCCTGGAATGCTGGTTGACACATAGTGCTCTGCAATTGTTAGTTACAGGAAGGGAAAAAGGAAGGGACAAATGGGATCTCTGTCAGTTGTACAATTTAGCAAAGATTAACAAAACACAATGTCTTCATGAAGTTTTTTATGTCATGTATGATAAATAGCAGAAGATTAGCTAAATTCACAAGATCGATGGATTCCTCCATTTGCAGTGAATAAACATTTAGCCTTGTCAGAATTGGCGATTTGCCATTTTATGTGTATAGCCACATCTGGAGTTCAAAAATGAACTGGAATTTGACAGAGCCACTTGCTTTATCCCCAGTCATCATTTCCACCATGTCTTTGCAGCAGTGTGGGCAAGTCAACAATGACTTCAGCATCTCTAGCCTTTGCAATGAAATGTAAACACCATAGGGACACTTGGCTGGCTCAGTTGGAAGTGCATGTGACTCCTGATCTCAGGGTTGTGGGTTTGAGCCCCATGTTGGGTGTAGAGATTACTTAAACTTAAAAAAATAAACACCATAAAATGTGGCTTCTATGGCTTTTGCATTTTTTTATTCCTTGGCACACAGTATTTAGGTGATGCACAAATAGCCTTCCATTTTGCTTCAAAACTTTTTTTTTAGGGGATTCCTGGGTGGCTCAGCGGTTTGGCGCCTGCCTTCAGCCCAGGTCATGATCCTGGAGTCCCGGGATCGAGTCCCACATCAAGCTCCCTGCATGGAGCCTGCTTCTCCCTCTGCCTGCGTCTCTGCCATTCTCTCTCTCTGTCTCTCATGAATAAAATCTTTAAAAAAATAAAAAGTTTTTTAAAAAAAATATTAGAGCAAGACCAGGGTGGGGGGAGGGGCAGACAGAAAGGGAAATGCAGACTCTTTGCTAAGTAGGGAGCCCCATGGGGCTTGATCCCAAGACTCCGGGATCATGACCTGAGCCCAAGGCAGATAGATGCTTAATGGACTGAACCACTCAAGTGCCCCTGCTTCAAAAGTTTTGATGGGCACCTGGTGTCTCAGTGGTTGAGTGTCTGCCTTTGGCTCGAGTTGTAATCCTGGGGTGATCAAGTACCGTGTTGTGGTCCCTGTGGGGAGCCTGATTCTCCCTCTGCTATGTCTCTGCCTCTTTCTATGTCTCTCATGAATAAATAAATAAATAAATTTTTTAAAAAAGGTTTTGATGATGTTTGAAGCAGGAAGGTTTCATATTAAAATATGTGAGCCTTTTTTATTCAGTCCATCAATCACTCATTTGTTCCACAAATATTTATCCAGTACTTACTCTATATCAGGAATTATGTTGTCACATAATGGAATATAATTAACTCCCGTTACCAGACCTTAGTAATCCAAATTTCAGTAGTCCCATGATACTTATAGTTTCCTGGCTGCTAGTATTTTTACAAGTCTAGGAGATGGTCCAAGTGATAGAGTGGTACATCTCTAGTACCTATCTGAAGACCTAGTGTCAGTGCAAAAAGCATGGTGTCTCAACTCTTAGTACCCACGTAATAAAGAAGTAAGGATCAGAGGCGCCTGGGTGGCTCAGTCTATTGAGCATCTGACTCTTGATTTTTGGCTCAGGTCATGATCTCAGGGTCCTGGGATTGAACCCCATGACTGGTTCTGCTTTCAGTGGAGAATCTGCTTGAGGATTCTCTCCCCCTCTCTGTCTGTACCCCCACCCCACTCAAATGCTCTCTCTCTTTCAAATAAGTAAATAAATAAATCAATCTTAAAAAAAAATTAGTGATCAGTGCCCAAAGTGAAAGCAGAAAGCAGTTTTATTAAGGCCAGTACACTTTCAAGGTAAGGGAGCTAGAGTAGGCAGGCACCAGAGGTGGCAGCTGCCCTGCGGTATGGCGGAGGTCCTCTTCTTTTCTGTGAGTGGGGTCTTGCCTCAAGGGCAAGGTGGTTTCTAATGGAGGCTGCTTCCAATCACTTGCAGGGCTCCTCCCACAGGTTGGGAGGGAGAGTTTCTCACCCTACAAGGTTTTTTTAAAAAATATTTTATTTATTTATTCATGAGACACACAGAGAGAGGAAGAGACATAGGCAGAGGGAGAAGCAGGCTCCATGCAGGGAGCCTGATGTGGGACTCGATCCTGGGACCCCAGGATCACGCCCTGGACCAAAGGCAGTCGCTCAACCGCTGAGCCACCCAGGTGTCCCTGACCCTGCAAGGTTTGTAGGGAATTGGAATCAGCATGGCAGCCTTTCCCCACGGAGGGGGCTATACCCACAAAGCAAATGCATTATAATGAGTCTAGGGGTTACCCTGGGGCAGAGGTGGAAGAGGATTTGTACCCTTGGGCTGCTATTTTAAAAAGATTTTTTAATTTATTTGAGAGAGCAAGAGGGAGCACAAGTAGGGGGAGCCGCAGAGGCAGAGGGAGAAACAGACCCCCTGCTGAGCAGGGAGCCCGATGCTAGGCTTGATCCCAGGACCCTGAGATCATGATCTGAGACAAAGGCAGACGCCTAACCAAGGGAGCCACGCAGGCACCCCTCGGGTTTTTTTTGTTACCATAGCAGAGACTGATCTACCCTGACTAACATATCTACACACGGTTGTCCCCAGAGAAGCCCTCTCCACCTGAGCTACTCATGAAGATATAGGGGAGGCACTTAATGCTTGTCAGTTACCTTCAGAATTTTTTTCCTTCAGCTTTATGAAGAGACAGGAGATGATTATAAATAACTGCTTTTGCACTGACTTTCATAAGTTAAAGTTGTCACTTGACTATTTGAGCTTTAAGAAAAATCTGTGTCTTTCTGGGAGGAAGAACCAGTCTTCAGTCTGAATGATCGTAAATGTGACGAGGACTGACTTTGAACAACCCAAATTTACGACAGGCTTCATTGGTGTTGTGCCACGTGAGGGAAACTAAATGCCAGGATGGCAAAAGCCATATAGCGGTAGCACATACGCCTGGGTGGAGACAGGAGTTTGGAGTGTTAAATGGTTTTCATGGTCTGAATTACCTAGCTTTGAAATCAACTGAGGAACTTGCTGCAAACATTTTGATCATAATGAAGAGACTCTTGAAATGCTTGATTAAGTGTCTTCTGCAGAATTTCTCCAAAGTGGATGGCAGTGGTGAGTGGCTAATTGTGCCAATTTGGGTCCTCCAGGAAGCAGATGCTAATGGGGAGTTAGGAATGCAAGATGTTGACTGGGGACAATGCTTGTGAAAGAAGCAAGGGCAGGGAGCAAGAATGGGCAGGGAAAGCCCTTAGACCATAAGGGGATCTGAAGCGCACGTGCAAGGGATGGGGGAGTCAGGGAAATGGGCAGAATTACCCTAGGCTGCAAGGCAGATGTGGCAAAGTCTTGGTCAACCCAATGGGGAGTTCTGGAGGAAAGACCGCCTGTTAGAAGGCTTCCATGTTGGGCAGAAGTGGCTAGGCCCTGGTACTGCCACTGTGCTTGGTCATTGGCTAGAATTTTCCAAAAGGACATGTGGTCTTGTCAAGAATGCTGCAGCTGATCTTGCCAGGTTCTGTAGCTGGAGGCCGTCAGCTCATGGCGCTCCTCAGAGGTATATGGCACACTCTCACCCGAAGAGAGAGCCAGTGTGCAGCCCCACCCACCACAGCCCACCCTTGGTGCGGCATGGATGCGCTTCTCCGAACATGTTCAATGCTCCTGTGGACTTCTCTTCCTGCGGAGAAACCTAGAAGAGGTGAGTGCCAAGCGCTACACCGTGCTCTAGTTACTCTTAGGGCTTCCACTGGTTCTCAGCCTCTCCTTTCTCCCGTGTGCATTCTATACTTGTACTGATTTTCTGTCTACTTGACCTGTAATTACCGACAAAAAGGTGTTGAAGTCTCCAATTATAGTGGTCGGTATATTTATTTTTCCTTGTAGTTCTGTCAGTTTTTGCCTCATTTATTTTGATATACTATGGCTAGGTACAAATACATTCAGGGCTGTTAAGAATTTCCAATTGTTGGGGTGCCTGGGTGGCTCAGTTGGTTTGGCATCTGACTCTTGATTACTGCTCAGATCATGATCTTGGGTCCTGTGATCGAGCCCCACATTGGGATCCATACTCAGTGGGGAGTCTGCTTGAGTTTCTGTCTCCCTCTTCCTCAGACCCTCCCCACTGCACTCTCTCTCTAAAATAAATAAATCCTTAGGAAAAAAAAAGAATTCTCGGGACACCTGGGTGGCTCAGTGGTTGAGCATCTGCCTTTGGCTCGGGGCGTGATCCTGAGACCTAGGATCGAGTCCCATATTGGGCTCCTTGTGGGGTGCCTGCTTCTCTCTCTGCTTGCGTCTCTGCCTCTCTCTGTGTCTCTCATGAATGAATAAATAGAATCTTTTAAAAAAAGAGAGTTCTCAATTGTAGAGAATTGACATTTTATCATTAGGTAATGCTCTTCCTTTTTTTTTTTTTTTTTAAAGAGGGCATTCTTTCTTTCTTTAAGATTTTATTTTAAAGTAATCTCTACACCCACTATGGGGCTTGAACCTACAACCTCAAGATCTAGAGTCACATGGTCCTCTGACTGAGCCAGCCTGGTGCCCTTCTTCTTTTTTTTTTCTGGGTGTGTTTGTAAGGGTGTTTCTGTATGAAGTTAACATTTGGTTTTTTAAAAGTTTCTATTTTAATTCCAGTATAGTTAACATGCAGTGTTATATTAGCTTCAGGTGTATGAATAGTGATTCAACAATTCCATACAATACCCGCTGCTCATCATGACAAGTGCACTTCTTAATTCCCATTACCTATTTCACTCCTCCCCTCACCTCCCCTCTGGTGGCCATCAGTGTGTTCTCTATGGTGAAGAGTCTGTTTCTTGGTTTTGTATCTCTCTCTTTTGTCCACCTTTGCTCAATTCCTTTTTTTAACTTGCTTGATTCTTTTGTTTTTAAAATTCTACATATATGGGCAGCCTGGGTGGCTCAGCGGTTTAGTGCCGCCTTCAGCCAGGGCGTGATCCTGGAGTCCCAGGATCGAGTCCCACATCGGGCTCCCTGCATGGAGCCTGCTTCTCCCTCTGCCTGTCTGCCTGTGTCTCTGCCCCTCTCTCTCTCTGTCTCTCTCTCTCTGTCTCTCATGAATAAATAAATAAAATCTTTAAGAAAAAAAATTCCACATGTAAGTGAAATCCTATGGTATTTGTCTTTCTCTGACTTATTTGGCTTAGCATTATACTCTCTAGTTCCATCCATGTCATTGCAAATGGTAAGATTTCATTTTTTGTGCCTGAGTAATATTCCATTGTATATATAAACCATGTCTTCTTTATCCATTCATCAATTGATGGGCACTTGGGGTGCTTCCCTATCTTGGCTATTGTAAATAATAGTTTACAATTGGCTATTGTGCTGTTATAAACACAGTGGTGCATGTATCCTTTTGAATTAGTGTTTTTGTATTTGGCATAAGTACTCAGTACTATGATTGCTGGATCATAGGGTAATCCTATTTTTTAACTTTTTGAAGAACCTCTATATTCTTTTCCAGAGTGATTGCACTAATTTGCATTCCCACCAACAATGCAAGAGGGTTCCTTTTTCTCTATGTGCTTGCCAACACCTGTTATTTCTTGTGTTGTTGATTTTAGCCATCCTGACAGGTGTGAGGTGATAGATCTAACTGTGGTTTTTTTAAAATTTTTATTTATTTATGATAGTCACACAGAGAGAGAGAGAGAAAGAGAGGCAGAGACACAGGCAGAGGGAGAAGCAGGCTCCATGCACTGAGAGCCTGACATGGGATTTGATCCCAGGTCTCCAGGATCGCGCCCTGGGTCAAAGGCAGGCGCCAAACCGCTGCGCCACCCAGGGATCCCTCTAACTGTGGTTTTGATTTGCTTTTCCCTGATGATGAGTGATGATGAGCAGCTTTTCGTGTGTCTGTTGGCCAGTTGGATGTCTTCTTTGGGGAAATGTCTGTTCATGTCCTCTGCCCATTTTTTATTTTCATTCTCAACTGTTGAAAATTGACCCTTTATCATTAGGTCATCTGTCCTCTTTATTTTTGATTGTCTTCCTTGTTTTGAAGCCTACTTTGTCTAATATTAATACAGTTACACCAGTTATCTTTTGCTTAGTGTTTTCCTATTACATTTGTATCTATCCTTTTAGTTTTTAGACTATCTGTGTCTTTACATTTATTTATTATTTATTTTTGAAGATTTTATTTGTTTATTCATGAGAAACACAAGAGGCAGAGACGTCGGCAGAGAGAGAAGCAGGCTCCTCATAAGGAGCCCGGTGTGGGACTTGATCCCCTGACCCGAGATCAGGCCCTGAGCCAAAGGTAGACGCTCAACCGCTGAGCCATCCAGGCATCCCTTTGTCTTTACATTTAAAGTGAGTTTCTTATAGACAACATATAATTGGATCTTGTTTTTTTTAATCTACTTTATTTATTTATTTATTTATTTATTTATTTATTTATTTATTTATTTATTTTTAAAGATTTTATTTATTTATGAGAGACAGGGTGGGGGCAGAGACACAGGCAGAGGGAGAAGCAGGCTCCATACGAGGAGCCCGATGTGGGACTCGATCCTGGGTCTCCAGGATCAGGGCCTGGGCTGAAGGCGGCGCTAAACCACTGAGCCACCCGGGCTGTCCCTAAAATCTACTTAACAATCTCTTTTACTTTATTTTTATTTTTAAGATTTTAAAAATTTATTTATTTGAGAGAGAGAGAGAGAGAGGGAGAGGGAGAGGCAGAGACACAGGCAGAGGGAGAAGCAGGCTCCATGCAGGGAGCCTGACATGGGACTCGATCCTGGATCTCCAGGATCGCACCCTGGGCTGAAGACAACGCCAAACTGCTAGGCCACCCAGGCTGCCCAACAATCTCTTTTCATTGGTGCATTTAGACTATTCTCATTTAAAGTGATTATTGATATAGTTAGATTAATATCTGCATCTTTATGTTTTCTATTTATTTGTTCTTTGTTTCCTTCCCACCCTCTTTTTCTGTCTTCTATGGTTGCAATTGAGCTTTTTTCTAAAAACCAGATTTTATTTTTAAGTGATCTTTATGCCAGATGTGAGGCTCTAACTTACAACACTGAGATCAAGAGTCACATACCAACTGAGCCAGCCAGGCGCCCATATAGCACACATTTTTAACTAATCTAAGTCTAACTTCAAATAATATTGTACTGTTTAACATGTAGGACAGATACCTTGTGACAGTATTTTTGTTTCCTACCTCTATCTTTCTGGCCTCCCAAGTGCATTGGTGACAGCTATAGCTTCTAGTTCAATGGGACTCTTGCTGTGCCCCTGGCAGGAGTATGTCACCTTTGGGGGCAAGGACCTCTTATATTGCAGACCTCAAAATAATAGGGACTAAAAGGACATTATCTTCTTCATAGTTATTGGGAATGAATGTATATGGGGCCACTTCTGCCTCCATCCCTTGGTTCCTGCACCCATGTGTTTTTCGTCTTGGGGAGATAGTGTCCTATAGAGTCATTGATTTAGCATTCACACTGGATCATGGAGGATGGTACCCCATCTTTGCAGGGCTGGTGCTTTAGCTACATCTTCAGTAGGCCACTCCATTGCTTTATCAAATCAGCCCCTTCTGAGTAGTGTGGAATGTGACATGCTCAGCCTGTGGTCACAGGCACACTCCCATACTTCCTTTGCTTTGAAGTAAGTCCCTGGTCAGATGCTGTGCTGTGTTTAATTCCATGGTGTAGATCGGGCATTCCTTAAGTGCTGGATAGTGGTGCTGGCCGAGGTCCTGGGGCCAGGACAGGCAAACACCGTGCCCAGGATAAGTGTCCATTTCTGTGAGAATGAATTGCTGGTCCTTCAAGGTTGGAAGATGTCCCATTATGGCTATGAGGCCAGCTCTGTGATTGCCTCTCCTACTGTCTGCCCTGACCTATGGAGAAGAGGCACTTGAACGTCTTAGTGCTGTTGGTATCCTTCTCACTAGCACATTCCTAATGGCCTTGATGAATGGTGTGTTCCCTAAGCTGTTCTGTGAAACCTAGTCCTCCTGTGACTGTTCTGGCCTTATGTAACTTATCCATTCCAGCATGCCCACCTCTGAGCTTTCTGATCACTGCCTGTCTGGGCAGTTCAGGCATTTCTACCCAACTTAGTATCAGCCAACGTGTTTTCTGTGTTTCTAGGATCCATCCTAGCCATGTGTTTCTGTCATCTTTCAGGGTCCTTGTCAGGGTGTTAAATCCTGTATCCCAGGGGGAATATTCCTCTATTAATAAGCTATCTCCCTGTTTCTTATCTACCCATTGCTAGAGAGACACTTTGGATCTCTCTGGTCATTAACATCCTATCATCCTCTAAATGTCTCCCCCTTCCCCAGTGTACAGTCACCCAAGTAACAGTTCTAAGTTACTTCAGGGAAGAACGAACTTTTAAAAAATTTTTAATTGCCAGTACAGTTAACATACAGTGTTGTATTAGTTTAGTTTCAGGTGTACAATATAGTGATTCAGCAATTCTGTACATGACTCAATGTTCATAAATCTAAGTGTACTTTTAATCCTCTTCACCTGTTTCCCCCATGCCTCACCCACCTCCCCTCTGGTAACCATCAGTTTGTCCTCTATAGCTAAGAGTCTGTCTCTTGGCTTGTCTCTTCTCTCTGTTTTGTTTCTTAAATTCCACATATAAGTGAAATCATATGGCATTTGTTTTTCTCTGACTTATTTCACTTAGCATTATACTCTCTCTAGATCCAGCCATGTTGTTGCAAATAGTGATTTCATTCCTTTTTATGGCTGAGTAATGTTCACACACACACACACACAATACATGTATCTCTCACATCTTTATCTAATTATTTAAAAGATTTTATTTATTTATTCATGAGAGAGAGGCAGAGACATAGACAGAGGGAGAAGCAGGCTCCTCACAGGGAGCCCAATGCAGGGATCGATTCCCAGACCTCGGATCATGCCCTGAGCTGAAGGCAGATGCTCAACTGCTGAGCCACCCTGGCGTCCCTATCCATTCATCTATTTTTAAAAAAGATTTTATTTATTTATTCATGAGAGACACACAGAGAGAGGCAGAGACACAGGCAGAGGGAAAGCAGGTTCCATGCAGGGAGCCTGACGTGGGACTCCATCCCGGGACTCCAGGGTCACGCCCTGGGCCGAATGCAGGTGCCAAACCGCTGAGCCACCCAGGGATCCCCTCCATTCATCTATTTTTTTTAGCAATTTTTAAAAGATTTTATTTATTTATTCATGATAGACATAGATAGAGAGAGACAGACACAGGCAGAGGGAGAAGCAGGCTCCATGCAGGGAGCCTGACGCGGGACTCGATCCTGGGACTCCAGGATCGCACCCTGGACCAAAGGCAGGCGCCAAATTGCTGAGCCACCCAGGGATCCCTCCATTCATCTATTGATGGACACTTGGGCTGCTTCCATAGCTTGGCTATTGTAAATAATGCTGCAATAAACATAGGTGTGCATGTATCCATTCAAATTAGTTTATGTGTTCTTTGGTAAATACTCCATCCTGCAGTTCCTGGATCATATGGTAACTATTTTTAAGTTTTTCAAGAACCTCCATACTATTTTGCACAGTGACTGTGCCAGTTTGCATTCCCACCAACAGTGCAAGAGGGTTCCTTTATATCTTCATCAACACCTGTTGTTTCTTTGTTTTTGGTTTTAGCCATTCTGACAAGTATGAGGTGATACCTCATTGTGGTTTTGATTTCCATTGTTCTGGTAAGTGATATTGAGCATCTTTTCATGTGTCTGTTGGCCATCTGTATGTCTTCTTTGGAGAAATGTCTGTTCATGTCTTCGGGTCCATTTTTAAAAAATATTTATTTATTTTAGAGATAGAGCAGGTGGGGAGAGGGGTTGGGGGGCAGAGAGGGAGAAAATCTCAAGAAGACTCCTTTGCCGAGCACATAGCCTGATGTGGGGCTCAATCTCATGACCCTGAGATCATGACATGAGCCAACATTAAGAATCGGATGCCCAAAGAACTGAGCCATCCAGGTGCCCCTTTGGTCTATTTTTTAATTGGACTATTTGTTTTTTAGTGTTGAGTTGTATAAATTCTTTTTATATTTTGGATACTAATCCTATATCAGATATGTCATTTACAAATATCTCTTTCCATTCGATAAGTTGTCTTTTAGTTTTGTTGATTGTTTCTTTGCTGTAGAGAACCTTTGTATTTTGACGTAGTTGCAATAGTTTTGCTTTTGTTTCCTTTGCCTCAGGAGATAGATCTAAGAAAGATTATACTACGACCAATATCAGAGATATTATTGCCTATGCTCTCTTATAGGATTTTCATGGTTTTAGGTCTCACATTTAGGTCCTTCATCCATTTCAAGTTTATTTTTTTTATTTATTTTTTTTTCAAGTTTATTTTTATAGTGTGAGAAAGTGATCTAGTTTCATTCTTTTGCATGTAGCTGTCCAGGACTGGTACTATTATTATGGTATGTAATTGCCATGGTGATGCCGTGTCCTTCCTCCTGGGAACCCAGGCACCTCTTTAGTCAATGGGTTTTGGGTCTGAAAAGTGACTCAGGTCAGGAACTGGACAGGGGATTATGATTTTTTATTGGGGCATTACCCTCAGTCTCTTTTCTATTGCTGTTTTACAAAAATATATACTTAAACAATATCCTTACTGACTGTCCATATATTTGTCCCTGGAATACCATACTCTATTAATCCTCTTATTGTCTTCTATTATCTAATGAAAGCACTTTAAAAGTTGTATATTAGAGGGGTGCCTGGCTGGCTCCATTGGTAGAGCGTGCAACTCTTGATCTTGGGGTTGTCAGTTTGAGCCCCACGTTGGGCATAGAGATCACTTAAAATTAAATCTTAAAAATAAGTTGTGTGTTAGAGAAATAAAGAATTGCCCTTATGGAATCTAGTTCCAGTAATGTGGTGGACAAGGTCAATGCTTCACAACTGCATCAATAACACTAATATTCATTTATATTGCTAACACAGCAGCAGTAACAAAGTAACACAGACTGGGTACAGATATTTATTTTCTCTCAGTCCTGGGGACAAGGAGTCTGAGATCAAGGTGTTAGCAGGGTTTCTTTTCTTTTTTCAGTTTGTATTTATTTATTTATTTATTTATTTATTTATTTATTTATTTAAGTGATCTCTACACTCAACATGGGACTCAAACTCAGGACCCCTATGAGATCAAGAGTCACATGTTCTACTAACTGAGTCAGCCAGGTGCTCCTGGGGTTCTTTTATTTTTTTAAAAAAATTAATAAATTTATTTTAGAGGGAGAGGGGGAAGGGGCAGAATGTGTTGGGGGAGGGTGGGCAGAGGGAGAAGAGATCCCCAGCAGACTCCACACTAAGTGTGGAGCCTGATGCGGGGCTTGATCCCACAACCCTGAGATCACGACCTGATCCAAAACCAAGAGTCAATGCCCAACTGACTGCAACACCCAGGCGCCCCAGGTTTCTTTTCTTTTGAGGGCTGTGAGAGAGAATCTTTTCCACGCCTCTCTCCTAGCTTCTGGTTCTTTGCTGGCACTCTTCAGTGTTCCTTGGCTTGTAGACACATTGTTGTCTTCATTCTCACATGGAGCTCTCCCTATGTCTCTGTGTGTCCAAACTTCCCCTCTTTAAAGGATACCAGTTATGTTGGATTAGGGCCCACGCTAATGACCTCATTTTAACCTGATGACCTCTGTAAGGATCCTCTTTCTAAATAAGGTCATATTCTGAGGTACTAGGGGCTAGGAGCTTAACATATCTTTTTTGGGGGGCTATAGCTCAACCCATGGCACTAACCCTGTTGAGGAGGGAGATAAAAATATTAGAATATATATTCATTTTTTAAACCAAAAAGTAAGATATTAATATTTATTCTACATATTAGCATCATGAGCACATTCACTTAGTCTTATGTTTGACAGCTGGCAGAAGCAGGATGCAAGGTATCCTGAGAGAAGCTCAGGGGTTCCCTGCACAGCAGGGTTGGCAGTGCTGCTGCACTAGATCCTCAACTTCCGGTGTATTGCAAAGTTTGGCCATTTACAATGCCAAGTTAAATGAATTCATAGATAATATGATCTTGTTTCAATTAATCAAACCCTTACAAAATGTACATATGGATTAAAAAGATTCCTGCAGGGATGACTGGGTGGGTCAGTGGTTGAGCGCCTGCCTTCTGCCCAGGGTGTGATCCTGGAGGCTTCGGATCGAGTCCCACATCGGGCTCCCTGCATGGAGCCTGCTTCTTTCTCTGCCTGTCTCTCTCTCTGTGTCTCTCATGAATAAATAAACAAAATCTTTAAAAAAACTGCAAAAACAAATACCCCTCTACTCCATGCCCCCTCTCCCTACAAACCCAGCCACAGACTGAAAATAACTCTAATACTACAGGCACAAATAAATAGCAAACAAAGGGGAAAAAAGTGGGGTAAATAGCACAAATTAAGGTGGTAAGAAGAAATCTAATAAACTAGCAATGAAAATGTAAACAGATGAAACTTATAAGTTCAACAACATATATTGACAAATTGTATTTTTTTTGAAAGATTTTATTTATTCATTCATTCACACACAGAGGCAGAGACATAGGCAGAGGGAGAAGCTGACTCCCTGTGGATAGCCTGATGTGGGACTTGATCCTGGGACCCCAGGATCACGACTTGAGCCAAAGGCAGATGGTCAACCACTGAGCCACCCAGGTACCCTGAGAAATTGTATTTTTGAAAAATCCAGGTTTACGCTGTTTATAAGAGAGACACCTGAACTGAGGACATAGAAAGTTTAAAAGTAAAAGGACAGGAAAAAATATGCCCAGGAAATATAACTCAAAGAAAACTAATGCCACAGTATTAATATCAGGCAAGATAGAAATTAAGGTAGAGAACATGATTAGACCTAAATAAGGGCATACATCATGATGAAAGAATAATTCATCAAGAAGGTATAGAGATTATGGTGTGCCTGGGTGGCTCAGTTGGTCAAGTGTCTGACTCTTGATCTCAGCTCAGTTTTTAATCTCAGGGTTGTGAGTTCAGGCCTCATGTTGGGCTCCACGCTGGGTGTGGGGCCTACTTGAATAAATTTTTTAAAAAATTAAAAAAGGCATAGAAATTCTAAACCTGTATATATCTAATGATAGTATCATAAAAAAGCAAAAAAGGCAAAATTACAAGGAGAAAAGGACAAATAAGACAGACTTTAACATACTTCTCTTCATATTTGAGTAGTTATACAGAAAGACAAGAAATTAATGAAGTATAAAAGATTTGAAAGCACAATTAATAGGCTTTCTCTATTGAACATACATAGAATCTTACATCCAACAATTCGGTGTTACATATTTTTTTTCAAGCACATATATAAATGTTTAAAAAATGGATCATTAACTTGCAAATACATAACAAATATCAAAGAATATTTGTCACGGAGATCATATCATGGAGGTCTCTGACCCTAATGAAGTTAAGTTAGAAATGATAAACAAGAGGATAACTTTTTAAAAAGATTTTATTTATTTATTTATGAGAGAGAGAGAGAGGCACAGAGACATAGGCAGAGGGAGAAGCAGGCTCCCTGCGAGGAAACTGATGCGGGACTCTATCCCAGGACCCTGGGATCATGCCCCGAGCTGAAGGCAGGCGCTCAACCACTTGAGCCACCCAGGCATCCCTAGGATAATTTTAAAGCCACATATGGTGTGCCTGGCTGGCTTAGCCAATAGAGCATGCAACTCTTGATCTTGAGGTTGTGAATTTGAGCCTCATTTTGGGTGTAGAGATCACTTACATAAATAAACTTAAAACCTTAAAAAAATAAGGCCACATATACTTGGATATTTATAATCACATACCATATAGGTCAAAGAAGAAACTGTACTGGAAACTAGAAAATATTTAGAACTAAATGCCAGTGCTTGTAATGATACAGCTAAGGTGGTACTTAGGGGGAAATATATAGCTTTAGATTCTTATATTAGAAAAGAAAAGGTGAAATGCTAAAAAGTAAGTCAAGTTAGAAATAAAATGACACAAAAGTAGAAGGAAAGAAATTAATGCATTAGAACACCAAGCCAAATCAAGAGGAACAACAAAATAAAATTTTTAAAAATATGAATATAAAGATGACAAATATACATGCCAGATATGCCTGTTATGTTAACAGATAATTGCTGTTATTAATATGTGTATTTCTTCTAATGTACTTTTATTCTTTCTGATAAATATTGATTAAATAGAGGATAAAATGTGGTTTAGCCTTAAGTCCATCCAGTAAACGCATTCACAAATCAGACAAAAAAAAATACAAGAAAAACCTGATTGCTTGAAAAAATGAATAGAACAGACTAGATGAATAATGCCGACAACTCTCTGACAGAAAAAGAGAGAAGGTCCAAATGAACAAGAATGAGAATAGGTATAAAGTAACTGATACAGTAAATAGGATATTGAAACAGTAATAAGAGAACTCTATGAACATCTTTATGCCAATAAATTTAAAAACTTAAATGAAATGGTTAATTTCATATGAAACTACAATTTACCAAAACTGACTCAAGAAGATACCCAGAGATCAAGAGTTGCTTGCTCTGCCAACTGAGCCAGCCTGGCACCCCCTGCCCTCAACTCATTTTATAAGGCTAACATAATCTTGATACCAAATGAAGTGAAGCTAGTATAAGAAATAACAGTTACAGGCTAACTTCACTTATGAACATACATCCAAAAATGCAAAACAAAATACAAGCAATCAGAAACAATAATGTATAAAAATACTTATGGCCAAGTTGTTTTCATCTCTGTAATATGAATTTTTAAAAAGATTTATTATTTTTAAAGATTTTATTTATTTATTCATGACAGAGATAAAGAGAGGCAGAGGCATAGGCAGAGGGAGAAGCAGGCTCCATGCGAGGAGCCTGATGTGGGACTTGATTCCGTGACCCTGGGATCATACTCTGAGCTAAAGGCAGATGCTCAACTGTTGAGCCACCCAGGCATCCCTAAAGATTTATTTATTAGAGAGAGAGAGAGAGAGAATCTGAAGTAGACTCTGTGCTGAGCACAGAGCAACCCAGGATCTGAAACCAAGAGTTGGACGCCTGACTGTGCCAGCCAGGTGCCCCCGTAGTATGAATATTTTAGCATTAGGAAAATCTATTAAGGGGCACCTGAGTGGCTCAGTTAAGGGTTAAGCATCTACCTTTCTCAGGGTCCTGGGATCAAGTCCTGTCTCAGGCTCCCTGCTCAGCAGGGAGTCTGCTTCTCCCTTTCTCTCTGTGCCCTTTTCCTCTCCCTTTGTTCTTAAATAAATAAATAAATAAATAAATAAATAAATAAATAAATAAAAATCTTTAAAAGAAAAACTTATTGAATCACTACAATAATAAAGGAGCAAAACTATCAGTTCTATTCAACAAATCCCTGTAGGTCCCAATCAGTATAGTAAGAAAAGGAAAGTAAATAAAAAGTGAGGATTGAAAAAGGAGAAACAAAGGTTACTATTAGCAGATGGCATGCCTGTCTACATAAAAATACAAGAGAATATACAAATTATTGAAAAATTAGGAATAGTTCGTAAGGTTGAGAATCAAAGCAATATGTAAAAGTCAATAGAATTTAGTGCAATAGAACTTGCAGTAGCAGCAGATACTGAAAGTCACCCAGGAATAAATCTAACTGAGCACCTGGATGTCTCAGTGGTTGATTGTCTGTCTTTGACTCAGATTGTGATCCTGGGGTTCTGGGATCAAGTCCCACGTCGGCTCCCTGCATGGAGCCTGCTTCTCCCTCTGCCTGTGTCTCTGCCTCTCTCTCTCTGTGTCTCTCATGAATAAATAAATAAAAAATCTTTGAAGAAAAAGAATAAATCTAACAAAAGATATGTAAGACTTGTATACAGAAAAGCATAAATCTTTGTTGAATGACATTAAAGAAAACCTAAGTTAATGGAGGGATAAAACATGTTTCTGTATAGGAAAACTTAATAAGTAATCATATCAAGTCTCTCTAAATTCACCTAGAGATTTCATGCAATTTCAATTAAAATTCTAAATAGTACTGAGAATAGCCAAGATAATATCAAAGCAGCACAATATACCCTAGCAGATGTCAACACTTTTTATAAGTGGTAGTAATTAAGACAGTGCAGAGAAAAAGAAATAGACCCATGGAACGACATAGAGAGCCCAGAAACAGACCCGCGCATAAATGGAAACTTGATACATGACCCCTGCAGAGAGGAGGAATTATTTATTAACTTTTATTTATTTTGTCTTTTTTAAAATTTAAATTCAATTAACATATACTGTATTATTAGTTTCAGAGGTAGAATTTACTGATTCATCAGTTGCACATCACACTCAGTGCTCCTTACATCACATGCCCTCCTTAGTGCCCATCACCCAGTTACCCAAACCCCCACCCCGTTCTCCAGCAGCCCTTAGGTTATTTCCTATGGTTAAGAGTCTCTCATGGTTTGTCTCCCTCTCTGATTTCGTCTTGTTTTATTTTTCCCTCCCTTCCCCTCTGGTCAGGAGGAATTATTTAGTAAATGTTGCCGGAACTATTGGTTATCCATATGGAAAAAAATAACATTACATCCTGATTGCACACCATATACAAAAACAAATTCAAAGTGGTTTTATGACCTAAATGTAACAAGTACTTGAAAACTTTTGGAAGACAATATAGGCAAATATCTATATGTTCTTGTGATAGGAGAGGATTTTTTAAACAAAACATAAGTAAATAAATCATCAATGAAAGCTTGATATATTTTACTATGTTGAAAGCTTAAAATTTGTGTACAAGTAAATAAATCATGAGCAAGATGAAAAAATAAGCATGGACGAGGAAAAGGTATTTGTGTCATCCTTGCTCCCACCTCAGATCCTTGGAAACTGATCTTCCTTTGCCTGTAACAGTCTTCGTCAAAATACACATTTGGCTCTCTCCTTTGATTCACTAATGTCTCTGTCCAAATGTCACCTCTTCAGAGAGGCTTTCCTGACCTCCTTATTGAAAAGAACACTGCTGTCACGTCATCCTCTGTTTTCTCTTCATACCACTTACTACTACCTGACATTCTGTATCTATTTGCTCATTTATTTATTGCCCACTTCTCCCCTAGAATTCAAGCTCCTTGAGGACAAGGACTTTGTTTTGTTGATTGCCATATTTCTTAGCTCTCAACCCATGTCTATCCCCTGATATGTACTAATAAAACTAAATGAATAAATTAATATAAATGATAAAGGATTAGTATTTAGAGTATAAAGAACTACAGATACATTAGAAGCTTTTGAACAAATGGCTCAATAGGAAAATTGTTTTTTTTAAGATTTTTTTAAATTTATTTGAGAGAGAGTGAGAGAGAGCGAGCACGAGTGGGGGGAGGGGCAAAGGTGATGGAGAAGCAGGGTCTTGGTTGAGCAGAGAGCCTGATGCAGGGCTGGATCCTGGGACTCCGGGATCATGACCTGACCCAAAGCTGAGCCACCAGGCACCCCTCAATAGGAAAATTTTTAATTATAATTCTTGAAAGAGGAAAGCTGAAGGGACAATAAAAATATGGAGGGATATTTACTATGATTTGCAATCGAGATGTTGCAAAATTAAGCTATAATGAAGCACCATGTCCCCCTCCAGAAATTGACAAAAAGTCTGATAATGCCAATTATTGGGAAGGATTGAGGAAAAGAGCACTCTGTTCACTGTTGGCATAACCATTTTGGAGAAGAATTTGGTAATATCTAATAAAGATAAGCATGCACATTACACTAGAGGTAATTTCCATATCTGAGTCAAGAGATTACACAAGAATATTCATAGCAGCATTGTTTTATTTTTTATCTTTCAATTTTTTTATAAAAAGATTTTTAAGTGATCTCTGCACCCAATGTGGGGCTCAAACTTACAACCCTGAGATCAAGAGTTGCATGCTCTACCGACGGAGCCAGCCAGGTGCCCCAGCAGCACTATTTTAACAGCAAACAACTGGGTATGACCCAAATGTATATCACTGGTACAATAGACAAAGAATGGTATATTTGTATAACAGAATACTATACAGCAGTAAAAATGAACAAATTGTAACTACACGCATCATTGTGGATGAACCTCTAAGCACCCAGAACAAAAGGTGCAAATTGCAGAATACATGCTGTATAATTCCATTTATGTAAAGTTTAAGACATGATAAACTGGGACATGTGTTGTCTATGGAACATGGGGTCACAGGGTAGTGGTTAACCTCTGCAGTGGGAGGCGGTGGTAGGAGATTAGAGGAGGGTACAACAGGGAGCTTCAACTGTATCTGTTTTGGCTACTTAAAAAGTTTTATTTTATTTATTTTATTTTCAAGTCAACTCTATGCCCAACGCGGGGTCCAAACTCATGACCCAGAGATCTAGAGTCACATGCTCTACTGACTTAGCCAGCCAGGTGCCCCTGTTTTGCTCCTTAGAAAGAAGCAAATATATGAAAACTTGACAAAGTTGGGTAATGATGATGTCATGCCATGACGTAATTATTTTATTATTCCCTTAGTGTGTACTTGAACTGATTCCTTGGAAGAAATTGCTATTAGTTCAGGATCATCTATTTTTTAAAAAAATATTTATTTATTCATGAGAGACAGAGAGAGAGAGAGAGAGAGGCAGAGACATAGGCAGAGGGAGAAGCAGGCTCCCTGCAGGGAGCCTGATGCGGGACTTGGTCCTGGACTGTGGGATCACACCCTGAACTACAAGGCAGATGCTCAACCGCTGAGCCACCCAGGCGAACCAGTTCAGGATCATCTATTTTGGTGTATGCTTGAGTTAAGAGCTTAAACAGTTTGTTAATGCTACTATTTTCCCACCCTCGTGGCCTCTTGCTGTTTACACTGCCCCAGCTTTATTGGTATTTGCTGAACAGGGATCATACAGTATTTGAATTTGAAACTCAGTTTCATCTGGAGCAGGAATCAGCCAACTTTTTCTGTCAAGGGCTAGACAGTAAAGATTTTCAGCTTTGTGGGCCACATGAGCTCTGCTGCGACTACTCAAGTTTGCCATGGTAGCTCAAAAGCAATGGGGCAGGCAGAGTTCTAGGATGGTCCTCAAGATTCCCGGTCCCTGCTGAACACACACTTTATTCCAGTTGCTCAATTAGACACTAATCTAGGTGCTGCTCTGACTGTCCTTGGTAGACTTACCTAATCAGCTGAACTGCTTCCCTTTAAAAGGAATGGGACTCTTTACAGTAAGAGAGATTCAAAGTGCTTGGGCGCCTAGGTGGCCCAGTGGGTTAAGCCTCTGCCTTTGGCTCAGGTCATGATCTCAGGGTCTTGAGATCGAGCCCCGTGTTGGGCTCCCTGCTCAGTGGGGCGTCTGTTCTCCCTCTCCCTCTGTGCTCTCTCTCTCTCTCAAGTAAATAAATAAAATCTTAAAAAAAAAAAACAAACCCAACGTGTTAAAGAAGTTCAACGTGAAATTCTCTGTAGCTGGCTTTGAAGATGGAAGGGCCATGTGGCAAGGAATGGCAGGGTGTGCGGTGGGGGGGCTTCAGTTGCTGAAAGCAGCACAGAGCTGATGGCCAGTAGGAGACAGGAGGCCTCAGTCTTATAACCAAGGAAAGGAATTCTGCCAGCAACAATGAGAGCTTGATAAAAAGACTCTGAGCCTCAGATGAAAGCTCTGCCCCAGCTGACACCTTCCTTTCACCCTGGTGAGATCCTGAACAGAGAACTAGCTAAGTCCTGCCCAGACTTGTGACCTACAGAAACGATGAGGTAATGAATTTGTGTGGTTTTAAGCCACTAAGTCTGTTGTGATTTGTTATACAAAGTAGGACGGTAATACAAGTAGCTACTGACAATGTGTAAATGAATGAACAAGGGAGGCTATGTTTCAGTACAACTTTATGCACACTGAAATTCGACTTTTGTATAATTCTTGTATGTCACAAAGTATTATGCTTTTTTGTTTTTTTTCCCCCCCAACCATTTAAATATATAAAGACTATCCTCAGGGATAAATGCACAGCATAGGGAATATAGTCAATGGTATTGTAATAGTGTTGTACAGTGACAGATGGGAGCTACACTTGGGAGGAGAGCATAACATATAGACTTGTCAAGGGGCACCTGGGTGGCTCAGTTGGTTAAGTGTCCAACTCTTGGTTTTGGCTCGGGTCGTGATCTCGGGGTTATGGAATCAAGTCTCATGTCAGGCTCCATGTTCTCAGTCTTGAGAATCTCTCTTCCTCCGTCCCTCCTGCCATGCGTTCGTTCTCTCTCTCTCTCTCTCTCTCTCTCCCTCTCTCTCTCTCAAATAAACAAATGAGGGATGCCTGGGTAGCTCAGTGGTTGAGCATCTGCCTTCGGCTCAGGTCGTGATCCCGGGTCTGGGGATCAAGTCCCACATCAGGCTCCCTGAGAGGAGCCCACTTCTCCCTCTCTCTATGTTTCTGCCTCTCTCTCTGTCTCTCATGATTAAACAAATAAAATCTTCAAAAAAATAAATCTTTAAAAAAAGCAAGACCAAAAACATCACCATGAATCACCATGTTGTATACCTGAAACTAATGTAATATTGTATGTCAACTATGCTTTAATAAAAAAAGATGTTAAAAAAATTAGAAGGACACCTGTTTGGTTTAATTAGTAGAGCCTGGACCTTTGATCTCGGAGTTGTGAGTTTGAGCCCCACGTTGGGCATAGAGTTTACTTCATAAAAAAAATATATATAGGGATCCCTGGGTGGCACAGTGGTTTAGCGCCTGCCTTTGGCCCAGAGCGCGATCCTGGAGACCCGGGATCGAATCCCACATCGGGCTCCCGGTGCATGGAGCCTGCTTCTCCCTTTGCCTATGTCTCTGCCTCTCTCTCTCTCTCTCTCTGTGTGACTATCATAAATAAATGAAAATTAAAAAAATGAAATCCACTAAACTTGTGGCAATATTTAAAAAATATATATATATATATTTAAAACAAATCAGAGTATCTTAAAAAGCCCATTCTTAACTTATGGGCTGAAGCCAGTGGTGAGATGAATTTGGCCTGTGTGTTATAGTTGGCAACCCCTGGTCTAGGCATTGGTGTATTTTTTAACCAAACCCTCTAAACTTTTGGGATTTTTTCAGGTCTTATAAGAATATGGAAATGAGTCCCTAAAACATTCTTCAAGATTTGAGATGAGTTACAGTTCATTTTCTTCACATAGCATCATAAGCATCATAGCATTTCTCAAATGAATGGTACGTTTTAAAACAATTTTCTCTAATGGCCTAAGTCTTCTATCAAATCTAAACTATAAAACCATTTAATTTATACATCAATTTCTAACACTCAAATAGGTTTAAAGGAACACTGCCAACTATCTAATGAAAATATTGTAGTTATTTATTTATTTTATGTCCCCAAGGAAGTACTCTTTATTCTTTTAATTGTATGATTCTAATTAGTTGCTAAACATGCATGGCCTTTCTCAAGACATGATAATTAGTATGGATGTTGCTATAACAATCTTCTAGCAATTTACATTTTCTGAATATCTGGTATATCATGCATTAATTTTTATCATTTAATGAAATTACTAAATCAGGAAGTTAGAATGCTGCGCTTAATCTGCTTTTAATTAGAAATGGAGATAGGGAAGCAGTCAGGACCCTGGGAAATCACAGTCTGATAGTAAAAGATAGACATGATTTGGGGAAAACTTTCTGAATTAGTTTTGTAGGGCTGCCATGAGAAAGTACCACAGACTGGGTGGCTGAAAGCAACAGAAATTTATTCTCTTACAGTTTTGGAGGCTAGGAGTCTAAAATTAAGGTATCAGCATGGCCTTACTCCTTTGGAAACCTTTCAGGAAGAAGCATTTCTTCTCTCCCTCTCAAAGCTTCTGTTGTTTGCTGACAGTGGCTGATGTTCCTTGGCTTGTAGATGCATTGCTCCAGTCTCTGCTTCTTTTTTTAAAAACATTTATTTATTTGAGAGAGAGAGAGACAGAGACAGGGCACAAGCCAGCACATGAGGAGGAGGGGGGACAGAGTAAGAGGGAGAGAGAGTCTCAAGCAGACTCTGCGCTGAGTCTGGAGCCCAATGCGGGGATCGATCCTGAGATCACTACCTCAGCCAAAACCGAGAGTCAGTTGCTTAACTGACTGAGACACCCAGGCATCCTACCAGTTTCTGGTTCTGTCATTACATGGGTGTCTTCTCCTTGTGTATTTCTTTCTTTTTCTCCTTTTTTTTAAAGGATGATTTTAGAGATGCGTGGGTGGTTCAGTGGTTGAGTGTCTGCCTTTGGCTCAGGGCATGATCCCGGAGTCCTGGGATCAAGTCCCACATTGGGCTCCCCGCAGGGAGTCTGCTTCTTCCTGTCTCTGCCTCTCTCTGTGTGTCTCTCATGAATAAATAAAATGTTTAAAACAGAAACAAAAGATTTTATTTATTTATTTGACACACACACACACAGAGAGACAGAGAGAACACAAGCAGGGGGAGTGGCAGGAGAGAGAGAAGCAGACTCCCTGCTGAGCAGGAAGCCTGAAGCAGGGCTCGATCCCAGGACTTTGGGATCATGACCTGAGCTGAAGGCAGACACTTAACTAACTGAGCCACCCAAGTGCCCTTCTTTTTTCCCTTTTTTATTAAACAAAAGCATATATGTATATTTTTTAAGATTTTATTTTATTTTTTAAAAAGATTTTATTTATTCATGAGAGACACACACACACAAAGGGGGGGGGGTGCAGAGACACAGGCAGAGGGAGAAGCAGGCTCCATGCAGGGAGTCCAGGATTCTGGTTCTCCAGGATTAGGCCCTGGGCCAAAGGCGGTGCTAAGCCACCCAGGCTGCCCCCTAAAGATTTTATTTTTAAGTAAACTCTATACCTCATGTAGGGGCTCTAACTCATAACCCTGAGATCAAGAGTTGCACGCTCTACCAACTGAGCCAGTCAGGCACCCCAACAAAAGCATATACTAAACCATTTTATTGGAAATGTTAAAAGTTAAGGTGCTCTAAACTTTATGGTTCCCTTGAGGTTATAGTTTTTGGCTGCTGTTGATACTATTTTAGAAAAAAAGGCATATGGAATGAGCCTGCCTTCCGGACACCCTGGTGTGGGTTCTATATTCATGAAAGGATTAAGTACACTATATTTAACAATTGGTAGCTTTATTTTCAGCTCATTAATTGAAATTTGAGGAACTGTGATTTTATATACATACTACTGTAGTAATACAAATTTCATTAATGTCTATTGGAAAGTTTATGAGTAAAATTTTGCAGGCTGCTATAAAGTACTTAAGAATGTCTCATAATGTTTTAAGTTACTATCAAATGCCCCAGAAGTCAGAAAAATAAGACTAGAGAATCTGTTAAAGGGTATTTTCTTATTTTGAGAAAATTTTAGGGTAGAAATCCTACTTCATCATACAGATATACATAGTTTGAAAGGTATATCAAGTTCTTTGATGATTTTTAAAAGTATTTTGGGTTGCGTTATCTTCATGTGAATGTTATTTGATGCTTAATACAGTTGTTTCTAAAAGCATGATTCTGACTGTAAAAATGGAATGAAACACTTAATTTATGTGCCTGTTGACCTACTTTTCACAGCTAAATGTTTCCCTATGTGTTTCCGAATGTTTTCTATTCTTCTTAGAAGGACACCACTCATATTGGATTAGGGCTGACCCTAATGACCTCCTCTTAATGAGATTACATCTGTAATTATTTCCAAATAAGGTCACATTCATAGGTGCCAGGGACTAGGACTCCAATATACCTTTTTGGGGGATACCATTCAACCCATAGCACTTTCCTAGAGAAAAAGACAAGAATGTAAGCTAGAACAGGATGGTTAGATAAGAGTGACCTTAAGATTTTTCTACTATAGCCATCTGTTTTTACATTTGGAGAAACTGAGGCATAGAACAATCAGGAGACTGGCCCAAGGTCATGCAACTAGACAAGGACAGAGTTGAGACTGGAAATCAGTAATGACAGGGAAATGTACAAAGCATGCAAATGCATTCTGGGTAAATGCCTGTAATACTCAAGGTTGGCCCTAGGGAAAAAGTAAGAACCAGGTAAAGTTTATCTGAGCTTTTGTCACCTCACTTTCATTTCTCGTTTCTTCCCTGTTGGAATGTCCTTAGGTGTACTCTCTCCTCTAGAAACAGGTGATATTTCCTGAGTGCTTCCTCTGTGCCAGGCATTGTGCTTTGTCTTCTGTGGCGCTATCTCATTCAATTCTTACTAATGTAGCCATAAGTCCTATTATGATTCCATTTTACAAATGTGGAAACTGAGCCTCAGGTTAATTAACTTGCCCAGAGTCTCGCAGCTTTTAAGTGGCAAGGCTGAGAGGCAAACACAGGCAGAACCCACATTCTTTAAAAAAAAAAAAGATATTTATTTATTTATTTAGGGGAGGGGAGAGAGAGAGAAAGAGTGGGAGCCAGAATCTGAAGTAGACTCCATGTTGAGTGCAGAGTCTGACTCAGAGCTTGATCTCGTGACCACAGGATCATGACCTGAGCCAAAACCAAGAGTCAGATACTTCAGCAACTGAGTCAACCAGGGACCTCCAGAACCCATATTCTTAACCACTTTGCCACTCTGCATCTTTGTTCTTGCTGTTGATCCCTCCTTGCCGCCATATGCTCACATACCCTCTACGCTTTCCCCGGGGACTCTCCTGGAGGCCCTCTTTAAGCCTGCCTTTCCAGAGAGGATCCTACATTTCAGGATCATCCCTTAGACTCTGCCTGTTGCCATGATGAGGTGGCAAAGAAAGAAACCAGCTGGCTCTATGAGCAGGGCCTCCCAGGGGCTTGGAGTCTGTTTCTGAAAGGGTCTAGTGTCTGTCAAATTTGAAGATTCAGGAACTTTGTCTTGTTGGCTTCCTCAGGAGCATTCTGGTCTAGGGACAGAATTGCCCTATCTAAATTTACGAGTGATGGATTGCTAATCCAGAATGCTGAAACATATGCCTGCCAAGTGTTTGCAAGTATTGCCAAGAGAGCAATATTGCCAAGGGCCTTGCCAGGGGTCTTTTAGTGGGATCCTCATGCCCATATTCTGGGTCCTGGTCTCCCCCTGACCAAAGGGACTAGGGCAGATGAGTGGGAGTGCTGGCCACGGGCTTGACTTCTGGGCAGCAGGGTCCCAGGGGCTGGGTTGTCTCAGGACTTTCCAGCAGCCTGGGGCAGAGAGCCAGGCACTGTGTGGAGAAGAGCCAACATTGTAACAGGAAAGCCAACATCATGCATTGAGTCCAGAGGGTGTGGGAGGACAGAAAGGAGAATGTGAGGAGGGAGCTCAGTAGCTCAGAGAGATGGAGGCAGGCAAACTGAGTGGAGACACAGCACCAAATTCTTGGCTCAGTCTGGATCTTGCTCCTGGCTCTTTGGATTTGGTCTGGCACCAGGGCATCCTGGTGATCAGAGCTACGCTTTCTCCTAAGGGCTTTGACTTGACCTGCTATTCAGGTTCTTGGCAGACTATGCTGCTTCTGGTAGAAGCCTCATGCTCTGGCTCTGGCTCCATAAGACCCATCTTCCTCAGGATGAGAGGATCTGGATAGTTAGCCATGAATCTGTGGTTCCTGAGGTCCCCACTGGCTGCCTTGGCAGTACCCTACCACTCTCTTCTCCCTGAGTCTATGATGGCATAGAAGAAAAATGCAGAGTTCCATGGGTGGGTTTCCCCTCTGGCAGCCTGACAAGTTCAAGTGAGTGCAGCATCAATTCCAAGAGCCGGAAAGGCTTGGGGCAAACATTTCACAAGAGACATGTTGGATGTTTCTGATATTGCTTACTTTTCTCCTTTTCTATTATTAGATTCAAAATTTCTGCTTCTGGGGGTGCCTGGCTGGCTTCATCTGCAGATCAGTCAGTTCTTGATCTCAGGGTTGTGAGTTTGATCCCTATGTTAGGTGTAGAGATTATTTAAATAAATTTAAAAACTTAAAAAAACCCACCACCTTCAACTTCTGTCACGTTCTCTTCAACTTTTGGACATTCTTGAGATAGGCTGTAACTTCTAATTTTATTAATAGTTGTTGATCCTACACAATTGATATCAACTGCTCCTGTGGTACAGTCACTTCAGGCTGAGTGTGGGCTTTAGCAACCAGCCTGTGAGAGAGCTGCCTCAGGATAGGTGTTTGTTAATCACCAAGGACACCAACTGTCTGGCACCTAGCAGGAACTTAAGACATATTTGTTGGATGAATGAAGAAATGAACATGTGACCGAATGAATCAGCATCAACTCATTTGTAAATTGCTTGTGGTTCAGTTTGGCCAAACACTGACAAAAAAGCAGGTTGCGACTGCTCTTGCAGTGAAATTATATTCTACTTTTAAAAAAGTTACACAGGTAGGGAACTCCTG
The DNA here is from genome assembly GCF_048164855.1 of Canis lupus baileyi. Lineage (NCBI taxonomy): Eukaryota > Metazoa > Chordata > Mammalia > Carnivora > Canidae > Canis > Canis lupus. The sequence goes on from NC_132876.1 coordinate 32,610,950, forward strand.
GCTAGTTCAGTTGGTGGAGTGTGACCCTTAATCTCGGGGTCTTGAGTTTGAGCCACATGCTGGGCATGGAGCCTACTTAAAATAAAAAAAATTGTTTTTAAAGTTACACAGGTAATACACAAATACATTCTCATCATAAAAGATTCAAGCATCCTAGAAGTCTATAGAACAAATCTTATCACCCTTCCTCCCACCACCTGAATCCCAGTGCTCTCCTCGGAAGGAACCACTGTGATCAGTTCAATGGGCACAATTCCATCTAATCCCCATGCATTACATACATGTAATATATGTGTGCTCATATGTGCATGTGTGTTTCCTTCATAAATGGGATTAAATTATGTTTATTATTTTGCAACTTGTTTTCTTTGGATTTTGCAATACATCATGAACATCTTTCCATATCAGCACCTCTACTTCATTATGTTTTTTAAAGTTTTTTTTTATTAATTTAAGTAATCTCTACACCAAATGTGGGACTTGAATTCATGACCCTGAGATGAAGAGCTGCATGCTCCGCCCAACTGAGCCAGCCAGGCACCCTTCTATTTCATTATTTTTAATGACTGCTTGGTACTTGTAACATGGATGAACAATATTATATTTAACTCCTCCTCTATTGGTAGTTATTTCAGTGGCCTACAGTTTGTCTCTAATACAAATATTGCTGCAATACACACCCTTGCTATTTATATATATTGTATATATTGTATATGCTTTAATAAGACTAGTCCCTCTTGCCTTATTATTCTACCTTTTTAGCAGTTTTCTGGTTACTCTTCCTTGATTATTTTTCCATATGATCATTAGATAAGCTTCTCTAAGACCCCAAGGTAGGCAATTTTACTGGGATCATATTAAATCTATAAATTAACTTTGAAAGAATTGATATGTTTTAATGTTGTGTTTTCCTGTCCAAAAATGTGGCATATCTTTCTGTTTTTGTCTGATCGTTCTAAAAATATTTTATCTAAAAATTATTACAAAATTAAGAAATGTCTGTTGTAGAAACTAAGTCACTTAGAACTGTATATAGTAAAAAGTATAAGCTTTCTGGGCCCCCTTTCCTGCCCCATTTCCACCACCCTTAAGAGACCACTGTCATTGGGTCATGGTGCTTTAGTTTTCTCCCTCTCTCTTCTTAAAAAAATAAGATCATCTTTTCCCTGTGATTTGCAACTTGCTTTTTCCATTTAAAATATTGCCCGAGTAATTTTCTGTGTCAGCACTTGCAGTGGTGCCTCAATCTTTGTACAGTGCTGCAGCATATTACACTGTTGGGTATATGGTATTTTAAAAAAAATTTGGGGATCCCTGGATGGCTCAGCAGTTTAGTGCCTGCCTTTGGCCCAGGGCGTGGTCCTGGAGTCTCAGGATCGAGTCCCAACATCGGGCTCCCTACATGGAGCCTGCTTCTCCCTCTGCCTGTGTCTCTGCCTCTCTCTCTCTCTCTGTGTCTCATGAATAAATAAATAAAATTAAAAAAAAATCAGTGCCCTGTGATAGATATTTATGTGTGTTCAGATTTTACTATTAGAAACTGTTTTACAGTAAAAATCCTTCTTCAGGTTTCCCTCACTATCCAAAAGCAGAATGATGACTCAAATCCTTTTGTAAACCCAAATGGCATAAAGCGAAGAATATCCTCCACTCTTTGAAAGTTTGCATTACATCACTTCACTTTTTAAAAAAGATTTATTGGGACGCCTGGATGGCTCAGCGGTTGAGCGTCTGCCTTTGGCTCAGGGAATGATCCTGGAGTTCCGGGATCGAGTCCCACATCGGGCTCCCTGCGGGGAGCTCGCTTCTCTCTCTGCCTGTCTCTCTCTCTCTCTGTGTGTGTGTGTCTCTCATGAATAAATAAAATCTAAAAAAAAAAGATTTATTTATTGATTTTGAGAGAGAAGGTGAGGGAGACGGAGACAGAGAGAATCTCGAGCAGACTCCCTGCTGAGTGTGGAGCCTGACTCAGGGCTGGATCCCACAACCTGAGATCAGGACCTGATCTGAATCCAAGAGTCCCACGCTTAACCAACTGAGACACCCAAGAGCCCCTATACCACTTCACTTTTATGAAAGACCTACAGTAGTTCAGTAACAGCTTTTTTCATAAGAGCAAAAGTGCTCTTCACATTTCTTTTGGTAGTACCTTTTCATCTCTGTGTGTGTGTATGCTAGATTCCATTCCCTTCTATGCAGAGATCTCAATCCAGCAATCTCCTCTCTCCTGTTTTCTCTCCACTGTGTCTGTCTTTCTTTTTTTGAAGATATTATTTATTCATGAAAGAGAGAGAGGCAGAGACAGAGGCAGAGGGAGAAGTAGGCTCTTTGCAGGGAGCCTGATCCCGGACTCAATCCTAGGACCTCGGGATCATGACCTGAGGCAAATGCACTCAACCACTAAGCCACTCAGGTGCCTCTCCACTGTGTTTTTCTTTTTTTTCTTTCTTTTCTTTTTTAAAATTTTTATTTATTTATGATAGTCACAGAGAGAGAGAGGCAGAGACATAGGCAGAGGGAGAAACAGGCTCCATGCACCAGGAGCCCGACATGGGATTCAATCCTGGGTCTCCAGGATCGCGCCCTGGGCCAAAGGCAGGCGCCAAACCGCTGCGCCACCCAGGGATCCCTGTGTTTTTCTGAGAGGCATGCAAAGACGTTATTTCTAGAGCTCATCTGAAAATTCCCTGTTGAGCTCACTTCCTCCTCTAGTTACTTTCTCTTTCTTTGCTAAAACAAGGCTCCCCAAAGAAGTTTCCCATTCTCAGGAATTCTAATTCCTCCTCTCCCATTCTCGCATAAACCTCAAGCCAGCCATTCTTTCACCTTCACTGTGCTGCTAAAACTTCTGTTGTAAAGGTGACTAATTACTTCCCTGTTGTTAAATCCAGTGACCTGCTGGTGACATTTGACATAATTGATTACTCCTCCCTCGTTTTCTTTTCTTTTTCTTTTTGTATATTTTTTTATTGGAGTTCAATTTGCTAACATATAGCATAACACCCAGTGCTCATCCCATCAAGTGCCCCCCTCAGTGCCCGTCACCCAGTCACCCCAACCTCCTGCCCACCTCCCCTTCCACTACCCCTTGTTCATTTTCCAGAGTTTACTCCTCCCTCCTTGAAGAATTTTCTCATCTTGGTTTCCAGGAAACAGACTTTCCTGGTTTTCTTTATCTTTCCTTTTTTTTTTTTTTTAAGTAGACTCCATGCCCAGTGTGAAGCCCAATGTGGGGCTCAAACTCACGACCCTGAGATCAAGACCTGAGCTGAGATCAAGAATCAGACACTTTTTAAAAAAAGATTTATTTATTTTATTAGAGAATGTGGGAGGGAAGGGGCAGAGGGAGAGGGAGAAAATCTCAAGCAGACTCCATGATGAGCATGGAGCCCAACGTGAGGCTTGATCTCACAACCTGAGCCGAAACCAAGAGTTGGACACTTAGCCAACTGAGCCTCCCAGACACCTTGTCCTGGTTTTCTTTCATCTCTCTTTTTTTTTTTTTTATCTTTTTTTTTTTTTAATTTTTATTTATTTATGATAGTCACAGAGAGAGAGAGAGGCAGAGACATAGGCAGAGGGAGAAGCAGGCTCCACGCACCGGGAGCCCGATGTGGGATTCGATCCCGGGTCTCCAGGATCGCGCCCTGGGCCAAAGGCAGGCGCCAAACCGCTGCGCCACCCAGGGATCCCTTCTTTCATCTCTCTTGACTTGACTTTTTAGTTTCCTTTGCCAGCTCCTCACTCCTCTCCATGCCCTTCTACCCCACACTTGGCCTCTTAACATGGGGCTATCCTGGGGCTCAGTCCTTAGATCTTTTTCTGTCTGAATTTACTCCTATGGTGATCTCATCTGCTCTCAAGGCATTAAATACCACCCATATGCCAATAATCTCAAATTTATATTTCCAGCCCTGACCTCTCATGAAATCCAGAGCCACATATCCACTGACCACATCCCCTCCATTCTGATGTACAAAAGGTCACTGAAGTTCAACAGGTCCAAAACCCAACTTCTAATCTTCTCTCGAAATTTGCAAGGCTTGAAGTTCTCCCTATAACTGTAAATGTCAACTCTATCTCTCGGTTGCTTAAGCTAAAATCTTAGGGCTCATTCTTAATAGCCCTCTTTTATTCGAATCTGTTGGCAAATCCTATTGACTCTACCATTGAAATATATCTAGAATCCACCACTTCTCCCCATGTCCACTACTATGACCCTAGTCCAAGCCTTTTGGAAGGCACCATCACTTCTCTGGCTTCTCACAATAATTAGTATCCCTGCATCTTCCCTTGCTCCCTATAATATACTCTCAACAAAGAACACAGAGTAGTTCTTTGCAAATAAAAAACATCAAATCACTCTGCACAAAATCTTCCAATGGTTTTTTCATCTCATCCTGCATAAAAGATCAAGGCATCACAGTGTCTTATAAGGTCCTATACAACCTCCTGCAGATTGCTCCCCTGGAAATATATTACCTCACATTCTCCTTCCAGCATCCCTTCCCACCTAGATCCCTGACCACGCTCACTGCACTCCAGTCACAATAGCTTCCTTGCTATTCGTTTAACATGCCAATCACTCTCCTCAGCCATTCAGAACCTTTGCCCTCACTGTTCTCTCCAATTCAGAAGTTCTCATTTTGGGGCCATTTTGCTCCCCACATGACATTTGGTGATGTTTGGAGACCTTTTTTTAAATTAATTTTTAAAATTTTTTTCTTTTATTTATTTATGATAGTCACAGAGAGAGAGAGAGGGGCAGAGACACAGGCAGAGGGAGAAGCAGGCTCCATGCACCGGGAGCCCGATGTGGGATTCGATCCTGGGTCTCCAGGATCGCGCCCTGGGCCAAAGGCAGGCGCCAAACCGCTGCGCCACCCAGGGATTCCAAATTAATTTTTTTAAAAAGTAGGCTCTATGCCCAATGTGGGGCTTGAAATCATGACTCTGAGATCAAGAGTTGTGCGCTCCACTGGTTGAGCCAGCCTAGTGCCCCTAGAGACATTTTTGATTGTCACAACCTGGGGGAAATTGCTCCTGGCATCCAGTGGGTAGAGGCTAGGACATGCTGCTAAACCTTCCACAATACACATGACAGCTTTCCCTACAGCAAAGAATTATCTCACCCAAATTGTCAGTATGTCCCAGGTTGAAAAACCCTGGTCTACTCTTTCCCCAGATATCTACATGGCCCCTCACTTCACCTCTTGGTCCTTGCTGAAATGTCACCCTCTCAGAGATGACCACTCTGTTTAAAAATCACAATCCCTCGGGATGCCTGGGTGGCTCAGTGCTTGTGTGTCTGCTTTTGGCTCAGGTCATGATCCCGGGGTCCTGGGATCGAGTCCCACATCGTGCTCCCTGCAGGGAGCTTGCTTCTCTCTCTGCCTGTGTCTCTGCCTCTCTCTCTCTTTCTCTGTGTCTCTCATGAATAAATAAATATTTTTTTAAAAAATAGATGATCCTGAACTAATAGCAATTTCTTCCAAGGAATCAGTTCAAGTACACACTAAGGGAATAGCACTAATTACTGTCTGCTGTTCTATGTATTTTATTTATTGTATTTTTTTTCCTCCCTTGAGAACTTAAACTCCACTTAAGACAGAAATTTTGAGTATTGCATGTCTATATCACATACAGCTCAATAAATATTTGTTCAATGAATGAATGAATGTCAACTTTATCATATAGTACTATGTTCTCCCATATATTTGAGTCTATTTCTCTACTCCATTCTGATCCTTTAAACTGCCAATTCCTGTCAATTTCTGTATTACACTTAAAAAAGAAAGATCTTATTTATTCATGAGAGACACACACATAGAGAGGCAGAGACACAGGATGAGGGAGAAGCAGGCTCCCTGTGGAGAGCCCAATGTGGGACCTGATCCCAGGACCCTGGGATCATGCTCTGAACCAAAGGCAGGTGCTCAATCACTGAGCCACCCCGGCGCTCTATATCACATTCTTTTAATTAGTGTGGCTTTATAATATCCTTTACTGTCTAGTAGGATTAATCTCTACTTATTACCTTCCTTTTCCAGATTTTAGCATATTTTATGATAATTTTGTCAAGTTCTCCATCTCTCCCTTGAGCGAATTTCTTTCCAGAATTTTCATCATGGAAGCGTTAGATTTCTAGGTTGATTTGTGGAGAACTGACGTTGTGTGTGTGTGTGTGTGTGTGTGTGTGTGTGTGTATATATATATATATGTTTTTTAAGATTTTACTTATTTATTCACAAGAGACACACAGAGAGAGAGGCAGAGACACAGGCAGAGGGAGAAGCAGGATCCATGCAGGATGCCCAATGTGGGACTTGATCCCAGGACTCCAGGACCATGCCCTGAGCCGAAGGCATATGCTTAACTGCTGAGCCACCCAGGCGTCCCTGATGTTATTATAATATTGAGACTTCCTATTTAGGGGTAAAATATATCTCCATTTATTGAAGTCTTATGTCCTACAAGAGTTTTATAGTTTTCTCTCTAGAGGTCATCTTTCTCATTTTTTAGCCCTAGATATCTTATGGGTTTTATTACTATTGTCGGATCATTTCTTCTTTGATAAAGTCTGATTATTGATTTTATATGATAATCTTTTAAGCAGCCATTTCAGATAAGTATGAGGAAAACATTTAAAATAGAGAATGTTCTTTTTCCCGCTTTTGCTTCCTTGACAGGAGGGCTTGAAGTGTCTGTGTCTGCATTCTGATATTTTCACAACTTCACAGTTTCTGGTGATCTGAAAGGTTTCGTAAACTTTTTTGGTAGTAATTGAAGTTGAGGTGCTCTATTTAGTTTTTCTTGCTTTGGTTCACTTACTGAATTCAGTATTTACCTCTAAAACATCTGGGATACCTTGGGAAAGAAACAAGATTGAGAGATTTTTATTCTGTGTGTTGCTGACAGCATTTTTGAGGGGTTGATCTGTTAATCATTAAGAAAATTGCTATATCAATTCAGCTCATACCAAAACTCTTTTTTGTCAGCTTTCAGATTTAAAGAAAATTCAACTTGCTAAAAATAGAACTACCCTATGACTGAGCAATTGTACTACTAGGTATTTACCCAAAGAATACAAAAATACTGACTCAAAGGGGCACATGTACCCCGATGTTTATAGCAGCATTACCAACAATAGACAAATTATGGAAAGAGCCCAAATGTCCATCGGCTGATGAATGGATAATGAAGAGGTGGTATATATATGAGATAGAATATTACTCAGCCATTAAAAAGATTGAAATCTTGCCATTTACAATGATGTGGGTGGAACGAGAGTATTATGCTAAGCAAAATAAATCAGTTAGAGATAGACGAATACCATTTGGGTTCACTCCTATGTGGAATTTAAGAAGCAAAACAGATGAACATATGGGAAGGAAGAAAAAAAAAGATAGGGAGGCAAACCTTAAGAGACTCTTAATTATAGTGAACAAACTGAGGGTTGATGGAGGGTTGATGGGCTGGGTGAGGATTGATGGAGGGATGTGGGTGGAGGATGGGCTAAATGGGTGATGGGTATTGGGGAGGACACCTGTGATGAGCACTGGGTGTTATATGTAAGTGATGGATCACTAAATTCTACACCTGAAACTGATATTATATTATAATTAACTAGAATTTAAGTAAAAACATGAAATTAAAAAAATAAATTTAAAAAACTCAACTTGCAATATTCATGTATGTGGAAACCATTTAATTTAATGGACCAGTGATGGTTTCTAACTCATGTAAGGCAAAAACAAGTTATCTAAAGAACTTTAAAGAAACTCACACTTAAAAAGTATTTGGGGGTAGCTGGGTGGCTCAGTTGGTTAAGCATCCAACTCTTGGTTTTGACTCAGGTCATAATCTCAAGGTTGTGAGATAGAGCCCAGCATCAGGCTCTGTGCTCAGCTGGGGAGTGTCCTTGAGTTTTTGCTCTGCCTCTCCCCCTGCTTGCACACACTCTCTCTGTAAAATAAATAAAGTCTTTAGAAAAATATTTTGGAATAGAATTATTTTATTTCAAGTCTGCTTTATGAACGGAATGAACTGAAATGCATTCAAACCTAGAAAACTGCATTATTACCATTTTATGTAATTTGCATGCTGCAAATGTTATATTTTACAAAAGGGCTGAAAAAGCCCATAATAGGCTGTCTTACTCATGTCTGTTCTCGTGTTTGTTAGAGAAAGCACATGGTCCTATTAGCCCCTGGGCATTGTGAGGCCAAATACACAGACGCATTCATCCAGTACACAGAAGTCTCAATTAGGCAGTAGTTTTTGCCAATAATATAAAGAGAAATGTCTTGATTAAAGTTGGGGGGTGGGGAGGGGCAATTTTGTCTCTATTGCAGATGTCTGATTAGCTATGAAAAGAGAACGTGTTCTCTTTAAGCTTTGGGTTAATAATCTTAAAATCCATTTCTGTGGCTCTTGTTAAAAAACGATCAGCTGTGATATGGAAAACAGCAACCATTAAAAGAAAACAATGAAAGCTTAGACCACCTAGAAAAAACCCAAACTCTACAAAAACCCCATAAATAACGTTGCAAGTCAAACACCATTTTGGGGAAAATATTTGTAACACATATGACACGTTTGTAACAAATTGATTAGCATAAAAAGAGGACACATGCTCAAATAGAAAAATGGACGAAGACCCCTGTTGTGATACAAAAGAAGAAATACAAATGGAAATAAACACGAGAAGCTGTCCTACTTTACTGGTGATCAAAGACATGCAAAATAAGATAATGTTGCTATTTTAAAAACCTGTCAGAGTGGCAAAGATGGAAAGGTTATTAGTATCCAGTGCTTTAAAAGGTGTAAAAGGTGTGGGGAGGGCAGCCCCTGTGGCTCAGCGGTTTAGCTCCACCTGCGGCTCACATCGGGCTCTCTGCATGGAGCCTGCTTCTCCCTCTGCCTGTGTCTCTGCCTCTCTCTCTCTGTGTCTCTCATGAATAAATAAATAAAATATTTTAAAAAAATAAATAAAAGGTGTGGGGAAAGGGCAATTCTCATATATTACTGATGAGAAAGTCAATTGAGGGCAATTTGACAGCATGCGTCAAAACTGGAAATGTGGCATATTCTTTATTTAGCAATTTCAGAATTCAGAAATCTATTTTAGAGGCATATTTTGCACGTGCAGAAAAATGTTATGTTCAAAGAGATTTGTTGCGGCATTATTTATAATCACCAAGATGAAGAGCCTAAATGTCCATCAAAGGGGAACTGGAGAAATATAGTCATCCTTATACTAAACAATGTTTTCTTTTTTTAAGATTTTTTTCTTTTATTAAGATTCAAAAAATAATTTTTTAAAAGTAATCTCTACACCCAACATGGGACTCAAACTCACAACACTGAGATCAAGGGTCTTGCGTTCCACAGACTGAGCCAGCCAGGCACCCCTGCACTAAACAACTTAAAAATGATAAAATAGATCTGTATGTGCTGATAGGGAGCAATCCCAAGAGCAGGTTTTTGAATGCCAACTATGACCAATGTATGTAATTCTGTTCTTCCATTTTCTCGACTCATTTCAGGCAACTCTCAGTAAGTTCTCCATCATCCTTGACCTCATTGATGTGAATGTTCAATCTCAGGTCCAATGTTCAATTCTCAGTCCTCATTACTTGAAAGAGCTGAATGCTCCTTCCACTTTGAAACACTGTTTTCACTTGGCTTCCAGGACCCCACACTTTCCTGGTTTCTCTCCACCCCACTGGCTTCTTTCTCAGCCCTTTTATTCATCAATGTCCTCGAGTGCTAGAGTGTCCCAGGGCTCCTTCCTGGTCCACCTCTTGCCTCTCTCTCTTTTCCCACTCCATACCCGATTTCATGGCTCCAAAAACAGTTCATGTGCTGATGTCTCCCTAATCTACCCCTCTCACAAACTCCAGACTCCTACCTCTGCCTACTTGGTAGCTCCTCTTAGCTGTCCAATATACATCTTCAACTTTTCCTGCCTCAAACCGAACTTCTGATGTTCATTCCAAGAACTTGTCTTCATCTTCTGTATCTCAGCAACTGGCAACTCCACTCACCCAGTTTTTCAGGCCAAAAACCCAGGCATTATCCCCCGACTCCTCTCTTTCTCTCACACTCCACATCTAGTCCCAAATTCACCACGAAGTTAATGAAGCTTAAGCATCGGAGCTCCTCATTTGTGGCAGCTTCTCACAAGGCCCTAACAGTGGGACAACATGACTACGTGCATTTGTAAAATTTGCCAGAGTAAAATACTTTAATTTAATAATAGTAATTAATTGTAATCAGTTCAGACAGTTTGTTTCCACTGTTTTCACTCCAACTTACCCTCTGTCATTTTTGCCTTTGTGGCTGATTTGGCATTGGGGGGCTGTGGATGTTTTGGGGTCATACAAAGGGGAAATTGAACTAGGTTTACATTTTTTTGGGGTTTGATCAGATATATTTACATGGCTTGCAGTCATTTCTAGGTCATCCCAGTGTAGGCACGGCTTCTGGGAATACTTTTACCTTCCACTATATTGATTAATGGTGTAGGGCCACAGATCTCATCTTGGTACCAATGTATCCTATAGCACCCAGTCTTGGAAATACAGATAGTTGAGGAGAAATGAGGTTTGGAATGTACAGAGCCAGAAACAAGCTTGTGAAAAATTCTGCCTTTCACAGGACTTATAAAACTACATATGGAGGGAGCCTGGGTGGCTCAGTGGGTTAAGTGTCTGCCTTCGGCTCAGGTTATGATTCCAGGGTCCTGGGATTGAGACCCACATTGAGCTCCCTGCTCGGTGGGGTGTCTGCTTCTCCCTCTCCCTCTGCCTGCTGCTTGCCCTGCTTGTGCTCTCTCAGTCAAATAAATAAATTAGAAATCTTAAAAAAAAACCTTCAAAACTACATATGGAGGACTCAGTACTGCCTAGTCAAAGTGGGAATTCTCATCTGTCACTAATATACTCAATAATGCAGCTTACACAACTATAAATAATGGCACCATCAAGTTTCTAAATTGTGGTAAGAACACTTAATATGAAGCTCTATCTTCTTTTTTTTAAATATTTATTTATTTATTTGAGAGAGTGAGACTGAGAGAGAGAAAGAGAGCGAGAGCGCATGAGCAGGGTGAAGGGCAAAGGGAGAAGCAGACTCCCTGCTGAGCAGGGAGCCTGATGTGGGACTCAATCCCAGGACCCTGGGATCATGAACTGAGCCAAGGGCAGATGCTTAACCAACAGAGCCACCCAGGCGCCCCAAGGCTTTGCCCTCTTAATAAAAATTTAAATGTCTGGTGCATTATTGTTGATTATAGGTACTATGTCGTACAGAAGGTCTCTAGAATTTATCTGTCTTGTATAACTGAAACTTTATACCCACTGAAGAGTGACTCCATTACCCCCTCTCTCAGCCCCTGGCAAGCACCATTGTACTCTCTGCTTCTGAGTTTGACTATTTTAGATGGCTCATATAAGTTGAAACATGCAGTATTTGTCTTTTTGTGATTGACTTATTTCATTTGGCATAATGTTCTCAAGGTTCTTCCATGTTGTAGCACATGCAAAGATTTCCTTCTTTAAGGCTGAATAATATTTCAGGTGCCTGGGTGGCCCAGCTGGTTAAGCGTCTGCCTTCAGCTCAGGTCATGATCCCAGGGTCCTGGGACTGAGCCTCATGCCGGGCTCCCTGCTTAGCAGGGAGTCTGCTTCTCCCTCTGCCCCTCCCTCCTGGGAGCATGAGCTCTCTCATGCTTGCATGCTCTCTCTATCTCAAATAAATAAATTTTAAATAATCTTTAAGGCTAGGGCAGCCCCGGTGGTGCAGCGGTTTAGCGCTGCCTGAAGCCTGGGGCGTGATCCTGGGGACCCCGGATCGAGTCCCACGTCAGGCTCCCTGCATGGAGCCTGCTTCTCCCTCTGCCTGTGTCTCTGCCTCTCTCTCTCTCAATCTGTGCGTCTCTCATGAATAAATAAATAAAATCTTTAAAAAAAAAAAGAATCTTTAAGGCTGAATAATATTCCATTGTGCATCTATATCACATGTTGTTCATCCACCCATCTGTGGACACATAGGTTGTTTCCATATCTTGACTTTGTAAATAATGCTGCGGTGAACATAGGAATGCAGATGTTTGAGCTCCTGATTTCAGTTCTTTTGGATGTACGCCTAGAAGTGGGATTGCTAGATCATGTGGTGGTTCTATTTTTATGTTTTTGAAGAAACTCCATACTGTTTTCCATAATGGGTACAGCACATTTCTATGGGAATCTTGTGAACTAGAATTTATCAGAAATCCCGTGTTTGCAGACCACAAGCCTGTAGCAGTACTACAAACTGATTTTTTCCACGTATGAATTTGCATGTTTTATGCATCTTAGCATATCACATTGTGTTTTAGTGTATCTGACTCAACTTGTTCTGATGAAGCGTGGAAGTTTCAGATGAAATGACACACTCAAGTGTCATAGACCCAGCAGGATAGCCTGAAGAAACAAGTGTTCTGGGATCCCTGGGTGGCGCAGCGGTTTGGCGCCTGCCTTTGGCCCAGGGCGCGATCCTGGAGACCCGGGATCGAATCCCACGTCGGGCTCCCGGTGCATGGAGCCTGCTTCTCCCTCTGCCTATGTCTCTGCCCCTCTCTCTCTCTCTCTGTGACTATCATAAATAAATAAAAATTAAAAAAAAAAGAAACAAGTGTTCTAGTCACAAAAAAGCCTAAACATATTAATCAATAAATCAATGTACACAATATTAAGAATATTTAATTATATAATTATATAATACAATACAGTGCCAATTTTAAAATTATTTTGTTTTTAAGTAATCTTCACACCCAGCATGAGGCTCAAACCTGCAACCCCAAGGTCGAGTTGCACACTTCACTGACTGAGCCAGCCAGGTGCCTCAAATTTTTAAACACATTCTAACTGCCTGTATAAATGCCTTATTTTCAGATCAGTTTTGTATGTTTTTGGCAATTTTTAATGAACAAGAATTTAAATATGATAGGAAGGAAGCAAAATCTGTAAACTGAGAGAAAGACCAGCCTGTCAAAACCTGTCTTATTATCACAATGACAAATACTCGGTCAATAGTAAAATAAATGGAAGTATCAGTAATAAAAGAAAAATTTTGATCAACTATGCTAGAAGAAAGAACTATCCTTCTATTCTTTTATAGATAATATTGTAAAAATCATCATATGGATAGGTGAATAAATGGTATGCAACCAGCAATATAGGCAAAAGACCTTGTAGGGGTGTGGCAGGAAGTTAATATTATTTTCCAAGTTTTCCGATATTTGTAATATTTGTCAGCTTAAAAAATTATTTATTTATTTATTTATTTTAGAGAGCTTGAGGGAGGAGCAGAGGGAGAGGGAGAGTCCCAAGCAGATTCCCCGCTAAGCACAGAGCCCTACAGGGTGGGGACGGGGCGCTCGATGTCTTGACCCTGAGAGCACCACCTGAGCTGAAGCCAAGAGTGGATCTCTTAACCGACTGAGCCACCCAGGCGCCCCTTGTCAGCTTTTATAAATTTGTAATATATTGGGATTTATTTTCTCATTGGAAAAAAGTATTCACTTAAAAAATATTTCATTTATTCATGAGAGACACACACAGAGAGGCAGAGACATAGGCAGAGGGAGAAGCAGGTTCCCTACAGGGAGCCCGATGCGGGACTCGATCCCAGGACCCCAAGATCATGACCTGAGCCAAAGGCAGACGCTCAACCGCTGAGTCACCCAGTCATCCCCAAAACATTCACTTTTGTACTTAATTTTGTATCTTCTTCTTAACAGAGCATCTCCTCCACCAAGTTATAGAAGCTTTAGGCCACAAAAATCTACATCGCCCCCCACCTATATTTAACCCTGCAAATGCTGTTGGCTCTGCCTTCCAGTTATGTCCAGAGTCTGAGCACTTCTCACCATCTTCATGGCGGTCCTTGTCTCAGCCACCATCTCTTCCACCTGGATTATTGCAATAGCCTAATTTTTTCCCTCACTTCTTGCTTTGCTCACTTTCAGTCTAATCTCAATGCAGCAGCCAGAGTGTTATTTAAAAACCGAATTATTATCAGGTCCCTCCTCTGCTCAAACTCTTACATGATTTCCATCCTCCCTCCAAGTAAAATCCAAAGTCCTTTAGTGGCCTTCAAAGTCCCACATGATCTGTGCCCCTCCATGCCTCTCTGACTTCCTTTTCTCCTCCATTCCCCTAATTGACTCTATTCCAGCCACCTTGGCTTTCTTGTTGGTCCTTGAACACACCAAACTGCCTTGCTTTTGCTTTGGGACCTTGGCCTTGGCTATTCCTGCTGCCTGGAATGCTCTTCTTTTAGATCCTTGCTCAAATGTCACCTAATCAGTGGGGACTTCTTGTATAAAATTACAACTTCTTTATCATTCAGTTTCTCTCTTCTCTGCCTTATTTTTCTCTATATCATTTATTACCATCAGACATAATACATACTCCCCTGTTTCTGTGCTTTCTCCTCCATTGGAAGTAAGTTCTGCAAGGGGAGGACGTTGTTTTGTTCACTCCTGTATTCTCAGCACCTAGACATGGGATTGGCATATAGCAGGCATGCAATAAATATCTGTTGAGTGAATGAATGAATAATGAATCCTTTATGCTAATTTATACAGTGGGATTAGGGGGTGGTCTTCCCTTTCTTTTTTAAAGCTTATTTTCATTCCAGTTAGTTAATATGTAGTGTTATATTAATTTCAGGTGTACATATAGTGATTCAACACTTTCATACAACACCCAGTGCTCATCAGGACCAGTGCCCTCTTTCATCCCCATTACCTCTTTCTGCCCCCCCCCCACCTCCTCTCTGGTAACCATTCCCTTTCTTCTTTTTTTCTTTTTTAAAGTTTTAGTTTTTAAATTGCAAAATATATATAACATACTGTTTTCCATCTTAACTATTTTTTTAAATTGTAAAATCTACATAACATACAATTTGCCATTTTTACTATTTTTAATTGTACTGTTGATTGGCATTAAGTACATTCATACTGCTATGCAGCTATCACCACTGTTCAGCCACAAAACATTTTCCTCTTACAAAGCTGAAACTCTGTATCCCCTATCTTCTTGATGCACCAGGTTAATGCCTGAATTTCCTATAACAAACATTTATTATTATAATGCTAAAAGGCTGTTTCCATTTCAGGAACAGACTAATCGGAAATTTATATTCATTTTATAAAACAGTAATTGAGAAATGACTGTGTTCCTATTCCTCGAACAGATTAAGTGTGAAGCTGTCCAGCTTTAAAAATGATTCATTAATGCAGTCCCCTGGGAGCTTGAATATTCAGTACCAGCTGTTTTCCTCATTAATAGTTGAATTTAATATTTTACCTTAAGAAACCTGATACCAAAGGAATAGTAAATATTTGACTACTTATGATATTATTTTAATTTAACATCTTTTCTTTACCTAGACTTTAATCGGCAATACTGTTGCAGATGTACAACACCATTAATACAGGGAAAGGAGGGGGCTCCTGGCTGGCTCAGTTGGGAGAGTGTGCGACTCTAGATCTTGAGGTCATGAGTTCGAGCCCCATGTTGGGTATGGAGATTACTTAAGTAAATAAAAAAAAAGAATACAAGGAAAGGAGGGAGGAAAGTATTGAGAGCCTACTAGGTGTCAGGTGATTTGTGGACTTTGAAAGAGGCCTCTACTTCCTCAGACCCCACTTACTCGTCACTTGTATGGCATGTGGACTTGCACCATCTCCATTTCATGGAAATACTCTGGACAAGATTGCCAGCTCCTGCCCTGTAACTAATTCCAACAGACACTTCAGTCCTTGGTAGCTTGACCTCCCAGCAACAGTCAGCACAGATGACGACACTCTTATCAGAACCCCTTCTGCCCTTGGTTCATCCAGAACTTCCCGAGTCTACTGCCTAAACAACAGATCTTTCCACTTCTCCCATTTTTTCTCCATATCTACTGTCACTGCCCCAATTAGTCTGAGATTGTCCCCTCTTACCCGGACTGCTCCAAAAGCCTCTTAACTGGTGTCTCTGCCTCTAGTCCTCAACCCTCACCCCCCACCCCCACTCCACTGCCACACCGATCTATTTCCTATACAACTGCCAATGATGGCGCCAAATTCACTTGGTTGAAATCACACCACTCACTTGGTTACTAACTCCTCAATGGATTTCCCTTGCTCTGAAGTTCAATATCCTTGCTCAATATCCTTTACAGAGTCCTTCATCCCCTGGTTCCTGTCTGCCTTGCCTGACTTGGCTGGAACCACTCTCTTTTCTGATCTTTCTCCTTGAGACTTCTTTGAGTTCCTTGAATAAGCAAGCCACACCCACTTTCATCTCTGGATCTTTGCACACTTCCTCTGCTTGGACCACTCTGAATTCATGGATTCATTTATTCAACAAGTATTTGTTGAGTGCCTATTAGGTGCCAGGCACTATTATAAGTACTGAGGATATAGCAGTGAGTAAAATGAAGACTCCTGTGACCATGAGCTCGCATTCTAGAAGGAGGAGAGATGACAATAATAAATACAATAAATAAGTAAACTGTCCAGTGTTTTAGAAAGTGATGAGTGCTATGGGAAAAAAAGTAGAGAGCAAGGTAAGTGGAATCAAGAGTGCAAAGGGTGGTAGGTGGGTGAAATTGTTAATGGGTAGGTGAAATTTTTAAGCCTCATTGAGAGGGTGGTGCTTAAGCAAAGACTTGAGGGAGGTAAGAGAAGAAGCTATGGGCATGGCCAAAGGAAGAACTTTCTAGGGGGAAGAAGAAGCCAGTGCAAACCTGTGAGGGGAAATTTTGTGTAGTGTGTTTGAGGAACAGCAAGGAGGATGGTATGGCTGGAAGGCAGATCATGAAGTGTTGTGTAGGCTGCTTTTCAGAGTTTGTGGTTTCTTCTGAGTGGGATGTGAAGCTATTAGAGGGTTTTGAGTAGAATGCTTCTATAATCTAAATAATTTTATTAAAATATCTCTCTGCTTTGTTGAGAGTAGACTATTGGGAGGGGAAATGATGGGGAGGAAGTAGGAAGACTGGTCAGGAGGCTATCATGGTGACCCCAGTGATAGGTGGCAATGGCTTGAGTTGAAGTAGTAGCCATCCAAGTGGTGAGAAGGGGATAGGTTATGAATATATTTTGACAGTACAGCCATCTGAGCTTTGCTAGTTGGATATAGAGGATGAGAAGGGCCATACTCTGTATGTAGGGCCTGAAACTTGTGGGGCCTTTTTTTGTTGTTGTTAAATACAAAATTACAGCAGTGACTTCATATCCATGATTTTGGTTGCTCATGGTCAACCGAGGTCTGGAAGCAGATGCTCCTCTGTCTGACATGTCGTCAGAAGGTCACTAGTAGCCTCATGCCACGTCACCATGCCTACGTCATTGCCCTCACTTCATCTCATCACATGGGCATTTTATCTCACATCATCACTGTACACTGAGTACAGTACAGTAAGATATTTTGAGAGAGAAGGACCACATTCACATAACTTTTATTAAGGTATATTGTTACAATTGTTCTGTTATAGTATTAGCCATGTTGCTAACCTCTTACTGTGCCTAATTTGTAAGTTAAACTTTACCATAGGCATGTATGTATGAGGAAAACATAATAAATGTAGGGTTTAGTACTATCCGTGTCTTTGGGCATCCACTGGGGTTCTCGCAACTTACCCCAAGGGAAAGGGGGCACTATTGTAAGTACAAAAGTGAGTGTGCATTTAAAGGGAAAAAAATCAAAATGAAGAGGGAGACTTTGCGAGAACAAGATGGGTCAGCTATTCAAAGACGTGATTTGGTATGCTGGGATTCGTCAAACAAACACGTGCCATCTGGCTTGTAGTACAGCTACAGATTTGTGCCCTATGAACACAGGGATTCCGATTAATTCTCCTTAGTGGGATTTCCATCAAAAAAGGAAAAAAAGAGGAGGCTGCGGGATCCCTGGGTGGCGCAGCAGTTTAGTGCCTGCCTTTGGCCCAGGGCACGATCCTGGAGACCCGGGATCGAATCCCACGTCGGGCTCCCGGTGCATGGAGCCTGCTTCTCCCTCTGCCTGTGTCTCTGCCTCTCTCTCTCTCTCTCTCTCTCTCTCTCTGTGACTATCATAAATAAATAAAAAATTTAAAAAAAAAGAGGAGGCTGCACTTATACTGGATAATGCAGCATACACAATTATATTTTTCACAAGTGAGAACGTCCTTTTCTATTTAGGCGTCAATCAGAACCAAATCCTCTGCATGCAATTCTATACTGTGGAAGAATTTTCCACTGAGTAGCTTCTGGCCATGTATGTTTCAAACCTGGTATCATCTCAGCCACCTCTATATTTCCAGTGCCAAGTACCAGAGGACAGATTCCTAGCACCATATTACTTCTGGTCCTCCACTGTTCGGTCACGACACTGGAAGTGACTGCAAAGCACATAAATGTATCTCACCAAAGCTCAGCTAACTGTACCCCCAACTCAACATTCCCTAAGCAGGATCCCCCAAATACCCATGGTCACTTCAATACCATTCAACACGAGGACAAGTGTGATGGAAGGAAAGTTGGAGTGAATGTATTCCTAATGATTTTCCCAGGGCCTTGGAATATAAGTGTCCCTGAAACTAAAACTGCATTAGCTTCAGGTAAAGCTGGCACTGGATATGCGGTGCGGCAGGAATAGAGACCTTCAGGATAATTCCAAAGTTTTGGGCCTGAGGGATTAGAAGGAAGATGTCCTCATTTATGACACAGTGAAGCCTGCAGGAGGAGCAGGTGGGCCAGCTGGCAGTGGGGTGGCAAGAGGAGAGATTGGGAGTTCAGCTTGGCCATGTTAAGTGGAAGATGCCTGTTAGTCCAGCAGAGCTGTTGAATGGTGGTCCTCACCATTCCTTTTGTGGCCTGCTCCTACTCATCTGTCACAGCTCTGCTAAGTGTCTTCTCTTCATCTTGATTGTCATGATCTCAGGTTCATAGGATCGAGCTCTGCCTGGGACTCCTTGCTCAGTGGAAGTCTGCTTAAGGGTTTCTCTCCCTCTCTCTCTGCCCCTCCTCCCTCTCAAATAAATAAATAAATCTTTTAAAAGAGGCAACAAAGCAAAACACATGTATAGAAAGGTATATAAAACACTGCAGTGTAAGGGGAGGTGGGCGGGAGATGGGGTGACTGAGTGATGGGCACTGAGGAGGGCACTCCTTGATAGGAGGAGCACTGGGTGTCATACTATTGTTGGCAAATTGAACTTAAATAAAAAAATATATAAAACAAAAAACCCACCAGTGACAATTCATCACCAGTTGAACACGTTACTAGCACTCAGGCCAAGGGACAGCACGGTGACAACATCCTCCTCTTCTTCATAATACCTTCTAAACCACTACCCTCCTTCTTCCCTCAGAGTAACCACTGTCCTGATTCTTTTTTAAAATTTTAAATGTATTTTATTTTAAAGATGTTTATTTATGTATTGAGAGAGAGAGAGAGAGAGAGAGAGAGAGAGAGAGGGGGAATGAGTGGTGGGGAGGGGCAGAGGGAGAGGGAGAAGCATTCCTGCTGAGTAGGGAGCCGACATAGAGCTAGATCCCAGGACTGGGAGATCATGAAGAAGGCAGACACTTAATCGACTGAGCCATCCAGATGCCCCCTGTTTGTTTGCTTGCTTGCTTGCTTTTTTTTTTTTTTTTAAGATTTGTTTATTTATTTGAAACAGAGAGAAAGTATGCAGCAGGGAAAGGTAGAGAGAGAGGGGGAGAGAGAGAATCCCAACCAGACTCCATGCTGAGAGTGGGATGCAGGACTTGATCCCATGACCTCAGATCACCACTCCAGCTGAAACTAAGAGTCTGATACTTAATGATTGAACCACTCAGGCACCCCCCCCCCCCCCAACATCCTGTTTTCTAACATCATCAACTAGCTTTTCCTGTTCTGGGACTTTTTTTTAATTTTTATTTATTTATGAGAGAGAGAGAGAGAGAGAGAGAGAGAGGCAGAGACACAGGCAGAGGGAGAAGCAGGCTCCATGCACCAGGAGCCCGATGTGGGATTCGATCCCGGGTCTCCAGGATTGCGCCCTGGGCCAAAGGCAGGCGCTAAACCGCTGCGCCACCCAGGGATCCCTGTTCTGGGACTTTGTATAAGTGGAATAAACAGTATGTCTGCTTTTGTGGTTGACTTCTTTTGCTCTATGTTTGTGAAATTTGTAAATGTTGTGAGTAGCAATATTTGCTCATTTTCATTGCTATATAGCAGTTCTCAAACTTTTTTGGTCTTGGAATTTCTTCACATGTCTAAAAATTGTTGAAGAACCTAATGAACTTTTGTTTATGTGAGTTTTATCTATTGATATTTACTGGATTAGAAATTAAAACGGAGATGGGCACCTGGATGGCTCAGTGTTTGAGTATCTGCCTTCAGCTCAGGTCATGGTCCTGGGGTCCTGGGATCAAGTCCCACATAAGGCTCCTTGCAGGGAGCCTGCTTCTCCCTCTGCCTATGTTTTTGCTTCTCTCTCTGTGTCTCTCATGAATAAATAAATAAAATATTAAAAAAAGAAATTAAAATGGAGAAATTAAAAAATAACAAATTTATTGCAGGTTAATATGAGTGACATTTTAATGAAAATATCTATTATTTTCCAACACAAAAGAATTCGTGAGAGATGTGGTACTGAGTATGAACTAGAGTCTTAGCAAATACACCAGAACACCAACGCTTTAAGCATTTGGGAGGGCCTGACCTCCAGAGGTCTTGGCTGAAGCCCAGAAAGCACAGGAGTGATGGTGGGGGAAGCATGCGGATGGGGGCCACACACAGTTTCACCATCTTTGGGTTTCATGCATCAACACGCAACAGGGGCCGATGAGCATTCTAAAGAGATGTGGCACCGCTACATTGGAAGGTACCCAATACGTTTGGGAGGTGTGTAAATGCATGATTACATGAACATAGCTGGTCACTTTGAGTGGGAGGGGAAAGTGATGGGAGGGCATGGTCCAGGCAAGTGGAAATAAGAGTGGTGGCAGAAAGTAATATCTTTTGGGAAGGTAGAAGAACTACTTTTTATGGTAAAGGAAAAATCTCTTGGTGTGGTTTTCATGGCTCCAGTCTGCTTTCCAGGCCCATCTGCCACTCTGTCCTTTGTTCTGGCCATTTCGTTCCCCAGATAGGTACACAGCCACATGCCCCTCCATGTTGCTGCTCATGCTCCCTTTACCTGCAGTGGCCTTCCCCACCCCCTCCTCACTGCCAGGCGAGCTCCTAGTGGTCCTTCAGAACCCAGCTGAGATGCCTCCTCTTGAGCACCTTCCCAGGGGCCAACCCACCTCCCTCACCTCCCCCTGCCCCCTTTAACCACTCTCATAGCACTTGGTGCTCACCCCTGCTGGAGGACTAGCCATCTCGTGTCATCATCAAAGTGTCTGTCTTCCCTTCTAGACCATGAGCTGGGATAAGCTGTGGATCTCAGGCACCTGTGGGTCCCCAGCCCCCAGCACATCTCCGGGCAGATAGTACGCAGTGAATACGCGCTCAGTGAGGGATTTCATGACTAGGGTCTTGCGTGTTTGCCCTGTAGCTTCAAGTGGACAGCCCAACTTTTCGCAATGCAGGATGGTGTGTGTGTGTTTGTGTGTGTGTGTGTGTGTGTGTGTGTGTGTGTGTGTTTTATAACATGCTGTCTTCTCTAAAGTGAATAGTGATGATCCTGTTGAATGTTTTGAGAAAAAAATGGGTGGAGACAGGAAGGAGATAAAGAAAGCAGGAATATGCTATTTTCATATGAAAAAACATCTACCTGGGAGCTTCATTTCTGTTAAGGAAGAGTGAGGGTGGCCCTGCTCAGAACATGAGGTAGGAAATGGGAGTGTCCTGTTTGGCACCTTCCTCACCCAGGTCCCATGGCAGGTCATTGGTCACATGGAATGTCATTTAGGTCTGTCCTCTGGCCGGGAGCAACATCTGCTTCCTTTCTGTACCCCATGGTTCAGGCTCTTCTTACAGCCAAGGACTCTGCAAAGTTGTGAGGGCATTTTAACAAGAGCCATGAGGAGACCATGTCCTACATTTCCTGCCCTTCTCACTCAGGGCCTGATGCCCATCTTTTGAATCCAGGTCTTCCCTTCTCTGGGAAGACTTTTCTCAGAAAAGCTCACCAATTGTGAGGCTTCCTGACTTGCTGTGCTGCAGAGTTGAATGAGTCAATATATGAGAATATAAAGATAGAAATGCTGTCACCTGCAAGGGCACCTGGGTGGCTCAGTTGGTTAAGCATCTGCCTTCAGCTCAAGTCATGATCCTGGGGTCCTGGGATCGAGCCCTATGGGAGTCTGCTCTTCCCTCTCCCTCTGACCCTCCCCCTTGTTTTTTCTTTCTTTCTCTCTCTCTCTCTTTCCAATGAATAAATAAAAAATAAAAAAAGAGAAATGCTTCACCTGAAGACTTTCTCCCAACCAGACTGGAGCCTTGTGGCCAGAGACAGTGGCACCTGCTCCTCTGTCCCCAGCCGTGTCCCAGATGAAGCATTGCACATAGGTGCATAGAAAATATTTGCTGATTTATCAGGAATGGGCGGACCAGGCTGGTCTGAACCTTGCAGAGACCATGAGGTCATGTCAACTCACTTTGTCTGCAGCTGGTAAATTCACCTTTCTTTGTCAAGTTGCCCCCTGAGCTGGATGGGCAAGAAACACTTCAGTCTTAACTTCAGATTTGAGGTCAGGAGATCTTGGTTTTAGTTCTGGCTCCTCCATCTACTAGCAGGAACTCAGCCAATCCAGTTAGCTGCTCTGAGAAAATAATGGGGGATTTATGTTTCTAGAGTCAAGATGTGATAATAGGTTCCATATTTATCCCCCCTGTGTGAAGCAATAAATACAAAGAGACAAATATACATGAAACAATGGCTTTGAGATACTGGACATCAGACACTGAAGGACAGTGATCCCAGGGAGATGGGAAGCAAACAAGGGGAGCCCTAGGATAGCCTTAGCCTAGTTCCTTATGAAAGCTTCAGGCTACAACGTAGGATAGAGAGCTGAGGTGGAGCTTGGTGGAGTTAAGGAGACAGAGCTGAGAGTCTAGGGTGACCAAGGAGGGACAGGATGCCTGAGAGGAAAGAGCTGTGCTAGGAGAGGCTCTTCTGAGCAGCACGCACATGTGAGGATGCTACCCGAGGCCGGGGAAAGAACCATCTGAAACGATTAGAGGGAAATCATGCTTGTTCCCACCAGGCCGACTGGAAAAACTCATAATTCATGGGGCATTGAGCAGAGTGCTCAGGAAGGTCAAGACACTAATAGGTTTTGTTTCGTTTTAAATAAAATTGGTAGTTGTTCATGGTAAAAATTCAAACAGCCCAGAAGAGTTTATTTTTTTCAAAGATTTTATTTATTTGAGAGAAAGAGAACATGATCACAAGCAGGGGGGAGGGATAGATGGAGAAGCAGGCACCCCACTGAGCAGGGAGGCAATGCGGGGCTCAATTCCAGGTCCCCGGGATCATGACCTGACCTGAAGGCAGACATTCAACCACTGAGCCACCCAGGTGCCCCATCACTAGAATTTTTAAAGAATAAACATTTGGGGGCACGTGGCTGGCTCAGTTGGTGGAGCACGTGGCTCCTAATCTTAGGGTTGTGAGTTTGAGCCCACATTGGGCATAGGGTTTACTTTTTTTTAAAAAAAGAACTTATGTTACTAGGGCAAAATGGATTTTTAAATAAGTGACTCTGTATATATGGACTAGCTATCTGGAAAAATACAAAGTGAGATCCAATGTTCATATCATATACAGGAATAAAGTCTCAGTGAATCAAAGATCCAAATGTAAGATATGAAACCTTACAGATATTAAAATAAGTCATGGGCACATTCCCCCACCCATTTTAAAACATGACCCCAAGATTAAGAGCCGCACTCTCCTCTGACCAGGCCAGCCAGGTGTCCTGAGCACATTCCCCTTTAACCTTGCTGTAAAGAAAGACTCTTTAACTTTGATTCAAAAGCTGGAGGCAGGGGCACCTGAGTGGCTCAGAGGTTGAGTGGTTGGGTGTCTGCCTTTGGCTCAGGGTATGTTCCTGGGGTCCTGGGATTGAGTCTTGTATCAGGCTCCTTGCAGGGAGCCTGCTTCTCCCTCTGCCTATGTCTCTGCCTCTCTCTATGTCTCTCATAAATAAATAGATAGATAGATAAATAGGTAAATAAATAGATAAATAAATAGATACAGCAAGCAAGCAAGCTGGAGGCAATAAAGAAAACAATGGATAAAACTGACTGTATAATCTCCGACCCCTAGCGGCATAATGACCCAAGTTTTAGTTCTGTGGCCAGGCAGGCTGCTCCAAGGTTTTCAGCAGGACAGGCTGGGGTGGGCTCTGGCACGCCAAAAGTCATCCCTTTGCAGAGTTCCCCCTCAGTGGGAGTTTCAGAGAGACACCCACTGTCCTGTTTTTCCTGGTAAGCAATGGGTATCAGTGGATGAAACATAAATACATACCTAAATCCCTTTTGGGTAAACCACAGGTTTCAGAGACTGTGCAGCCTGAATTCATATGGAAGAAAAGAAATTTGTCTCTCACTTCCCCAGCTCACAGAGGAGATGGTACTCACATGATTATGCAGAGAAGTGCCCTTTTTCCTTTATTTACCTTCCCATTTCCAGGGCATGAGAAATTGACACATAACGGAGTAATAACCACAGTGCTGGAGATTTAGTGAGTGCTTACTATCGGCCAGGCCATGTGTGTTCTCATGGAAGCTTCCCAACCACCCTGTGAGGTGAAGATGATATTTCTCATCTCAAAGGTGAGGAAACAAGCAGTCCTTGCTAAAGAGATCACCAGTATCTTCTGGTCAGTGGCAGAGCAGGGATTTAAAGCTGGGCAGTCCAGTATCCAGACCCTCTGTGCCTTCTGTGACTCCAGATGGCTTTTTTGTAGTTCAAATTATAAATGGTGGAGGTAAGAGTTGAACCCAGACAGTTCAACTCAGGAGCCCGAGCTTCCAGTATCTTTTCTTTAAATTAAATTAAATTAAATTAAAAAAAATTTTAAAGTAGGCTCTTTGCCCAACATGGAGCTCAAACTCGTGGCCCCAAGATCAAGAGTCGCAAGCTCTGCTCACTGAACCAGCCAGGCGCCCCCAGAGCTCCCAGTGTCTTAAGGTCCCAGAAAGGGCAGCTACTTGCCTACCAGGAACTGGCTTGGGAATTCCTCCTGCTTGGCATTGCTTCAAATGACCAGATGATGCCCCTCCTTCTCGCGGTTCTGTCAGCATAAGGGAGGCAATCTAAGGGCCTATCCTCCTCTAGTCCAAGAAAACCCTTAAAGGGAGGGGGTAGTCTCATCATGGATTTACTCCGAAAACTGTCTAGATTTACAGCACATGAGACACTGCTGGGGTTTTGTGGTTTTGTTTTTGCATTTCTTCCTGTGGCTCAAGCAGAGGACCTGGAATCATATTGGGGGTTAAACCTGCCCTTTCTCTGGGAGAGACCACTTCACTGAGCCCTCTTAGTCATATATGTGTTAATCACCCACCTGGCAGTGCCTATGGGGGAAGCCTTCAATGCTGGGGAAAGATGGAAATGCACATGCTTCGAGTTGATATTTTATGTATTCTATTTAGTGATGCTAAAGTTGTCTTTCACTGCATTTTGCTTCAGCTGGCTGGAACTAAGGATAAGGTGAAAAGAACATAGTCTTTGGCCAAGGCAGAAGGATCTGGAGACCACAGTCAAAAGATGCTGACCATTGACTTGGGGGTGATTTGATCAGCCTACAGAAGAGTGGGGCTGGATATGCCCTGCTCTACCTTTCACTCTCTGCCTGCTAAATGGGGTGAAATAAGATGAGTGCTGGAGGCTCATCATTTTGGCTTGCTCCAAAATTTCCTAAATTATGTCTTTGGACAACGTTTTGCAACATTGAATCCCAAGGGTGTAGGGTACAGGGTGGGGTGTTGGGTTCAGTTGAGACCAGCTGGGTCTAGTAAGGAATGGTGAAAGCCAAAGAGAAACTAGATGTGAAGGTGACAGGGCTCATAATCTCTGGGAATGTGATTGGGCCCAGGGAGCGGCCCTAAATCTGTAATAGAGCCAGGTGAGCAGACACTGTAGGAGGAGAGCAAGATAAGATCATTGGCAAATGTAGATGTCCCATGGGCCTTTTTGGGGGAACTCAGAATGCTTCTAGTCAGTGATGAAGCTCTTTTTTTACTGTTGAATATCTGTAAGCCTGCTGTGTACAGTTGTGCAGATTGTTCACTGTACAAAGAGAATCTGACCAAGAAGACCTATGGGAACTGAAATTCAGCCTTCACTATACTCACCAAGTCATGCACTCTGGGCCAGAGATGTCTGTCTGGAGGAGTGCCCTTTTTCAAATTTTTTCAAGGGTAACATGTGGCCTATGGGAAGCCAGGACTCATATTCAGCATAGTGTGTGGTGCGTAGTAGGTAACTGACATTTGTTGACTGAAGGCAAAGGGTTGTGAAGCAGCTTGGTATGATGCACAATGTCGGGATTATTGTGAAAAGGAGGTATTCTAGGAGATGGGCACATAGTGTCATAAGCGAATTTAGCTTTTGGGATGTGTGTGGCTCAGTCATCTTGTTGGTAGAAGGTATGTGGTAACCAGAAGCCTCCTCCAAAATCTAGCTTATGTGTTCTTTCTGGCTGTTGTCCAGTTAGCTTGTGGTGGGCAGTGAGTGGACAGGTGGACTTGGACCTGCTGTGTTAGAGGGGTGCTCTCTAGAACCTTCGCACAAATCGGGGTCCCCAGTCAGATAAGACAAGGTTGGACTATCTGTGGAGGTGGAGAACATAAGGGAATGGTCTCCTGAGGAATACTTGGTGGGTGAAGGTCGGTGGAGTAGCTCTATTGAGCTACTTTAGCCTTTTTCCTTGCTGTAGCCAAAAATATGCCTCTGTGTAGTACAGAATGTTGATTAGGTCACAGGCCACCAGGAGTCAAGGTGCTTCATGCTGTGTGTTTCAAAAGAGTATTGGTCACTAGCATCACAGCACCGGTGGGACCGGCATATAGACTTTGCTGTCCGGGATGAGTAGGTGGCTGTGCTGGTGTAGGAGGCCCCCATCTATTCCACGTCTCTGGAGACCTCACTGAGATGAGCTTGCCTGGACCTCTTCTCGGTGCTGCTGGACCTGGGTTCAGGAAACCTTGGGGGAAGAGAGTGCCGTGTGAGTTTCCCAGCAAGCCACTTTGGAGCAGGTCTTCCTTGTTCTGGGAACAATCACTTGAAAGGGCCCTTTAGTAAATGTAAGATTGGTGCCCTCATTGTCCTGGGGTGAGGGTGGAACAGGACGTCTTGTGGTTTGACAAAGGGTGCCTCTCCCCAGATTCCTTGGTGTGTGGAGGTGGTTGCTGGGGAGGAGGAATGTAAATTAGCAGATGGGCCATGGAGCCTCTTGGGAGGGAAGGGGTCAAGATCTTATATCTTTTCTCATATAAAAATGTATTTATTTTGGGACGCCTGGGTGGCTCAGTGGTTGAGTGTCTGCCTTTGGCTCCGGGCGTGATCCCAGGGTCTTGGGATTGAGTCTACATCGGGTTCCCCACAGGGAGCTTGCTTCTCCCTCTGCCTGTGTCTCTGCCTCTCTCTCTCTGTGTCTCTCATAAATAAGTAAATAAAATATTTAAAAGGTATTTATTTTAGTTCACATTTCACATTTCAGAGTGATCACTCATGGGTGTATATTTATCATGTTTTATAATCTTCATTGCATTTAATACATTTCGTACATGTCTTTTTTCAGGAAGAGTTGTTTATTGCTTACCCCCCACCCCCGCCAGTGTGAGTTCCTTGAGGATAGGAAGTTCTCCGGAAGGAAATAACTCCCAACCCCAGTTGTTTAGTCATGCCACATTTTGGATTGTTTCATATGTGGATCATGAGTTTTATGAGGAAGTTTGTTTTTCTTAGAATTTCTGATTATCTTTTTTTTTTTTTTTTGCCCAAAAGATGTCTGTGCCTTTGTCCTTATGTTGCTGGTCTTTTCCAGCTGTTTAAATAGATGACTTGTTACATGCTCTGACATGTAAGTCTCCCTCCTATATCCCCATGCTTCGAATAATGCTTGGTACAGTAGTAGATGTTCTGTAAGTATCTGTTGAATGAATGAATGAATGAACGAATGGAAAAACAGTAAAGGAGGTTATAAATTTAAAAGTACAAGGGTTTTTCCTGCTTCTACCCCTGTCCTACCCATTAGAGTAACTTTTGATACTTGTGAGCCTCTTTTGATCATTTCTGATTTCTTTTTGTTCTTCTATTGCTTATTTCTGTAATTCCAAATGAGGGGCTTTTGCTGCAAAATCTTGATTTATATCCCTTAAGCAGCATCAACTCTGCACATGTCTGTTGAGGAATTTAGATCCCCCTTTCCTCTTGAGCTTCTCAGTTGTTTACCTTCAAGTCTGCATAATGTACTTACATTTCCATTTATACTTACCTATTGAGGCTCTACTCTGTAAAATGAGAAAATTACTTTCAACCTCTGTCAGTTTTTTCAATTAGTTTCATATTGTCAAAGTTTAAACAGCCTTTTTAAAAACAATTTTATTTATTTATTTGACACAGAGAGAACAAGCAGGGGGAGCAGCAGAGGGAGAGGGAGAAGCAGCTCCCTGCTGAGCAGGGAGCCCGATGTGGGGCTCGTGGGGCTCAATCCCAGGACTCCAGGATCATGACCTGAGCCAAAGGCAGACACATAACTGACTGAGCCCCGCAGGTGCCCCCAAATTGTCAACGTTTAAATTGTGTTCGTATTTACCTTCTCTTCTGTAACTGTGTATGTCTTGTGTGCTTTGTCTGTAGGTTGATTCACATCATTTTGTCAAGGCTAGTCATTGCAGAATCAGTGTGTGATTTGATCACTGGAGGAGATGGAATCCTATACCCTTATTCCTGAGCTACTCAATGGAGAATAGCAAGGGCTTCCAGTTCAAATGGTTTCTCTTGGGGATCCCTGGGTGGCGCAGCAGTTTAGCGCCTGCCTTTGGCCCAGGGCGCGATCCTGGAGACCCGGGATCGAATCCCACGTTGGGCTCCCAGTGCATGGAGCCTGCTTCTCCCTCTGCCTGTGTCTCTGCCTCTCTCTCTCTCTCTGTGACTATCATAAATAAATAAAAATTAAAAAAAATGGTTTCTCCTTTCCTACACTCTATCAGTTGCTTAGTCATGCCACATTTTTGGTAGTTTTATGTGTGGATTGTGACTTTTTGAGGTTTGCTTTTCTTAGAGTTTCTAATGACCCTTCTTTCTGTTGTTGCTGCCAAAGATGTCTTTGTCATCATATGACTGATTTCTTCCCATTATTTGTTTTTTTTTAAAGATTTTATTTATTTTTTCATGAGAGATACAGAGAGAGAGGCAGAGACATAGGCAGAGGGAGAATCAGGCTCCCCACAGGGAGCCTGATGTGGGACCCGATCCCCGGACCCTGGGATCACGCCCTGGGCGGAAGGCAGCCGCTCAGCCACTGAGCCACCCAGGCGTCCCCCTCTTCCCATTATTTGAATAGACAGCTTATCAAATGCACTGATTCTAAGCCTCCCTCCTGCATGGCTGCCATTTTAGCATCTTTTCTCATCGCGTTCCTGGGTTAGTGTCTTTGCTTCTTAGAGCCCAGGCCTTCGTTTTTTGTGGATCTCTTTTTTTGATTGCTGGAGCACATCCTCAAGTAATTAGTTTTCCAGAGAAGAGAACTGGGAAGTAAAGTTTCTGAAGAATTTCATGCCTAAAAAACTCTATTTTTGTTTTTATATTTAACTAATATAGAATTATAGGTTCAAAGGGATTTTCCCTCAAACTTTATAGATATTGTTCTAGTGGGTTTTTGTTTTTGTTTTTGTTTTTTTTGCATCTAAATGTTGCCAAGGAGGACTCTTATTTCTTTGTAGACTTTTTTTCCCTCTAGAAGCTTTTATTTTTTTTAAAGATTTTATTTATCTATTCATGAAAGACACAGAGGAGAGAGAGAGGCAGACACACAGGCAGAAGGAGAAGCAGGCTCCACACAGGGAGCCCAATGTGGGACTCGATCCTGGGACTCCAGGACCACGCCCTGGGCCAAAGGCAGGCGCCAAACCGCTGAGCCACCCAGGGATTCCCTCCCTCTAGAAGCTTTAAGGATTTTCTCTTTACTCTCAATATCTTTAGACTTCACAAGGATATATTATTAGAGGCAAGTCGCCTTTTCTTTCATTGTACTTTCCACTCAGTGTTTTTTTTTTTTTCAAACTAAAATCTTTCTTCTGGTTTTAAGAAAATTTCTTCTTTTTTATTACTTCTTCCCTGTTCTTGTTTTTCTTCCATTTAGTGGATGTTGACTCTCCTGGACTGATACTTTATATATTTTTAAACTTTTCTCCCAGTTTCCCTAGAGAGGTGGTGAGGGTTCTAGGAGGTTTTTTCATAAAGGCCTTCCAACACTGCCTGGCCTGCAGTCCACACTCAATAATGGGTAGCTCTCATTACTGTTATTTGCTTATTTATTTTGATGGTCCTATCTTGGGGGGATGGTCCTAGGTGGGTCCTAGGTAAATACTCCAATTGTATATCTCCTAAGTGTTCCTGACCTTGCAGTTATATCAGAGGTACTCCTAGAACCATTGCTTTCTGGTGACCCTTTCTGTAGGGCAAACTAATCAACACTAGGGAGCCCAGGGATGCTGTTCCCTTATGGTGACCTCCTTTTTTTTTTTTTTTTTTTTTTTGATGGTGACCTCTTGAAGAGGGACTCAGAAACAACCATGTCAATATTACACAAATGGGGGTGCCTGGCTGGCTCAGTCAGTAGAGCTTGTAACTCTTGATCTCTGGGTTGTGAGTTTGAGCCCCATGTTGGGCATAGAGTTACTTAAAAAAAAATACTACACTGATGCAGGGGGGTAAATGTAGACAGTACTCCAAATAAAAGGCAGAAGTTGCCAGACTGACACAAACAGAAAAGGACTGCCTAAAAGAAACCCAGTTACTTATGTTAAAGTAAAATGTTGAAAAAAATATGTACTATACAAACACTAATTGCAAGAAATGTATATTATTTTATTATTTTAAAGATTTTATTTAGTTATTCATGAGAGACACACACAGGCAGAGGGAGGAGCAGGCTCCCTGCTGGGAGCGTGATGTGGGACTCGATCCCAGGACCCCGGAATCACACACCACCTGAGCCGCCCAGGAGCCCCAATGTATATTACCTTAGATACATACTATATCCTATTTTAGATATATACTATATACATATTTCTATGTAGTATTTATTTTATATATAGCATGATTATATATAATATGTAATATGTATAAACATCAAATAAAGTAGATTTAATATGAGGAATATTGCCAGAGATACAGAGAGATATTTTGTAAAGATGGAAGGGTCAGTGCATAAGAAGGCATAATTCTAAGTGTGCATGTACCTTAATAACAGAGCTGCAAAATATGTAAAGCAAAAACTGGTAGGATTTAAAGGAGAAATAGACAAATCCACACTTATATTTGGAGACTTTCACACTCCTTCCTCAGTAATCAGTAGAGGAAGTAGATAATCATTAAGATACCATCAATCAACTTGTCCTAATGGATATTGATAGCTCTCTTCCCTAGCAACAGCAGAATACATATTGTTTTTGAGTGTGGAGCAGTGACCATGAGAAACCATATGCTGAGCCATCAAGAAATTGAAAGGAATGAAAATAACCCAGGGTATGTTCACTGACCATGAAGGAATTGGATTGGCAATCAATAATTAGAAAGCTATCAGGGAAACCCCCTAAATGTGGGGAAATTGAACAAATGCAGGGATACCTGGGAACTTTTGAATGACTTCACTGGAAGCCTGTTACTACTAATGTATACAGTTTCTCTTCCTCCTTCCTCTCCCCCGAACACACATCACTGTGTTTGCATCCATTCTGTTCTGTGAGGTCATTTGCTTTGTCACCATGAGAGAAGAAAAGAGGTTTTGGTAGTGAGGAGAGGTAGAGAAAGATAGGAGGAGCCCTAAGGGTATACTAATGGCCTCAGGTCCTTTTCTAGACCTGGAACTTCTTTTTTTTTTAATTTTCTTTTTTATTTATTTATGATAGTCACACACACACACACAGAGAGAGAGAGAGAGAGAGAGAGAGAGAGGCAGAGACATAGGCAGAAGGAGAAGCAGGCTCCATGCAACAGGAGCCCGACATGGGACTCGATCCCGGGTCTCCAGGATCGCGCCCTGGGCCAAAGGCAAGCACTAAATCGCTGCGCCACCCAGGGATCCCCGTAGACCTGGAACTTCTGTGGTGAAGCAAATGAGAACCATGAGTTGCTGGACCTGTCTCAGGGAGACTTCGAGAGGCTGAACAAAAGCAGACCCATTTCAAAACCCAGGTGACAGAACATGGCACAGAACTGGGGAGGACACCCTTGTAATCCAGAACCATTTGGGCACCCCAAGGATGGCAAGCTTCCGGAGGGGCTCCAGAAAGCACATTAGCATGGGCAGTGGTATTTCATTAGAGACCCTAAGTAATCAGATTTCTGTAAGTGACTTTGCAAGCAGAAGATGTGGTTAAGTGGAAGCTGGAACAGTGTAAGAAAATAGGGTGAGGGGACCCCCGGGTGGCTCAGCGGTTGAACGTCTGCCTTCGGCTCAGGGTGTGATCCTGGAGTCCCGGGATCAAGTCCCACATAGGACTCCCTGCATGGAGCCTGCTTCTCCCTCTGCCTGTGTCTCTGCCTCTCTCTCTCTCTCTCTCTCTCTCTCTCTCTCTCTCTCTCTCTGTGTCTCTCATGAATAAATAAAATCTTAAAAAAAAAGAAAATAGGGTGGGCCCCCCAGAAATAAATGGTATGGGAGGCACTTTAAAGTGGTATGTGGTCTTACTATTATATAGATACTTCACTAAGAAACATATATAACTGGGAACAACAGGTGAAATAGTCTTCTTTTTTAGAAAGCATCTCTCAACTAACATCTTTTTTAAAATTTAAATTCAATGAATTAACATATACTGTATTATTAATTTCAGCAGTAGAGTTCAGTGACTCATCAGTTGCACATCACACCCAGTGCTCATTACATCATGTGCCCTCCTTAATGCCCATCATCCTGTTACCCCATCCCCCACCCCCTCCCCTCCAGCAACCCTGTTTGTTTCCTATGATTAAGTCTCTTACAGTTTGTCTCCCTCTCTGATTTCGTCTTGTTTTATTTTTTCCTCTCTTTCCCTATGCTCCTCTGTTTATTTTCTTAAATTCTACATGAGTGAAATCATATGATAATTGTCCTCCTCTGATTTATTTCACTTAGCATAATTACACTCTAGTTTCATCCACATCATTGCAAATAGCAAGATTTCTTTTTTCTGATGGCTGAGTAATATTCCACTGTGTGTGTGTGTATATACATATACATATACATATACATAGCCTCTTCTTTATCCATTCATTTGTCAATGGACATCTGGGCTCTTTCCATAGTTTGGCTATTGTGGACATTGCTGCTATAAACACTGGGATGCAGGTGTGTCCCTTCAGATCACTACACTTGTATCTTTGGGTTAAATGCCTAGTAGTGCAATTGCTGGATTGTAGGGTAGCTCCATTTTCGACTTTTGAAGGAAACTCCACACTGTTTTCCAGAGTGGCTGCCCCAGCTTGCACCCCCCACCAACAGTGTAAGAGGGTAGAATAGTCCCCTTTTCTGGAATAAATAACAAGATCTTCCAGGGGCCAGTCTTAGGGACTCTTGATAATCCAGGGTAGCTTGAGGGTTTATGCATAAAGAGAAATATAGCAACTCCTTCTGATTGGTCTGTTGCCTGGACTCCAACAGATTTTTCTATACAGAGAATTATTGTGCCTTGTAGATTCATGATGAAGAAACCTCCCTTACATTCAGTTCTTAGCAGGTTAAATTTGGATAGGAACATGTAAAGCCAATGATAAATGTAGGAGGCTGGTATAGACCTGCATAAACAGTGTTGAGAAGACTTAACACCACAGAGTAAGGGCAACAGAAAGAGCTTTTTATAGGGACACCTGGGTGGCTTAGCAGTTGAGCATCTGCTTTCAGCTCAGGGCCTGATCCCTGGGCCCAGGGATTGAGTCCTGCAACGAGCTCCCTGCAGGGAGCCTGCTTCTTCCTCTGCCTATGTCTCTGCCTCTCTCTGTGTGTCTCTCATAAATAAAGTCTTTTTTTATAAAAAAAAGAGAATTTATAAATTATGTCAAGAGCAAGAAGAAAATCTTTCAAGAAAAACATACAATTGACCATGACATAGTGATGAATGATAAAGAGAGACCAGAGCTCCTCTGTCCTCACTTTGTTTTTTGTTTTTTTTTTTCCTGTCCTCACTTTGTACCTGTATTCTCTGTCAAGGGGAAATTTTCATACTAAAAAGTCTAGCCCGGTGCTCTTCAAACTTTACCATGCATGTGTGTCACCTCAGGATTTTGTTAAAAACGAGATTCTTTTTTAAAAAAAGATATGGAATGTTTCATGAATTTGCGTGTCATCCTTGTAGCAGGCCATGCTAATCTCCCTGTCGCTCCCAATTTCAGTGTCTGTGCTGCCAAAGTGAGCACTTAAAATGGAGATTCTGATTTGGTAAGTCTGAGTGGGGCCCAAGAATTTGCATTTCTAACAAGTTCCCAGGTGATGCTGATGCAGCTGGTCCTCCAATCACACTTTGAAGAGTAACAGTCTAGACCAAACAGTGAGGAAGAAAGAAAAGCCCAGGATGGATAAATCATCAACATGGTTTTTAAGAGCGTCTCATTGCTGGGGCGCCTGGGTGGCTCAGCCATTTAAGCGTCTGATGGTCATGGGCTCGGGGCCCTGGGCTCCTTGCTCAGCCTCAGCGGGGAGTCTGCTTGTTTCTTTCCCTCTGCCCCTCGTCCCACTTGCATGCTTGCTTTCTCTTAAATAAATAAATAAAATCTTTTTTTAAAGTATTTCATTGCTTTAACCAGGTTCAAGTGTTTGATCCAGACACCAGGAGTGCCTGAGAATGAGACCTTTAAACCACTGTTGGGGATCCTTTGGTTTTCATCAATGTGGAGAGGAGGAGACGTGCTAGAAGCCTGAGGAGAGGCAAATGCAGATCATGGGTTTCAAAACAGGCAAGAAGTGCAAGTGGAAGGAGACAGATCAGGAAGCTTGATGTTGATTCCAGGAGACAATCTAAAATGGATTATTTTTAAAGCATGGTTTCTGTTCAGTGGACCCAGGATGATTTCCCTGAGAACAAATCCTGTCAGACTACTTTCATTATCTTTGAGAGGTTTACTAGAATGATAGGTCAGGGCAGCTGCCATAGATAGAGAGCACGTGAAATCTGGCCCAACACTAGCTGAGGCCTTTCAAGATCTTATTTGTGCAAAGCAGCACAATTGTGACTGGCCAGTGAGGGGGATTAGTAACTGGTTGATCCAGTCTGCCAAGAGAGCCCTGATTAATGATTAATAGCTCCCAAAAGATAATGTCCAGGGCTACTATAAGGCTTCATCCTCGGCCTGGTCTGCTGCAGCAATTTTATCACTGGCTTAGACCCGTGGTTCTCATATATTAGGGCACATCAGGATCTCTTGGGGACAAAGGATGCTTGTGAAAATATAGGTTCCAAGTCTCCAATCCTGGGCTCTGATTCAGGAGGTCTGAATGTATTTTTTATTAAGCATTTCAAGGTGACCCTGAGGAGGGTGCTCTGTGGAGCTTAGTTTGAAAAAAAAAAAACCCACGATGAATAAGAATGAACATAAGCAGCACAAAACACTCTTTTACAAATGTGTATTTGGAGTTTCCCAACTGAGTGACTCCTAGTAAAGCCAAGGCTAGTATTTCTTTAGAGAGCCATCCTCAAGCCCTGAGGCTGCCCATTTTCATGATTCTGAAGGGGGCTGAGAGTGGGGAAGTATTTTTACCTTTGGTCTATATTGTTTTCATTAATTATTATTATTATTTTTTAAAGATTTTATTTATTTATTCATGAGAGACACAGAGAGGCAGAGACATAGGCAGAGGGAGAAGCAGACTATCTGAGACTTGATCCCAGGACCCCAGGATCATGACCTGAACCAAAGACAGACACTCAACCACTGAGCCATCCAGGCATCCCTATTAATTATTTTTTTAAAGATTTTATTTATGTATTTATTTGAGAGAGAGCATGAGTGGGGCAGGAGGGGCAGAGGGAGAGGAAGGGGGAGACTTTAAAAGGAAGTTTAGGACTTCTGCTGTCTAGAGGATGGAACACATATACTTTCTGCTATTTCTCTGATGAAGTACAACTGATATCCCTTGACATTGTATATAAAACAAACATACAGGGATGCCTGGCTGGCTCAGTCATTAGAGCGTGTGACTCTTGATTTCTGAGTCTTGAGTTCAAGCCCCATGCCTGGGTGTAGAGATTACTTAAACAAAGCATACAGAGGCTCTGAATGGTGGAGAGAAAAGGTATATTGTTTAGGGATCTTAGGACGCAAGGAACAATACAGTGGTGAGTTCCCTGGGTTTCTTTTGGCCTCGTGTACCATATGTTTGAAGCTGTAGTAGGTGGCCACCCAGAAGTGCGGAGGCCCACAACCTGGAACTGCCAGGGAATGCAGACCAAAAAGAGGCCCAAGAAAAGTTTGCTCTCTTTAGCCAAAGACCAGAAAAGAAACAGCCACGAGTGACAGAAAACATTTAGATAATAACTGCTTTTCTCCAGCCACGCACTACAGAAAAGTCGTGGCACCATCCCCACTTTTATGCCAGCAAAGGCCAAGGGAGGAGCCTAGATATCTGCCCTCACAAGGTTGTCATGAGGTACCTGAGACCTCCTGGCATGGTGGTGGCAGAGGATCCTTGGAGGAGAGTGAAGACATTTAGCACTGCCCCTCAGTAATGGGGCCGCCTCCCCTCAAGATGTCACTAGAACCCATGTGGAGACCGTCACCCGCACTTCCCAGCCAGAGACGTGTCAGTAGAGCCAGAGTGAGGAGCTGGAACTCCCAGCACCAAGCAGCTGCCCCTCCTGGGTGGGAAAGGAGACCCAGGGAGTAACCTGGACTTTCACCGCCACTCTGCAGTAACATGGCGCCATCTCCTCTTTCCTCTGACAGAAGTGTCACAGGAAGCCAGATGAAACAGAAGGTTTAAATAGGATACAAAGTCTTACAACATAGCACCCAGAGTGTTGAGGTTTCAACCAAAAGTCACTCATCATACCAAGTGGCTTTCAAACTGATTGAAAAAGACAAAAAGATGTGGTAGTAGTGTCCCTGGGCTGCCATAACATGCTATTACAAACAGAGCGGCTTAAAAACAACAGAAGTTTGTTGTCTCATAGTTCTGGAGCCTAGAAGTCTGAAATCAAGAACCGAGGTGTTGACAGGGCCACACATCCTCTGAAACCCCTAGGGGAGAATCCTTCCTGGCCTCTCCCTAGCTTCTGGTGCGGCTGTCAGTTCCTTGGCTCACAGTGGGATCACTCCAATCTCTTCCTCTGTTATCACATAGCATTCTCCCTGTGTCCGCGTCCAAATCTACCTCCTATAAGGATATCAGTCATATTTCATTAGGACCCATCCTAATGACCTCATCTGAATGGAATTACATTTGCAAAGACCCTATTTCCAAATAAGGACACATTTACAGGTAATAGGGGATGAAGGCATCAACACATCTTTGTGTTTTGTGGATACAGTTCAACCAATAACAGTTGCCAACATAAGATGGCAGAAATGTAAGAATTCTCTGACAAATATTTTAAAGTTGCCGTAATAAAAATGCTTTAGCAAGCAGTTATGAACACACTTGAAACAAATAAAAGAGTTTATATAAAATAGAAACAAATGAGAATTCGAGAATATAAAGAAGCACAAAATGGGAATTTTAAAACTGAAAAATACAATCGCCGAGATAGAAAATTTAGAGGATGAGCTCAACAGAAGAACAGAGGTAACAGAGGACAGAATCAATAAACTGGGAGATGACACAATAGAAATGACCCAATCTGAGCAACAGAGGGAGAAAATAAGTCTTAAAGATTTATTAATTAATTATTTATTTATTTATTTATTTATTTATTTATTTCACAGAGCGCAAGCAGAGAAGGGGCAGAGGGAGAGGAAGAGAGAGAGAATCCCAAGCAGATTCCCTGCCTGAGCATAGAGCCCAATATGGAGCTCAATCTCACAACCCTGAGATCAAGACCTGAGCCAAAACCAAGAGTTGGACGCTCAACTGATTGAGCCACCTACGTGTCCCAGGAGAAAACAGATCTTAAAAAATGAACAGAGCCTTGAGTACCTGAACGATTATAACAAAAGATCTAATATTTGTGTTTTTGGAGTCTTAGAAGGAGACTCTCAGAAGGAGAAAAAGGGTAGGACTTGAGAAATAGGAGGGGCACCTGGCTGGCCCAATCAGTAGAGCACATGACTCTTGATCTTGGGGTTGTGAGTTCCAGCCCCATCTTTGGCAAAGAGCTTACTTAAAAAAAATTCAAAGAAATAATGACTAAAATTTTCCCAAATATGGCAAGAAACACAAAGCCACAGGTTTGTGAAGCTGAGAAAATCTCAAACAGGATATACTCAAAAAAATCCATACCAAAGCACATCATAATTAAACTTCTGAAAACTAAAGACAGAAAAAAAAAATCTTGAAAGCAGCCAGAAAAAAAAATGATATCTTGGGGAAATAACAATTTGAATATGGCAGATTTCGTATCAGAAGTCATGGAATCCAAAAGGAATTGGCACAATATTTTTTTAAATGGTGAAAAAAAGGAATTGTTAACCTGGAATCCTATACCTAATGAGAACATCCTTTAGGAATGAAAGGAAAATCGGGACATTCTCAGATTAGGAAAAACTAAGAGAATTTGTCACCATCAGACCAACCTTAAAAGAATAGCTAATGGAATTGCTCTAAACAGAAAGAACATGATAAAAGAAGAAATCTTAGAACAGCAAGAAGGAAGAAAGAAGAATACACTAAATAAAAATATGGGTAAATAAAATAATCTTTTTTTTTTTTTTTTTTTACAATTCCATTCTTATAAGGTTTATTTCTTAGTTTTTTTAAGCTCAATTTAGTTAACATATAGTGAATTACTAGTCTCAGGGATGAAAATTAGCGATTCATCAGTTGCATATAACGCCCAGTGCTCATTATATCTAATACCCACCACCGAATTACCCCACCTCCCACTCACCTCCCCTCCAACAACCCTCAGTTTGTTTCCTATAGTTAAGCATTTCTTTTTTTTTTTAGTTTATTTATTTTTATTTATTTTTATTATTATTTTTTAATTTTTTATTGGTGTTCAATTTACTAACATACAGAATAACCCCCCAGTGCCCGTCACCCATTCACTCCCACCCCCCACCCTCCTCCCCTTCTACCACCCCTAGTTCGTTTCCCAGAGTTAGCAGTCTTTACGTTCTGTCTCCCTTTCTGATATTTCCCACACATTTCTTTCTCCTCTTCGAGTTTTCTATATTATGTTTGATGGTTGAAGCCACACTTGTAACACTATCTGATGTTCTAAATGTGTGTAGAGGAAGTATTTAGGACAATTATATTATAAGTAGGGAAAGAAAAAAATACAACAACAACAACAAAAAAGAGCTAGAAAATATGTGAAGCAAAAGCTAAAGATAAATAAGCTTCACAATCATACCTGGACACTTCAGTAACCCTTTTTCAACAACTAATAGAACAACTAGACAGAAAATAAGCAAGGATGAACAACTCAACAACATCAACCAAGAAGATCTTATAGACATTTCTAGGACAATCCAGCCAACAACAGCAGAATACGCATTCTTTACAAGTGCCCATGAAACATACATGAAAATAGAGCATATTCTGGACCATAAAACAAGATGGTCCAGAATCTTGTTTTTTCCAGATTTCCAGAAAAATTTTAAATAACTATGTTCTCTGATCACAATGGAATCAGAGTAGAAATCAATAAGCAAAAAGATAACAGGAAAATCTCCAAACACTCAGAAACTCAAAGCATGCTTCTAAATAATCCATGGGTCAAAGAGAAAGTCTCAAAGGAAATTAAAAAAATACATTGAACTAAATGAGAATGAAAATGCAACATATCAAAATTTGTGATGTGCTGCTAAAACAGTGTCGGGAGGAAAATTTACTAATGTGCACTAAATGCACACATTAGAAAAGAGGAAAAGTCTCAAATCAATCCTCTCAGCTTCCACCCCAAGAACCTGCAAATACAAGAGCAAAATAAACCCGAAGTTTATTTTATAGAAGGAAGAAAACAATAATTGATCAAAGCAGAAGTCAATGAAAGCAGAGGCGGAAAAGCAATAGGGAAAAACAATGAAACAAAGAACTGATTCTTTGAAGATCAATAAGCAAACTTTTACTAGCACTGACAAAGAAAAAAAGAGAAAGAAGGGGAGCCTGGCTGGCTCAGTTGGAAAGGCATGGGACTCTTGGGCAGCCCAGGTGGCTTAGCGGTTTAGTGCCACCTTCGGCCCAGGGCCTGATCCTGGAGACCCGGGATCGAGTCCATGTCAGGCTCCCCGCATGGAGACTGCTTCTCCCTCTGCTTGTGTCTTGGCGCCTCTCTCTCTCTCTCTCTCTCTCTCTCAAATAAATAAAATCTTAAAAAGGAAAGGCATGGGACTCTTGATCTCAGGGTCATGAGTTAGAACCCCACATTGAGCATAGAGATGACTTAAGTGAATAAAGAGAGAGAGAGAGAGAGAGAAGACACACATTATCAATAGCCAGAATCAAACAGGATAGCATTACAGATCCTGCAAACATCAAAAGGATAATAAAAATACAATGGAAATCTTCACACATATAAATTTGACAACTTGGAATGGACCAATTCCCTGAAAAACATGAACTGCCACAACTCACCGAATATGAAACAGATTATTTGAATAACCTTGTAACTTTAAGAAATTAAAGTTATAATTTAAAAACTCTCAAAAAAGGAATCTCCAGGCCCAGATAGCTATATTGGAGAATTATACAAAAGATGTAAAAAAGGATTTACACCAATTCTACCAATTTCTTCCAGAAAATAGAAGAGAAAATATAGTTGACCCTTAAACAACACTGGAATTAGGAGTGCTGATCCCCTTGCAGAGTCAATCCATGTATAACTTTTAACTACCCCCCCCCAAATTTAATGGCTAATAGCCTACTATTGACCAGAAGCCTTCCTGATAACATCAGTAGTTGATTAACACATATTTTGTATATGTATTATATATTGTCTTTGTACAATAAAGTAAGCTACAGGAAGGAAAAGACTATTTTTAAAATTTTTTTCTGACTTTATTTATTTATTCATGAGAGACACAGAGAGATAGCTGAAGGGAGATGCTTAACCACTGAGCCACCCAGGTGTCCCTGGAATGAAAACATGATTAAGAAAATCTTAAGAGAAATACGGGGCAGCCTGGGTGGCTCAGCGGTTTAGTGCTGCCTTCAGCCCAGTGTGTGATCCTGGAGACCCTGGATCGAGTCCCACGTCAGGCTCCCTGCATGGAAGCCTGCTTCTCCCTCTGCCTGTGTCTCTGCCTCTCTCTCTTTCTGTGTGTCTCTCATGAATAAATAAATAAAATCTTAAAAAAGGAAGAGAAATACATTTACAGTATTTTACTGTAAAAAAATCCATGTGTAAGGGGACCCACACAGTTCAAACCCACAGTGTTCAAGGATCAACTGTACTTCTCAATTCACTTTATGAGCTAGTATTAACCTGATATCAAAACCAAAGAGACATCACACAATAAAGAAAACTAGACACCAGTAGCCTTCAGGAATACAGATGCAAAAATCCTTCATAAGAATTTAGCAAATAGGGGGCACTTGGCTGGCTCAGTCAGAAGAGTATGTGACTCTTGATCTTGGGGTTGTAAGTTTGAGCCCTGGGTTGGGCATAGAGATTACTAAAAAAACAAAACAAAACAAAAAGATAATAACAAATAGATTTCAGCAACATATAAAAGGAACCATATACCATGTCTAAGTGGGGTTCATTCTGGGGATGCAAGGATACTTCAGAGTTCTAAATCAATCAATGTGATCTGCCATATCAACAGGCTACAGAAGAAAATTTAAATGATCATATCAATTGATGCAGGAAAAGCTTTTTGATAAGATGCCATACCTGTTCAGAATAAAAACTCTGTTTACTAGGAATAGAGGAGAGCTTCCTCAACTCAATAGAGAGTATGTACAAACCCTCCCACCCAGCCCAAAATTATGAGTATGTCATCTGTTGTGGCAAAAGAGACTTTGCAGATGTCATTAAATTAAGGATCCTGACATGGGAAGATTATCCTGGAACATCCAAGTGTGCCAGTATATAATCACAGGGTCCTTACAAGAGGGAGAGAAGAGGGTCAGAGTCAGAGAAGGAGGTGTGAGAATAGAAGCTGAGATTGGGGTGATGTGCTCTGCAATCGGAGTAAGGGGTCACAAGCCAAGGAATGCAGGCAGGCTCTGGAAGGTGGAAAAGACGAGGAAACAAATTCTTCCCTGGGGCCTCCAGAAGGAACACTGCCTTGCTAGCACTCTGATTGTAGGACTTCTGACCTCCAGAACTGTAAGATAAGAAATCTTCTGGTATCATTTTGAGCCACCTAGTTGTTTTAAACCACTCAGTTTGTGGTAGTTTTTTAGAGTAGCAATAGGAAACCGTAATACAGAGGTGATGGCAATTGGTAGCACAAAGTCTATAAAGCTCCCTAGCAAGGGCGCCTGGCTGGCTCAGTCAGTAGAGCATGCGACTCTTGCTTGTGCCCCATATTGGGTGCAGAGATTACTTCAATAAAGAAATTAGATTGAAAATAAAAAGATTCTCTGACAAAGCTCTTGGCTATTGTCTGGCTTGTTGATCCCTGGAATATGGGAGTGATGCAGATATGAATTCCTATTTCCGATATTGTTTTTGTGTCTCTTAGCATGTGTTTGTCTGTGTTAATGTGAATTATACTCCTATTAGGTAGGCGTATATTACTTGTGGGCAAATTGAGTCAGCATGTCATACAAGACTTGTCTGCCTAACAGGCAGGCAGCAATAATGCTTTGCAATTATATAATACATTGGGGTTTCTAAAAGGTTTTCATGGGGGTGCCTGGGTGGCTCAGTGGTTGAGTGTCTGCCTTTGGCTCAGGTTGTGATCCCGGGGTCTTGGGATCGAGTCCTGCCACTGGGCTCCCCACAGGGAGCCTGCTCCTCCCTCTGCCTATGTCTCTGCCTCTCTGTGTCTCATGAATAACTAAATAAAATCTTAAAAAATAAAAAAAGATTTTCATGTATGACACAAATGTCAACATAAATTGAAAATATGTGTGTGGGGGGTGCCTGAGTGGCTCAGTGGGTTAAGCGTCCCACTTTTGATTTCGGCTCAGGTCATGATATTGGGGTGGTGAGACTGAGCCCCGTGATAGGCTCCACACCCAGCTCGGAGCCTGCTTTAAGATTCTCTCTCTCCCTCATCCTCTACCTGTCCCCACCTCAAAAAATGAAAATATGAGGGCAGGGATCATAGGAGGTCTCCAGAGAAGGCTGTCAAAGAGCCACTGAGTAAAGAAGAGAGGAAGAGAGACAATTGCTGGGGCTTTCTGTTAATATCCACTATATGGTCATATAAGAAACTTGTGGCTTTTGAATTTGTTGTTTTTCTATTTTGTTTTTAATCAGATGCACCATAGGATGAGAGGGACTGTCTCAATCTTCACTAGTAGAATTCTCTATCCTTGAATATAAACCAGCAGACCCTAGGAGGGCTGCTTTCAGCGCCGAGATATCTGGGCCTAATTCACAACAGAATCTAAGGAATGAAGCTGCTGGGTGTCTTGAAGTGGCCTGTGGCTGTGAGCTCACAAGTCAATCAGGCCCTCCGTCTCCACCACCCCAGCCACCCCTCCCACAGTCTCCCGCCCCCATCTCAGCAGACAGCGTCCAACTTCCCAGTTTCTCATGCAAAAACTTGCCTCTCACATCCAGCCTCTGAAACATCAGCAACTCCTGTCGATTACCTGCAACATATACTCAGAACCTAACCACTTCTTGTACTTCTTACTGCTAGGTCTCTGGTCTGAGTCCCCCGCAACTTTCTCTCCAATCATTGCATTCTTATCCAGTTTGATCTTCCTTCTTCCATTCTGCCTTCCCGCGGTTTCTTTTCTTTATTAGGTAATCTCTACGCCCAGTGTGGGGC
This sequence comes from Canis lupus baileyi, assembly GCF_048164855.1. Lineage (NCBI taxonomy): Eukaryota > Metazoa > Chordata > Mammalia > Carnivora > Canidae > Canis > Canis lupus. The sequence goes on from NC_132876.1 coordinate 32,655,173, forward strand.
TTGAACTCATGACCCCGAGATCAAGAGTCACATGCTCTTCTGATTGAGCCAGCCAGGCACCCCCCCCCCAGTTTATTTTCAACACAGCAGCCAAAGTAAGCCTCTTAAAATGTACTTCAGATCATGTCACTCCCCTTCTTATAACTCTCTAAGGCCCCCCCATCTTGTTCTGAGGATCAGTTAAAGTCATGGTCCACAGCACCTCCTTGCTCCTCCCTGAACATGAGACCTCAGGTCCTTGTACTTACTGTTCCCTCTGCTAGAATGCTTTTCCTCCAGATATCTGACTCTCTTACATACTTCAGATTTTCACTTAAATGCTTTCTTCTCAGTGAGTCTTTTTCTGGCCACCATTTCGAAAATTACCATGCCTCCTCCGACACCTCTCCCCACTTTCCTGCTGAATTTCCTCCATGGATCTATTTGCCATCTCATATAATCTGCCTGCCTATCTCTCTCTCTCTCTCATCTACCTATCATCTACCTAACTAATTATATATAAAATATAATTATATATAATGTGTAATTATATATAAAGTATAACTTGTTAATTGCCTACCCTACCCCTCCAATATAAATTCCCAAGGGCAGAAATTTTTCTGTTTTGTTCATTGATGAATCCCCCAGTACTATGAAAGGTGCCTGTCACATGGTAAATGCTAATAAACATTTGCTGGATGGATGAATAAATGAACGTGTTCCCCACAACCCAGTCCCCCACTAACTATTCCTTCACCCAATTTCAGCATCACAAACTTCACCCCTTCTATTGAGACTTTACATCTTAAAAATGTCCCAAGGCCGGGCGCCTGGGTAGCTCTGTTGCTTAAACATCTGCCTTCAGTTTAGGTCATGATCCCAGGCTCCTGGGATCGAGTCCCATGTATGGTTCCCTGCTCAGTAGGGAGTCTACTTCTCTCTCTCTCCCTCTGCCCCTTCCACTTCTCATTTTCTCTCTCTCTCTCTTTGAAATAAATAAAATCTTTAAAAAAAATGTCACAAAGCTTGCAGCTGACCATTACCACTCCCCAAAAAGGTTCCTGCCAGGGACACCACCCTGGAGGTGCTAGAGGACTGGTTCCAGCCAAACATGAGGGTTTGGAGCTTGGAACAAGGGGGAATAAACTGAGGAAATACAAAAACACCTAAAAAAAAAAAGTGATGTCCCAAAAGATTAGCCCCACCTCCACTGAGGGAGTTTCATGTATCCTACCTGGAAAAGTTACTATTCTTGGTTTGGGGCCAGATGGAGCTGGGTATGAATGCTGAGTGGCTCTGCATAAGTCCCAAAGCAAGTCGCTTCACTTCTCTGAGCCTCTCTGTCCCCTGTGGAGAGTGAAAAGGTTATCTGCAATCATAGCGTTTTTGGGAAGCCTGAAAGTAGGCATGTATTTTTTAAAAAATTATTTATTTATTTATTCATGAGAGACAGAGGCAGAGACAGGCAGAGGGAGAAGCAGGCTCCCTGCAGGGAGCCTGATGTGGGACTCAATTCCAGGACCCTGGAATCATGGCCTGAGCCAAAGGCAGACGCTCAACCACTGAGCCACCCAGGTGTTCCTAGGCATGTATTTTTTATGCCAAGGGCAATGCCTGGCATAAAAATGAAGTCATACAATACACACTGCTCTGCAGTTTGCAATCCCTGCAGTAATCAGTATTGTACATATATCCCTACATACTGGTCCTTTAATCTCTATGATAGATTTCCATAGCAGGGTTGCTGGCCCCAGTGATACGGGCTTTAAAAAAGTAAATACAATGATGCCAGATTATGATCCAGAGAAGATTGTAAAAATTCATACTCCTGCCAACTATGTATGAGAATGTCTGTTTCCCCCCACACTTACTAGTACCAGATGTTATGAATCTTTTTCATTTTTGCCCATCTGATTGGAGGAAATGGTGTTCATTTCCATTTCTTTTATCGCTAGTGAAGTTTAACATCTTTTCATGTGTGTATTATTCATTTGCATATCCTCATATGTGATTGCCTTTCCTTTGTTCAGCTGTCTTTTGGGTCATTTGTATTTTTCTTCTATTTTTTTAAAAGGATTTTATTTATTTGAAAGAGAGAGAGCTAGAGAGATCACAGGGGCCTAGGGATAGGGAGAAGCAGACTCCCTACTGAGCAGACAGTCCACTGCTGGACTGAGGATCCTGGGATCAGGACCTGAGCCAAAGGCTGATGCTTAACCAACTGAGCCACCCAAGTGCCCCTCTTATATTTTTTAAAAAAGATTTTATTTATTTATGAGAGAGAGAGAGAGAGAGAGAGAGAGAGAGGGGCAGGGACACAGGCAGAGGGAGAAGCAGGCTCCATACAGGGAGCCGGATGTGGGACTCGATCCCTGGTCTCCAGGATCACGCCCTGGGCTGAAGGTGGCGCTAAGCCGCTGAGCCACCCGGGCTGCCCTTCATCTATTTTTTTTTTTTTTAAAGATTTCATTTTTAAGTAATCTCTAACCCAAGGTGGGGCTCCAACTCACAACCAAGGTCAAGAGTCACACACTACAGAACCTGCTTGGTGCCCCTCATTTGTATTTTTCTTATCAATTGATGGGTATGGTGAGCGACTCCTAATAGGTACAAGGCTTTTTTTGGAGTGATGAAAATGTTCAAATATTAGATTACAGTGGTAGTTTCAACAGCTCTGTAAGTATACGAAAAAGCTTTGAATTTACACTTTGAATCAGTGAACTTTATGGTATATAAATTGTATCTCAGTAAAGCTGTTAAAAATGAGAGAAATATTTAGAAAGCGGGTTTTTAAAAAAGATTTTATTTGTTTATATGAGAGAGAGAAAAAGAGAGCATGAGCAGGGGTGGGGCACAGGGAGAGAGAGGAACAGACTCCCTGCTGAGCACAGAGTCCCACTCCGGACTCCATGCCAGGACCCTGAGATCATGACCCGACCCAAAGTCAGATGCTTAACCGACTGAGCCACCCAGGCACTCTAATTAATGGCACCGTACAATTCCCTTTAATGGAATGATCACATTTTATTTGACATCTCCAATTGCTTCTAATTTTTTCTAATATTTCATTCATAAAGATATTGTGATGAATATCTCCATGCATAAGTCTCTGCTTTTCTTAGGATGCATTCTTAAAATGGGAATTCCTGGGGAGAGGGATTTTTTTAAAGGAGGAAGTACGATTTCTAATAAAAAATATGAAAATAGTTGACAGTGATTCCATCTCCATTTGAACATTTTAGAGTTTTCTTGTTAAGTTTCAGAATGCCATATTTAGTACCTCAAAAGTATTGGGGGCTCCTGGCTGGCTCAGTCAGTAGAGCCTGAGACTCTTGATCTTGGGGTTGTAAGTTTGAACCCCATGTTGGGTATAGAGATTACTTAAAAGTAAAATCCTAAAAACAACCTCACAAAACTATGATTTACCTGGGCCCTTGGTAACATCAAGTGCCATTATAACTGATCATAGAGAACAGCTTCTGTTTTGGCCACTCAAAAATATAAAGCGAACTTCTTTCTTTATCACCAGTTGTTTAATTGTTACAGACTGATTGCTAGAAAAACAGTATGAGACGCTAAATTGCTTTCCCTGGTTCAAATCCATGGGGAATAGAGGCTAATTTAAGCCGAATTTTTGGCAAAAGCAGGAAGTAGCGCTCATGTGGTTTCATCCGCTACCATTTCATATCACCTTCCCATCTTGCTGACATATGCTAGAGAAAATGCAGCAATAATAAGAGTTATAAGGATAATGATAGATACTATTGACTGGTAACTCTAAGGTCCTTCTCTGGACGGAAAAGAATATGTCTTCTTGGTTAATTGTGCTGAATGCTAAGAAAGAAATTCACCTAGAAGGACCTTGAAGGATAAAGCTTGTATTTCCTACCTATTCTCTAGACCTGTCCTCATCCCCAGCCCTTCTTCCATCATCAAAGTTTTAGATTTAGCTAGGTGAACTGATTGATGGTGGTCGATTTAGTAATTTCTAGGACATTAGCAAGAGAACAGGCTCCCTGCTATAATGGGAAGTTTATTGGGCTAGGAACAAAAATCCTGGGTTTTTGTCCTGACTCTGCCATTTATCTGTTATATGACGTTTGGTAAATCACATGCCTTATGTGGATGTCAGTTTTCCGTGTCTGACTGATTTCTTTTTTTTTTTTCTTCTATCTTGATTTCTAAGGGCCCCTCCAATTCTGACATGCTATAGATTTAAGGAAATAAAAGAAATCTTCTACTAAGCACTAGGTCAGAAAACAGATTTGAGAGTCCAGGTCAAAAGAGAGAAACTGAGTCACATCAAAAACTTATTATGATCTAGGGTAGTATACATTAGATTCTTAAGGCCATCAAAAAATATATTTGAGATTGCACAACTCCGTATTTATTAAAAGAACAATATGCCCATGATGATGGATTTTGTAATATGCAGACTATACCTCAATAAAGGTTCAAAATATACATTTGATTGTCATTTTATCTCCAAATAATCACGGGAAGGGTTATGAAATTGTGTGAATTGAGAATCTGCTCATTTACTTACATGCATGAAAATGAGTGAGAGCAAAGGGACATGTTAATAATATTGGGAGTTTTTTTGGCTCAGAGAAGCTGCCAGGCTCCAGGGAGATTGATGGAACTACAATGTCATTGTCACAAGGGAGGCAACTATTGATTTCACTGACAAACCCTGTAATTACGGAACACAATGCCTAGTTACATTAATTAGAAGAGATGAGAGAGTGGAGCTGGAGGCCCTGCTGGCAGGAGAGAGGGAAAGTGTGGATCAGCCTTCTCTCCGTGTAGCTGCTGCATGCAGGGAGTAGGCAAGGGGCAACAAAAAAGCAGGTTGAAGGCAGGAACCAGCTTGAAGGTCTCTGTGAGAAAGGTGTAAGACTTACTACCTTGGGCTGCCTGTGTATTAAATCACATATGTAACAACACTTTAAAAATGGCAAAGCACTATAAAACTAAAACCATTTTTAACAGGCAATCCAGACACGGTTGGTTAAGTGACGGACTCCTGATTTCCACTCAAGTCATGATTGTAGGGTTGTGGGATCAAGCCCCACGTAGGCTCTGTGCTAGAGTCTGTTTGTTTCTCTCTCTCTGTCCTCCCCTGCTTGCTTGTGCTCTCTCTCCCAAATGAATGAATAAATGAATAAAAATCTTTAAAAATTCAGATGTTACAGGAGCTCCTGACTGGCTCAGCCAGTGGAGCATGTGACTCTTGATCTTGAGGTTGTGGGTTCAAGCCCTGCATTGGGTGTAGAAATTACTTAAAATCTTCAAAAAAATTTTTCAGATGATATAAAGAAATAGTATAAAAGGATAGACAGTGAAAAATAAGTCTCCTTCCCACCTTTGTCACACACCCATTTGTCTTCCCCAGGAACATCTACTATCTGAATTTTTTGTGTATCCCTCCAGAGATATTCTATTATTCTGTGAATACACATTTGTATATGTGTATATACAAATATATATGTGTGTGTGTCACAGATTGTAGGATACTATTCACATTGTTTTTTTGCCTGAACTCATTTTCACTTAACAACATAGCTTGGAAATCACTTCTTATATTGATCTGTCTTATTCTTTTTTAACATCTATATAGTATTTTCTTGTTCTGAAATTTATTTAAACTCTCCCCTTTGAAGGGTATTTGATTTATTTCAACGGCATCTGGTCTATCTTCATAAATTAAAGCTCACCATTGAACAGCAAAAAGAGTCTCCAAAATAGTGTTACTGATGAAGATCTTGGATTTTTTCTTAATATAACAATTTATTTATATTTGTATTTTTTCAGCAAGAAAAATCTCAGTATCCACAAGACATTTTTAAAAAACTCTATTTCTTTTTTTTAAGACTTTATTTGACACATACACACAGAGAGAGAGAGAGCATAAGTAGGCAGAGTGGCAGGCAGAGGGAGAGGGAGAAGCAAGCTCTGAGCAGAGAGCCTGATGCGGGGCTGGATCCCAAGACCCTGGGATCATGACCCAAGCCAAAGGTAGATGCTTAACTGACCAAGCCACCCAGGCACCCCCAAAACTGTATTTCTTTATTAAGTTTTGATTTTAATTCCAGTATAGTTAATATGCAATGTTTTGTTAGTTTCAAGTGTACAATATAGTGACTCAACAATTGTGTACATCACCAGGTGCTCATCAGGGCACGTGCCCTCCTTCATCCCCATCACCTATTTCTCCCATCCCCCCCCCCACCTCCTCTCTGGTGACCATCAGTTTGTACTCTACAGTTGAAAGTCTGTTTCTTTGGGGTACCTGGCTGGCTCGGTTGGTAAAACATGAGTCTTGATCTCAGGGTTGTGAGTTCAAGCCCCATGTGTGGCATAGTTTGCTTAAAAAATTGAATTTAAATTAAAAAAATGTAAAAAATAAATATATACATATATTCACATCTCTTTATCTATTCATTTATCAATGGACACATAACCCTTTATCGGATATGTCATTTGCAAACATCCTCTCTCATTCCATAGGTTGCCTTTTAGTTTTATTGATGGTTTCCTTCAGTAGGCAGAAGCTTTTTATTTTGATGTAGTCCCAATAGTTTATTTTTGCTTTTATTTCCCTTACCTCAAGAGGCATATCTAGAAAAATATAGCTACATCTGATGTTAGAAAAATTACTGCCTGTGCTCTTTTCTAGGATTTTTATGGTTTCAGGCCTCACATTTAGGTCCTAATCCATTTTGAGTTTATTTTTGTGTATTTTTTAAAAAAGATTTTATTTATTTATTCATGAGAAACACACACACACAGAGAGAGAGAGAGAGAGAGAGAGGCAGAGACACAGGCAGAGGGAGAAGCAGGCTCCATGCAGGCAGCCTGATGTGGGACTCGATCCCTGGCCTCCAGGATCACACCCTGGGCTGAAGGCGTCGCTAAGCCGCTGAGCCACCCGGGCTGCCCTATTTTTGTGTATGGTAAAAAAATGGTACAGTTTCATTCTTTTGCATGTAGCTGTCCAGTTTTCCCAACATTATTTGTTGAAGAGACTGTCTTTTTTCCCATTGCATATTCTTGCCTCCTTTGTTGAAGATTAATTGACCATGTAATTGTGGGTTTATTTCTGGGCTTTCTACTCTGTTCTGTTGATCTGTATGTCTATTTTTGTGCCAGTGCCACACAGTTTTGATTACTACAGCTTTGTAATATAACTTGGAGTCTGGAATTGTAATGCCTCCAGTTTTGTTTGTTTTTTCCTTTTTTGAGATTGCTTTGGCTATTTAGGGACTTTTGTGATTACATAGAAATTTTAAGATTGTTTGTTCTAGTTCAGTGAAAAATGCTGTTTGCATTTTGATAGGGATTGCATTAATGTGTTGATTGGGTAATATAGGCATTTTAACAGTGTTCTTCCAATCTATGAGCATGAAATATCTTTCCATTTATTTGTGTCATCTTAATTTCTCTCATTAATGCTTTATAGTTTTCAGAGAACAAGTCTTTCACCTCTTTGGTTAAGTTCATTCCTAGATATTTTATTATTTTTGGTGGAATTGTAAATGGGATTGTTTTATTAATTTCTCTTTCTGCTGCTTCATTATTTTTTTAAAATATTTTATCTATTTATTCATGAGAGACAGAGAGAGAGAGAGGCAGAGACACAGGCAGAGGGAGAAATAGGCTCCACGCAGGGAGCCCAACATGGGACTCGATCCTGGGTCTCCAGGATCGTGCCCTGGGTTGAAGGAGGCGCTAAACCGCTGAGCCACCCAGGCTCCCCTGCTGCTTCATTATTAATGTACAGAAATGCAACAGATCTCTGTACATTGATTCCATATCTTGTGACTGTATTCATTTATTAATTCTAGTAGTTTTTGGTGGAGCCTTTAGGGCTTTCTATATATAGTATCATGTCATCCTCAAATAGTGATCTTTTTGGGTGCCTGGGTGGCTCAGTCAGTTAAGCATTTGCCTTCTGTTTGGGTTGTGATCTGGGGGTCCTAGGATTGAGTCTCTCATGGGGCTCCCTGCTCAGCAAGGAGTCTGTTTCTCCCTCTGCCCTTCCCCCCCTGCTCATGATCTCTCTCTCTCAAATAAACAAATAAAATCTTTAAAAAAATTTATTGATGGTTTTATTTTTTCCTTATCAATTTGGATGCCTTTTGTTTCTTCTTGTTGTCTGATTGCTTAGGCCAGGAATTCTGGTACTATATTGAATAAAAGTAGTGAGAGTAGATATCCTTGTCTTGTTCTGGCCTTAGGGGAAAAGCTCTCAATTTTTCGGCATTGAGGATGATGTTAGCTCTGGGCTCTTCATATATGGTCTTCATTACATTGAGGTATGTTCCTTCTAAACCTACTTCGTTGAGGTCTTTTATCATGAACGATGTTGTACTTTGTCAAATGCTTTTTCGGTATCTATTGAAATGATCATGAACAGATGTTGTACTTTGTCAAATGCTTTTTCAGTATCTATTGAAATTATCATATGGTTTTATTCTTTCTCTTATTGATGTGATGTATCATGTTGATTTGTAAATATTGAACCACTTTTATATCCCTGAAATAAATCCCATTTGATCACGGTGTATGATTTTTTGATGTATTGTTGGATTTGGTTTGCCGGTATTTTGTTGAGGATTTTTTCAAAGATTTTATTTATTTATTCATAGACACACACACACACACACACACACACACACACACACACACACACACAGGCAGAGGGAGAAGCAGGCTTCATGCAGAGAGCCTGACGTGGGACTCGATCCAGGGTCTCCAGGATCACGCCCTGGGCTGCAGGCGGCGCTAAACCACTGCGCCACCAGGGCTGCCCGAGGATTTTTTTCATCTATGCTCATCAGAGATATTGGCCGTAGTTCTCTCTCTCTCTTTTTTTTTTTTTTTTTTTGGTGATGTCTTTATCTGGTATTGGTACCAGGGTAGAGCAAGCTTCAGAGTGAATTTGGAAAATTTCCTTCCTTTTCTATTTTTTGGAATAGTTTGAGAATAATAAGTAAAAAAAAAAAAGAAAAAGAAAAAAGGAAAATAATAAGTATTAGCTCTTCTTTAAATGTTTGGTAGAATTTGTCTGTGAGGCCATCTGGTCCTAGACTTCTGTTTGTTGGGAGTTTTTTTTGACTATTGATTCAATTTCATTGCTGGTAGTTTTTTGGCATAGAGCTTTCCATAATATTCTTTTATAATTATTTGTATTTCTGTGGTGTCAGTTGTTATTTCTTCTCTTTCATTTGCAATTTGTTTGAATACCACCCCCACTCTCTTTTTCTTTTGATGAGAAGGGCTTGAGGTTTATCAATTTGGTAGATCTTTTCAAAGAACCGGCTCCTGGCTTCATTGATTTGTTCTGTTTTTGTGGGGTTTTTTTTTGTTTGTTTGTTTGTTTGTTTTGTTTTGTTTTGTTTTTTTAGTCTCTATATCATTTATTTCTGCTCTAATCTTTATCATTTCCTTCTTTCTACTGGTTTTGGGTTTTGTTTGTTTTTCTTTTTCTAGCTCCTTTTAGTGTAAGTTTAGGTTGTTTATTTGAGATTTTTCTTGTTTCTTGAGGTTGGCCCGTATAACTATAAACTTGCCTCTTAGAACTGCTTTTGCTGAAACCCAAAGATTTTGGACCATTGTATTTTCACTTTCATTTGTTTCCCTGGAAAATTTCTTTGATTTCTTGGTTGACCTGTTGATTATTTAGTAGCATGTTATTTAACCTTCATGTATATGTGCCCTTTTCAGATTTTTCTTATGGTTGATTTCTAGTTTCATAGTATTGTGGTCAGAAAAGATGCATGGTATGGCTTTGATCTTTAGGAATTTGTTGAGACTTGTTTTGTGTCCTACTATGTGATCTATTTTGGAGACTATTCTATGTGTACTTGAAAAGAATGTGTATTCTGCTCTTTTAGGATGGAATGTTCTAAGTATAGCTTTTAAAAGCATCTGGTCCAGTGTGTCATTCAAAGCCACTGTTAGCTTGCCGATTTTCTATTTGGATGATGTTATTAACTGTTTTATGTTGTTGGTTGCTCCCATGTTGGATGCATAAATATTTATTATTGCTATATCTTGTTGGGTTGTCCCACTTATTATTATATAGTGTCTTCTCTGTCTTTTGTTACAGTCTTTGATTGATTGATTTTAGAGAGGGAGAGAGAATGTGCAAGTGGGAGGGAGGAGGGGCAGAGGGAGAGGGAGAGAGAGAATATCAAGCTGATTCTGTGCCAAGCAGGAGCCTGACAAGGGACTGGATCTCACCACCCTGAGATCATGATCTGAGCTGAAACCAAGAGTCAGATGCTTAACCAACTGGGCCACTCGGGTGCCCCAAGAATCTTTGTTTTAAAGTCTCTTTTATCTGCTATAAGTATTGCTACTCCAGCATTCTATAAAACTGTATTTTAATGATGCAGTAAAGGCCTGCAGGGAAATCCAAGCATAGATCACTTCTAGAGAATGGATTTGGCCTGGCCAATAGGAGGCTCCCAGGATTGACAGAGGTTTCTACATATTCAATCAGGCTTCAGTTTGGAAGGTCAGTTAGAGCCTTCAAGAATGCTTCCTTGAAGAAGAAGAACCCAGAGAGGTAATACAGTGAACTGGGAAGATTTCAGAGTCTGGAGTCAGAAGGCATGCATTCCAGCCCCTGTTTTGTCACTGACTAGCTGTGTGACCACCTTGGGTAGGTCATAGCCCTAGACGTTCAGTTTTTTCTCATGTGTTAAATAGCAGCAGCCATATCAAACTCATCATGCTCTTGTAAGGACTAGATGAATTAACGGCATTTCCTAAAGTGCTTTCTAAATGCTAATCATAAGTATTACCTTACCCTGAGGGATGGAGGCATAAAACCAGAACAGCAAGAGCTTCAGGTAGAGTAAATATGCAAATATGCACAAATTGTGACCTGAAAATGAAGAGATGAGCTGAGAAAGAAATAGCCCCTTCTTGGCTAGATACATATTAATTCAGAACTTAACAAAGAGCCAGGTAACCCTTTTTTAAAAAAGTTCCTGGAGGTTTACAATTTAGATGTCCATCTTTGTCACAAACTGTTGGAAGGTATACTGCTCTTCTTTAGATACAAACACTTTTTTTCCCCTTTATAGTGGCCTGCATTACAATCCACTGATCAAGGAGAGAAGCCCATAACTGTCAATGAGAGTGAGCAAGAGGATCTGCATTTCCAGGGGGAAAATGACCTTTGTGTAGACATGCCAGTACAGACAACCCTGTCAGATGTTTTTGAAAAGAATTGGACCATTTGATATTTCACTGGAATTAAACCTAGAAACAATACTGGGAAGGAAAAGCCAATGGGCACCCTGTGAGACAAGGATAGGAAAGATACCAGAGTGTAAACTGATGTAAGATTTTTGTAGGGTAATTGGCAATATATGTGTTGAACATAAAAATGTACATACTCTGTCTTCTGCCTTGCCTTCCTGAAAAAAATCAGTCCTAAAGCCACTAGGTGAGGGGTGCCTGGGTGGCTGAGTCAGTTAAGCGTCTGACTTTTGATCTCAGCTCAGGTCTTGATCTCAGGATTGTGGGTTCAAGCCCTGTTAGCCTACTTAAAAAAAAAGCCCTTAGGTGAAGCAGAGCATGGTAGCCATCCATGGTGGGGAGTATGGGGGCTCCCAATTGGGGTATTAGCTACTGAACATGGTGAGGAGGGTGTCCCTGTGGAGGGCGGCCTGGTAGGAGGGATCAGAGTCCAAGCAAGAGGATGTAGGTATCCCCAGGGAAGGATAGCCTGAGAGATTGATGGTGGCATCCATGTTGGAACACATGAAGTGTTGGAGGCTGAGTGAGATGATGAGAGCATCTATATTGGAGAGAGGTGATGTGGGGAGTCAGAGCGTTGGAGGGGCTGACAAGGGCATCCCCTGATGGAGTGGCATGACAGGGAATGTCAGCCTGAGCAAGATAAGGAGGGAATCTATGTAGGGGGGTAGGCAGTGATGGGGAATGAGAGGCCTGAAACATTGTGAGCAGACGTAATGTCAGGGAGGGTGGCAATGGAAATGGGAGATCACTTACTATGTTAGTCATCTATTTGTGTCTAACAGTTTACCCCCAAACTCAGTGGCTTAGAACAACAAACATTTATTAAATCAGTTTTTGTGTGTCGGGAATCTGGGCACAGCCTAGCTGGGTTTCTTTGGCTCAGACTCGTGTCACAAAATTCCAATCTGAAGGCTCAGCTTGGGGAGCATCTGCTTCCCAGCATAGTCATGCGGTTGTTAGCAGGATTTAGTTCCTTGTGAGCTGTTGACAGGAGGCCTCCATTCCTCCATGGCTATTGGCCAGGGGGCTCCCTCAGCTTCTTGCTACATGGGACTCTCCTTAGGGCAGCTAGCTTCCCTGAGAGCAAGTGAGGGGGGAAGAGAGAGAGCGAGAGAGCGAGCATGTGCACACAAGTGAGCAAGCCAGGGTAAATTAGAAGCCAGAGTCTTCTTGTAATCTTGGAAGTGAGTGGCATTCTATAAATTTTGTTGGATTCTATCATTAGAAGTGATTCACCAGATCCAGCTCACAGTCAAGGGGAAGTGATTATACAAGTGGGAGAATACCACTAGGCAGGGTTCATTGAGGGACATCTTAGAAAAATGATCCATACTATCCAAAGTGATCTACAGCTTCAAGGCAATCCCTGTGAAAATCCCAATGGCAGTGTTCACAGAAATAGAAACAACAGTTCCCAAATTCATATGGAACCACAAAAGACTATGAATAGCCAAACCAATCTTGAGAAATCGAAGAAAAAAGCTGGAGGCAGCACACTTCCTGATTTCAAAATATATTACAAAGTGACAATAATTAAAACAGTATGGTACCAGCATAAAAATGGACACAGAGACCAATGGAACAGAATAAAGAACTTGGAAATAAAGCCATGCATGTACAGTAAACAGTCAACTGGGATGCCAAGAACACACCATGAGGAAAGGATAGTCTCTTCAACAAATCGTGTTGAGAAAACGAGATATCCACATGCAAAAGAATGAAATTGGACCCTTACTTTGCAGGATACATGAAAATCAACTCAAAATGTATTAAAGATTTATTTATTTATTTATTTATTTATTTATTTATTTATTTTTGTATTAAGGATTTAAATGTAAGACCAGCAACAGGAGAACTCGTAGAAGAAAACAGGAGAAAAGCTTTATGACATTGATCTTGGCAATGATTTTTTAAAAAATTTATTTATTTATTCATGAGAGACACCGAGAGAGGCAGAGACATAGGCAGAGGGAGAAGCAGGCTCCTTGCCAGGAGCCCAATGTGGGACTCGATCCCAGGACCCCAGGATCATGACCTGAGCCAAAGGCAGATACTCAACCACTGAGCCACCCAGGCGCCCCTTGGCAATGATTTCGTGACTATGACACGTGTGGTGTTGCACAGGCAATGAAAGCAAAAATAGACAAATAAGATTACATCAGACTAAAAGGCTTCTGCACAGCAAAGGAAACAACAGAGTAACAAAGCAACCTATGGAATGGGAGAAAATATTTGCCAAGCATATATCTGGTAAGGGATTAATATCCAAAATATATATGAAACTCCTTTAGCTATTTAAATAACAAAAAACCCAAATAACTTGATTTTTAAAATAGGCAAAAGAATAAAATAGACTTTTTTTTCAGTGAAGACACAAAAATGGCCAATGGGCATAAGAAAAAGTGATCGACATCACTAATCATAAGGGAAATGCACATCAAAATCACATCTGTTAAGATGCCTATTATCATAAAAGGCATCAGATAAGTGTTGGCTAAGATGAGGAGGAATTGGAACCCTTGGGCAATGTTGATAGGATGTAAAATGGTGCAGCCACTATGGGAAAACAGTATGGAGTTTCCTCGAAAAAATTAAAAATAGAGCTATCATATGATCCAGCAATCCCACATCTGGGCCTATGGCCAAAGGGATTGAAATCAGGATCTCAAAGAGATGTCTGTATTCCCGTGTTCACTGCAGCATTATTCACAGTAGCTACAGTATGGAAATGACCTAAGTGTCCATCAACAGATGAATGGATAAAGAAAATATGGTGTATACGTACAATGGATTATTATTCATCCTTAAAAAAGAATGAAATCCTGCCATAAACAACAACATGGATGGATGTTGAGGATATTATGCTAAGTGAAATCAGCCAGTCACAGGAGGTCAAATATTACATGATTCCACTTATATGAGGTATCTAAAATAAAATTCATGAGAACGGTGAGGAGAATGGTGGTTGGTAGGGCTTTGGGGAAGGGGGGAATGCAGAGATGCATTTCAAGGGTATAAAGTTTCATCATGTAAGATGAATGCGTGCTAGTGGTCTGCCATGCGCCCTGTGCTTAGTGCATGCCTAAAAATCTGTTAAATGAGTAGACCTCACATTAAGTGTTCTTAGCACAGTAAAAAAGAAGACAGAAAACTAGCACAGTGCTTAGGAAGTCATTTAGATCTTTGTTTAACCAATGCTTCATTTGAACTAGCTATCCTGCCTTGAGCAACTTTCTCTCTGCTTCAATTTCCTCTCTAAAATGCGGATAATCATGCCCATTTCACAGGGCATACTGAGAATTCAATGAAATTTTGCATGTAAAACAGGTAGAACAGTTTTTGGCACATGATAAGCAGTCAATAAATAGTAGTTACTATTAGAAAAGAGGTGGGGCACCTGAGGGGCTCAGCCAGTTAAACCTCTGCCTTTGGTTCAGGTCATGATCCCAGGGTTCCCGGAATGAGCCTGGAGTTGGAATGAGCCTGGAGTCAGGTTTCCTGCTCAGCTTCTCCCTCTCCCTCTGTTGCTCCCTCTGCTTGTGCTTTCTCTCTCTCTCTCTCTCTCTCTCTCTCTCTCTCTCTCTCAAATAAATAAATCAATAACTCTTTTTAAAAAAGAAAAGAGGGGCATGAGCCTGGCTCAGTCAGTGGAGCATGTGACTCTTAGTCTCGGGGTTGTAAGTTTGAGCCCCACGTTGGGGTTAGAGATGACTAAAATAAAGAAATGCATTAATGCATGCATGAATGAATGAATGAAAAAAGAAACTTCCCAGCACAGTTACATACGGGGAGAGTTGATAAAATGAGTAATTATATTAAGAATCATAGAAACTAGTTATCTCATTATCTTAACTTGTTACAAATGCAGAAAGTGATCATACTGGAATGAGCCCCGTGGTGTTGGATGGGATATATCAGAATGAACTTGAGGTTAAATAGATAGAGATGGCTATAGCTGTAGATGTAGTTATAAAATCTGTGAGTGTATGAGCGTGTGTGTGTGTAAGCATGTGAGTAAAGGTGTATAAATTAAGCCTCTGGAAAAAAAAATGAAGCCTCTGAGAGGGCCAGGGAGCAGCAACATACAGATAGCATTATCTACAACTAGCACCCACATTTGGCTCTTAAATGAGATTTTCCACTGAAGGGAACCAGGGCTTCTCAGAAGGATGGCTGGTTTCAGGACTGAGTAAGTGAGAGCACAAGATGAGCCTGGACTATCTTGTGCCAGAAAGTAAGGAAGGAATGATGGGGACATATCAAAGGGACACAGAGGCCAGCTCAAAGGAGCCCCTGGTGGCCAAATCTAGGACAACTTGAACATCAAAGTGAACAGTGAAGGTCATGGGTCACAACCCATTGAATAAAATAAGAAACCCTAAGTCTATCCTGATATAAATAGACACATAAATAAATTGAAACTTTGATGAGAAATGGAAGGTCTACACAGTTTCAAAGCACTTCCCCACAATATATTTATGAATTACAAAGCATAGCATCATGATGGAGAATCCTGGCTTCTCAACTTAAGTGATCAACAGAACGTCATCAGTAAAAGGACACAGAAATCACGCTCCACCCTGATGGAATGCAGATTATGGTGTCACTTCTGTCATAGTCCCGCCAAAGACGTGTGACCTGAACCTAATCGTGAGGAAACAGACAAACCCAAATTGAAAGGCATTCTCCAAAATAACTGGCCTGCAGTCTTCAGAAGTGCCAAGGTCTTAAAAGTCAACGAAAGTCAAGGTCTTGAAAGTCAACCAAGGAAATATTCCAGACTCAAGGAGGTGAAGAAGATGTAACAATGAAAAGCACTTTATGGTTTTTTTTTTCTATATCAGACCACGTGGGGACAACTGATGAAGCTCGAGTGGGACCTGAGGATTAGATGTTAATAATCTATTAATGTTAATTTCCTGATTTTGACGGTTGTGTCATGAATAGGAAGATATCCTTGTTGGCCACAAAACCCACACTGAATTATTCAGGGATAATGGGGCACCACATTGTTAACTTACACTCAAATAGTTCAGGAAGAAAAATGCAGGACATTTTGTACTGTACTTCCAACTTTTCTGTAAGTTTGTGATTGCTTCATCATCATCATCGGCGCCTGGCTGGCTCAGTTGGTGGAGCATGTGACTTTTGATCTCGGTCCGGGTTGTAAGTCGGGGTAGAGATTACTTAAAAATAAAATCTGAAAAAAAAGTAGTAAATACAAGAATGACATGGTCTGAAAGGCAGAGACACTCTGAGGGACTGTTTCAGATTATAGGAGGCTAGATGGAAATGACAGATGCCATGTATGATTCTGAATTGTATCCCAGAACCCCCCCCCAATTCATTTTGCTGCAAAGAACATTATTTGTACAACTAAAGAATTATGAATATGGTCTCTAGGTTAGATAAGTGCTTTATCAATATCAACTTCCTGATTTTAATATTTGCTCTGTCCTTATGTAGGAGAAATATTTTGTCCTGAGAGATACATGCTGAGGTATTTAGGCTTAGAGAAACATCATGGGTGAAATTTATTCTCAAATAGTTTTGGAAAAAAAGGAATATCAAAGTATCAAAAGGAAATGATAAAGCAAATTAACAAACTGTTAACAATTGAGGAAACTGGGTTAACAGTTGAGCAACATGGCTGTTCTTGCGACTGTTCTGTAAGTCTGAAATTATTTTCTAATAAACAGTTACCAGGGGCCACCTAGCTGGCTCAGTTGGTAGAGCATGTAACTCTTGATCTTGGGGTTGTGAGTTCCAGCCCCATGTTGGGCATAGAGATTACTTTAAAAAAAAAAAGTTCCCAGGGCATAACATCTTTGATCTGCTGGAGAGATATGCTTCTCAAACGTCTCCTCCTGGGCTGCCTTCTAGTGTTCATTCTCCAGCCCCTATGGCTATATGAGCAAGTCTTATAGGAGGTGCAGTTACAGACATCTACTCATCTTGCAGCTGCCCAAGACCTGCTTCTGTTCTTAAGTCTCCTTAGTAAACCATTTCTTGTCAAGCTGGAAAAGACAAGTTACCAAAAATGCACACACTCTGTCCTGGCAATTCCTCTGCTAAAAAGTACCACACATTTATATAAAGATTTTCATACATGAATGTCGATTGTGGCATTATTTGAAGTAGCTGAAGACTAGCCTCCATCAAACTGTCTGTGATAGAGGTTTTTTTTCCATACCATGAAACACTATGTAGCTGTTAAAAAAAAATGAGTGAATCACCTCACACCTGTGAGGATGAATACTATAGAACAAAACAGAACAAGACAAACCCGAAAATAACAAGTGTTGGCGAGGATGTGGAGAAACTGGAGCTCTTGTGCCCTGTTGATGGGAATGTACGATGCTGCAGCTGCTGTAGAAAACAGCATAAAGCTTCCTTAAAAAAAATTAAAATTAGGACTACCATTTGACCCAGCAACTCCACTTCTGGGTATATATCCAAAAGAATTGAAAGCAAGGTCTTAAAGAGATATTTTCACACCCACGTTCATAGCAGCACTATTCACGATAGCCAGGAGGTGGAAGCAATCCAGATGTCCATTGACAAATGAATGGATAAATAAAATGTCATGTGTCCATGCAGAGGAATACTATTCAGCCTTAAAAAGGAAGGAAATCCTGTCACGTGCTACAACATGGACAAACCTTGAGGACATTATGCTAAGGCAAATAGCCAGTCACAGAAGGACAAAGACTATAGGATTCCGCTTATGTGAGACATCTAACCTAGTCAGATTCATAGAAGCAGGAAGCGCCATGGTGGTGCCAGGAGCTGGGGACAAGGAAAACAGTGGTGAAATGGGTATAGAGTTTCAGATGCGCAAGACAAAAAAGGCCTGGAGATCTGGTTTATGACAGCGTGAATATGCATAACACCACTGAACTGTACACTCAAAAATAATAATAAGGGTAAGTTGTATGTTCTGTGTCTCTTACCACAATAAAGAAATGAGTAAATCTAGATGTTTGCTAGGGAGAGACTCCTGAGGGAGATCATTAGGTGAAAAAACAAGGTGCAAAATGGTGTGTATGCTATGATTCTGTGTTTGCATGCAAGTGTGTGTTTAAAAGATACATGTTTGAGTTTGTCCTTAAAAATTCTGGAAGGAAAACATGAGGCTGTTAACAGTGATTACTTCTAGAAGTAAGTCTGGGGGTTCAGTAAGGGAAAACTCTACTTTCTCTTTTAATGTATTCTGTACTATTTTTTTTGATACTTGCATATATTATATTTATAATAAATGTTTAACCTTTCAAATTATGACTCATGTTGAGTGCTTATAATGTGCCAGACACTGTTCTAAGCCCTTATGGGGAGTAGCTCCTTCTTTAATAGTATTATCGCTATCTTATAGATGGGAAACAGTCTCAGAGGAATTAAAGAACTTGGCAGAGGTCATACAAGGTCACTCAAGATGGTAAGTCCTCCTTGAATAAAACTCAGGCAATCTGACACTAATTCCTACCATTTTAAACACTATGCTGTCTGTAAAAAAGGACTTACTCTTCCTTCTGTTAAAGATAAATATATATATTCTTCTTAGAAACACAATGCATGCTCATTAAGTGTGAAAAAAACAAAGCTAAAGTGAAGGGGGGAAAATCTAACCCTCTGTCCTGCCTATTAAAGACCAGCCTGTTAACCTTTTGGTCGATGGCCATCCAATCTGTGGTAGATGCACTGTTTTTTAGCCTGGTTGAGATTACATTGAACATACAATTTTGTGTTCTACTTTTCTTCCTCTCTATGTATAATGTCATTTTACTGTTATTTTTTTAAAGATTTTATTTATTTGAGAGAGAGAGCATGAATGAGCTGGGGGTGGGGTTTGGGGTAGAAGGTGATTCCCTGCTGAGGATGGAGCCCAATGTGAGGCTCAATCCCAGGACTCCAGGGATCATGACCCAATCTGAAGGTAGATGCTTAACAGACTGAGCCACCCAGACACCCATGTCATTTTCCTTTTAAAATATCTTTTCCTGGGGGTGCCTGGGTGACTCAGTCAGTGAAGCATCTGGCTCTTGGTTTTGGCTCCGGTCATGATCTCAGGGTCCTAAGATCCAGCCTCGAATGACGGAGCTCCACCATTAGCACCATTAGCTGCTTCTTTCCCTCTGCCCCTTCCCCCTTCCATCACGTGCTCGTGTTCTTTCTCTTTCTAAAATACAATAAATACATCTTTAAAATTGATTAATTAAAAAATACCTTTTCTCAAGTCCTCTTCTAAATAGACATAGTGTTTTTAGAGCTGGCAGTGAGTGCCCCACATTCATTTCAGAGGAGAGGCAGAGTAATAAAATCTTTGGAAAAGAAACACTTGGAAAGGAAGGAGGGAAGAGGAAAGTATGGGTCAGCAACTATTAAGGAATAGCTTCCCCCTTCCTTGTCCATGAATGTAGAAGTCTAGATTTTCCATTTCCCCTTCTTTCTGTATCTTTAGCGTATTTTCCTATATTTATATGGGGACAGTTTTGTTGGGGTCAGCACATCTAAGTGACTGTGTCTGGGGAGCAGCAGGACATTGTGGAAATTTTTTCAGGAATCTAATTTGAGGAAAACCAAAAGTAGATGATTGCTGTTTTAAGCTGCTTAAAAAAAAAAGTATATGTATAATGATGGGGGATACTAGAGTGGCAGAATGTGAGACCAAAAATAAAGAGATTATCTAGCTCAACTCCCCTCATCTTACAGATGGAGAAACTGAGCCCCAGGGAAGTAAAGTAAATCATATAGGCCACACAGCTACTGAAGGCAGAATCTGGATTAAATCTGGGTCTTCTGATTCCTCTGCCGCTGTTTTAGAAAACTTCCGAAACCCTTTAAAACCAATTAATTAATCGTTGTAAGAACTCCCAGAAGTAGGCTAGTGTCATTTATTCTGACTTCAGAGCCATTTACTGAAAAAATGATTAGATGTCTGTAACTGAAAACTGATTCTACTGTAATTAAACATGTTTTTAAATACTCCAAAAAGAACAGACTCTTCAGTAAGCCTATCGTCTTAGGAATTAGCTTTCGGTTTCTCGCGCAACCAGTTTAAAGATCACCACTTCTCACCTGGCATCTCAAATTCCTTTTATATTAGGCATAAAGCCTGTCTTTGCTTAGGAAGATTAAGCAAACACGGAGTCATTAGATTAGCTGCATCTCAGTTCCCTCAGCAAATGAATGAGCGGAGGAGGGCTAGCGGGGCGCCCCGCGACTGGCATAAATTATTAGAATGCATCCATTTGCCTGTTGGTTTTCCTTCCAAATGACTTCCTTAGGCTGCAATTTCTTATCTGCCCTTTTGTTCTGTGGAATAAGCAGGGGATGGCGCACAATAGGCTTATGGTATTTAGTGTGGTACTTTTTATCTGAATATGATAAAACAATTTGCCAAAGTAGACTTTAAAGAAGGTTTACATAGAAGATTCTTTCACCATGAGAGCAAATGAATTGGGATTTACAGTTCACAATTCGAATTGAAGTGGTTGCATTAGAGACCTGAGGAATGGTTAAGTTTGGAGTTCAGGCCTTCTTTCCTTTCTCAGATTTTCCTCCTTCTAGTATTCACTGCTCTCATGCTGGAGCTTCTCCTTTCCAAAATGTACCTCTGGTACCACGATATTGCTTGCCACCATGAAAATGCCCAGGGCCCCTGTGTCCTGATCTCAGCCAGCAGGAGTGGAGAGATTGTAGACAGAGCTGAAAGAAACCTTGGAAAGCACCTTGTCTGATTTTTATAGATGACGAAACAGGCCTAGAGTGACCCGTCCTTTGCCCAAGGTGAATAGCAGACCTGGAATTTGAGTACCCTGAGGAATGATTTAACAGAGGGGAGTCTTAGCTTCCTCCCTGGTAAAATGGAAATCAAGAGATTTTACTTGGGTTACTCTGAGGGATCAAATAGGATAAAATAAGTGAAACCACTTTGAAAACTGCAATTTGGTACAAATTGCAATTTCTTTCTATTAAGCTCTGCTACTTTCCTCATGCTAAATGTTAATAACTAATAAATGTTAGCATGTGGCTCTTCCAAGTGAGGTTTGCATTTTGAAAGGGGAGATCCCAAGGACACATCTAACCCTAGGGGGAAAAAGTGGACAGAGAAGCATTCTGGGTGCCCCTCAAATCCTTTAGCCATATAGAGACAATATTTTAACAGTAAGAACACAGCCTGCCTCTGGAGGCTAAGGAGCTAAGAATGTTGTAAAGAACCTGAAAAGCTGCCCGCATAGTAGTTTCTAGCATCTAGGGTGGGGTTTGATTAAATTAACTTAGCAGTCCCTTCCAACACTGAAGTTTCTGCAATTACATGATTCCAGTGGATTCGTTTTTTAAAAAGATTTGTTTTTTTATTTGAGAGAGAGAGAAAGAGTGTGAGCAAGCAGGGGGCGGGGCAGAGGGAAAGGGAGAGAGTCCCAAGCAGATAGATGCCTTGCTGAACATGGAGCCTGTCATGGGGCTCAATTCCACAACCCTGATATCACCACCTGAGCTGAAGGCAAGAGCCGGTGCTTAACCAACTGTACCACCCAGGTGCCCCTGGATTCATTTTTATAACATACAGTCAGTCCTGTTCATGTGCTTTCTTTTCAGATCCAGAAACGTCAATGCCTATGGTATGTTACAAATTGCTATCCTGGTCTATTTATCTAATTGTTTGAGATTTAATTGACATACAACAGTGTGTAAGTTTAAAGTGTACAGCGTGTTGGTTTGATTTATCCTGATCTTTAAAGAGAGAAATAAAAGGGAAAAAGAACCCAACATACACAATAAGCATATACTCTCTCACAGAACATTTTAATGATTGTTTTTTTGTAAGTTAAAGTGAAGGAAATGAAGGAAGACCTCTGGCCTTCAAACTGCCAACCTTAATGGAATGAGTCTGAATATTATCTAATGATACTTCACAAGGAAAATGATCCTAGTCTCAGCTGCCTGGAGGAATCTGAAGTCCAATCATTACAAAGACCTGCCTGATGTCTGGGTGGCAATGTGAATGGAAATGGAATCATTACCCTCTATTTGGAAGCACCTGATGAAGAGATCAAGTCAAAATTTTAAAGATCACATTGTTATACCCCCATACTTGACACTTGCAGGTGTTCGGGATAGGTATTCAATGAATGAATAAAACATATCTGTGTATTACAGGTCAGGATTAGGAGGGGAGGGAGCAGGTTACTCCAGACTTTGTATGAAAGGCATAGAAGTGGTTGGAGACCATGGGTCATTTGAGAAACAGCAGGAAGTTCAGTAGATCTGAAGTATTGAGTGCTCTGTGATGGAGGTGAGACAGCTAGGAATGAGGCTGGGCAGGTGAGGCCAGATCACCAAGGGTTTCACATGCCGTGTCGGGGTTTTGGATCTCATCGTGGAGGCAAAGGGAGGTGGAAAAGGAGTATGAAAGAATTTGAAGCTGGGGTGACCTTTTAGGTTGGGTGGGTGACAGGATTATCTTTGTGTTTGAGAGACCACTGCGGCTTCTGGTGTCAGAAGGATGAAGACACGAGCATTGGCAGGCCACCCAGGAGGGTACAAGCGTAGAGGTAAGGAGTTGTTAGGAGATTCTTTGGCAGTTGTGCACACAGGATGAAGGCCTGAGCTTGGCAGTAGTAGCAAGACAAATGGAGAGATGTTAAGTACAGAATGAGCCAGCAAAGAGGTCTTGATAGAAAAAAGAGTGAAATTAGCAGCCCCCCCCCCCAAAACCCAGTGACATTTACCAGCTAATCAAGTAGAAAACAGAGCCTTGTGATAGCAGGAGCAGTGAGAAATAGCCTGGGGGTTAGCTGACAGTAAATCTAATATTCGTGGGCTATGATATGGCAGTCGAGAAAGCAAATGCCATCCTAGGGAGCTGGAGTAGAAAAATGTAATGTCTAGACAGGGGACGTGACTGTCCTGGTCTGCTCTATGCAGAAGGGTCTATGCCCTGGGGTTGGGAGCTGGGGTAGGGGGGGCAGAGAGGCTTACTTCCCACCTTCCACTTTCTGGAAAGATATAAAGGAATTGGCGTAAACTCAAAGCAGAGCCTCGAACTCAGTTTTTTTGGAGCAGAAGAACCTGGAAGAACCGTGGGGCCAGATTTGTCTTCAAATTGTTGGACCCTTGTGGGAAGAGGGGCAAAGCTGGCTTTGTGTGGCTTCGAGGGGCCAGAAGTTATGGGGGGGGGGCGGCTTCACTCAGCCTTGCGCTATCCAAGTGGCTGTTCACTGGAAGTCGTCCAGCCAAGAGCGCAGAGCCCCTGTACGTAGGACAAACAACAACAAAACACAAAACACGCGGCATTGCGGGGAGAGTCAGTGGATGACCTTCTAGAGTCTTGCTGACCCTGTGATGTGCACGTTCTGGCCAGGCGGGTGCACGTTTCACAATAGCCCTGCTCAGGGACGAGGTGGACAACGGTACCTCTCTCATTAGCTTATTAAATATTCGCTTATTCAAAAGAATAGGTCGCGTGGGGGTCTGCAGGCCAGGTGAGTGGCAGCCTTGAAATCACTGTAACTTCGTGGAGGGGGGACTGGGCGGGGGGGGGGGAGCCTGGGCAAAGCCTCGCAATCGTCAGGAGCAACCGCGCAGTGGGATAAACTTTGGCAGCAGCTTTGCCGCACGAGAGGGGCGGGGCCCCTTGATGGGTCCTCAGGAGAAGGCGATTGGCCCCGGGGGAATCGAGGGGGCGGGACTAGCCCATGGTTGCCATTGGTCCTGCGGGCCAGTTGAGGGATGGCAGCGAGGGGGGCGGAGCCGGCCTGGGGAGGCAGTTGGTCTGGCGAGAGCCCACCGCGGGGAGCGGGCGGGCGAGCCCGCAGCCGGGAGCCCGGGCCGGGGAGCAGCCGCGGCGAGCTCGCCAGGGCCGCAGCGGCGCGAGGGGCGCACGGGGCGTTGGCACCGGGGCGCGCGCGTGCGTCGCCGACTTGGATGCGGCGGGGACGCTTCCGCGCCCGGTGCGCTCGACGCGAGCCATTCAACAGCTGGCCTCGCGGGCCACAGTCGCAGGGAGCGACCGGGAGCGTTGGCGGTTGCGACTGCGGAGGCTGGAGAGAGGCGGCGGCGGGGGCGGCGGGGGCGGCGGCCCAGCTACCCAGGCGTAGACCGGAGTGGAGACGCAGCGGTTCCTTAGACTCCCGGTAAATGCCCTCCGCTCTGCGGGCAGCAGCCACGTCCCGCTGCGTCTCGGCCCGCTGGCCGCCCTGGCCTAGGGAGAGCTCCGGTACCTCGCAGACAGGGCCACACGGGGCCCTCGGTGGGGACTGGGGAGGGGATGCGCGGGAGGCCTGGGTCGCCCCACCTGCCCCTGCAGAGTCAGGTTTTCCAGAGATGCGCCTGGGCTCTTCCCCTGGTCCTCTCCCTTCTCCCTAGACTGTGCCGCACCTCCTCGGGCCCTGGCACCGCACTAGGGGGCGCTCTGGCACCCACTCTAGGGCCCCCCTCCGGCCGCTGTTCCAGCAGAGGTCACTCGAGGCACTCCCCTGGGGTACGCCGGCCGTGGCATCCCGCTTGTAGGACCTGAAGGTGCCCTCTCCCGTTCGATCCCCACGCCAAGGGCCGAGGCTTCCTCCCCCTGCACGCATCCCATTCAATCAGTCATTAGCAGGGCTCCCCGCCTCCGCCCCACCGATGACCCGGTCCTTGGTTTCAGGGACTTGTCAGGAGTCTCTTGAGGTTTCTGGTGCGGGCCGAATAATACCACGTCCAGTCTGACTGGGAGAGCAGGACTCACCCACAAGGCACAAAGCGCCGGGGCCTTATCTTGGGTTTGTGGGGGTCAGCGCGGCCAGGGGAAGAGGCAAGTTGGAGACGCCCAAGCTAGAAGAGAACCTGCCATTCCCGAACTCGGGGGCGGGGGGTGGGGATCGGGTAGTCTTGGTCCTTGGGACCCGCGTCTTCCCATTTGTTCTCTGCCTTTGCTGCGATTTTATTCGAAGCCAACCATTCCCGGAGAACTTTTGAACACCGCTAACCAACCTCGAGGAGTGACTGACTTGTTTGCATGGGAACACTGGCTTCCAGCGCGAGGGCTGCTACCGTTTGGGTCTTTTCATGTTCTCTGTGTCTTTTCTAGTTTGACTGTAGGGTCTCAGAGATCAGGCCCGTTTTGTGCTTTCTTCCTGCCCGCCTCTGCTGCTGACTTTGGAACTTCGTGCTGCCGAACTAGCGTAAACCTGCACAGCACGATTGGGGGAGGGGGGCTCAGTCCTGGCGCTGAGAAAACCTCTCAAGTTCTGGGGGTTTTGGCGTTTTTTGCGAGGGGGGGGTGGCTTTTTAAAGAATGGCATTCCAGGAATCACACTTTACTGTGCCCTGCTTTTTGTTCGTTTGTTTGGGAGGGGATCACTCAAAGCATAGAAGAACTGGAAGCACGGAGTAAATTGCACGGAGGTGCTTTTACTCTGATCCTCGTTAAACACAGAGAAAAGTGACAAGCATCATCAGCCTGCTGGTGCTGGTGCCCAGGGGGTCCCAGGTAGGGTGCTTACCAGAGGATGAATGCGACTGACTTCGGGGGGACAGGGCCTGCATGCTT
The DNA here is from genome assembly GCF_048164855.1 of Canis lupus baileyi. NCBI lineage: Eukaryota > Metazoa > Chordata > Mammalia > Carnivora > Canidae > Canis > Canis lupus. Next base: position 32,680,965 of record NC_132876.1, read on the forward strand.
TCCATCTAAGCCCAGCCAAAGGTGACCTTTGCCATGTGGCCCATTTGTCCAGGTTGCCCATCATACACACGTGAAGAGGGTGGACGTTGGCTGGCTTCGTGTGCCATCTCCAGCATCAGAAGGAAAGGTGAGGTACAGAGAGTAGTGAATATGAAAGGGGTGGTGTGTGTGAGGGGGAGGGGGAAACACCCTTTCTCTCTGTCATTGGCTCTGGCTACGTGTGTATCTTCCCGGCATGCATTTCTGCCGGTGCTAGAGAGAGGGACTTTTACTGAATTGTTTCAGGGCCAGGGTCGTGTTCCTTGTGCAACTCTCTGATTTAGAGTCCGCTTGGGTCTCTGTGAGTTCCGTGTTATTTCCAACATGTTCCTGGAACTTTAAGAAGCTCTTTAAAGCCAGGCTGGAAACTGAGATGGACCAATGTCTGGGGCTCTGTCTGAGCAAACGTAGGCCATATGGAATCCATCCATTGGTGCTCTGCCCAGAATCGACTGTAAGGCTGGAACACTTGGAGACACAGAGAAAGGTCAACCATAATAGTAATAAAAGCTCACGTTGATTGAGCACTTCCTGGGAGTTGAGGATTTTATTTGTGTCATTTCTCTTAACCCTTCAGAATTTCTGAAAGGTAGACTATGATCCTTTTCTGAAAGTCAAAGCAGATTGCTAAATCATCCAGCTGCTCAGTGGCAGAGGTGGGATTTGAACCCAGGTCCCCTTGACAGGAGCCCTTGAGCTCTCAAGCATTTTCCTGCTTACTGTCACAAAGGGCTTCATAAAGGAGGCGGGAGGTGAGCAAGGCATTGGAGGATGGGTGGGATTTACACAAGGAAAGAGGGCATTTGGCTGAGGGGCTCACTGGTTTGAGTTTGAAGGAACTCAAGGAAAGCTGGCCCAACTGGAGCGGCGAGGGGACACAGGCACATGATGAAATATAAGGCTGCTGAGGCGAGGTAGTGTCACGTTTTGGAGAGCCTGGAAAGGAATTTGGGCCCTGATGTCGTAAGAATTAGGGAGATGCTGGGGATTTTTCGCCAAGGAAGAAGACAGCAAAACCAGTGCTGATCACTTGCAAGGCCCTAGTTGGGTCCCCAAGCCTATCCCGCCTCACTCTTTCTTGAGAGCCTTGCCTGATTGTCAGCATATTTAACTGAGCCCTCAGGGAGCACCAGTTGCCTGTGACCAAACTGATCCTGGGGTTCAACATACAGAAGGAGCAAGCTAAGAGAGAGACCCTAGTTCAGCCTTAGGTGGGTGTGCTTCAGCCTGCCCAGTATTTTATTTATTTTATTTTATTTTATTTTATTTTAATTATTTCACTTTATAAATTCAATCAGCCCACATATAGTGCATACTTAGTTTCTGATGTAGTGTGCAGTAATTCATCAGTTGTGTATAACCCCCAGTGCTCCTCACATCACGTGCCCTTCTTAATGCCTATCACCCAGTTCCCCCATTCCCCCCTCCCCTCCAGCAACCCTCAGTTTATTTCCTACAGTTAAGAGTCTCTCATGGTTTTTCTCCCTCTCTGATGACATCTCATTCAGTTTTCCCTCCCTTCCCCTATGATCCTCTGTGCTGTTTCTTATATTCCACATGAGTGAAACCATATAAGTGTCTTTCTCTGATTGACTTATTTTGCTCAGCATAATACCCTTCAGTTCCATCCATATCGATGTAAATGGCAAGTACTCATCCTTTCTGATGGCTGAATAATACCTATTGTATATATATATATACCACATCTTCTTTATCTATTCATCTGTCGATGGACATCTCAGGTCTTTCTGCAGTTTGGCTATCGTGAACATTGCTGCTATGAACACTGGGGCAGCCTGCACAATGTTTTAAAAAGCCATTGAATTAGCTTGGGGTCAACATTGAAAAACCAAAAGATCTTGGGGGGCCTGGCTGGCTCAGTTGGTGGAACATGCAAATCTTGGGCTTGGGGTTGTGTGTTTGAGCCCCATGTTGGGGGTAGAGATTACCTAAGGAAAAAAAAAAAGAAAGAAAGGGAAAAGAAAACCCAAAAGATCTTAAAAATTGGGATTTCCAGTTTCTCTTGAAACATCAGGAGGCTTGATCTGACTTTGACAGCAGAGGCCAGAGCTGTGCATGACAGATTCCTTTAGCTGGGGTCTAAGTGCTCTGCATCCCCCAGTCCTGGCACCTCCCTGCCCCCATAGGCCCCCAAACTACCGCTCAAGGGGAAACCAGCCCCCACTCAGGAATATTCTAATTCAGGGTTTGCTGTTGTCCTTCATCCTTCACTTGGACTCAGGTTTTCTTTCTGCGGCATGCTTGCTGAGTATAGGAGGTAGGTGAAAGTGGTAAAAAGAGTTCGGGGGAGGGGGAACCAACTCAGAAAACCACTTCCTAGCAAATACCATTTTAAACATGTTCATACAGAAGTCCCCGAAGGCACTCCATATGTTCTGGATGGACAGGTGCAAGCCATTTCTGTGTTGGCATTGGGGGCGGCCAGTTCTTCCTTATGCTGGTCTGTCTGGGCGCTGTGGGACAGTGCCTCTGGCCCCTGGCTGACCACGTGGCAGCAGTGTCTTCCCCTAGGCTGGCTCCTGTGACAGCTACAACCCACTGTTCCTGCACATGCCCCAACATGCTTGAAGGGAGCGGTGCTAGCACTTTTGAAGAGCCCAGATGCATCTTCCCAGAGATTCTAACACTCATTTCGTGTGAAAGGCTGTTCAAATCATTTGTGCTCATCTGAGGCCCAGAAGTATCCTCTGCTTCTCGTGGCACCTGCCATTTTACTCCTCAGGTTCCAGGTTAATTGTCTTAATTTCTTTTTCTCTCTAGACTCCATTCTTTGAGGGTGACTCCTTGCTGTATCCCCCAAAGTGTCTTAAACAGAGTCGTTGCTTGGTAGGTACGCTAGGTGGACCTTGGCGACATTGGTTCACTGGTGAACGTTAACAGCTCCGGGAGCCTGAAGGATCCTGCAGGTCTGCGCTGGCATTTCACCATCCAGCTGTGGGCATTGTTGTTACCATTTTCCATATGGAGGTAACACCTTTGAAATGTAGCTGATGTGCATAATCTCTGAGGTAACGGTTAGCATGATGAAGTTCCTGCGATGTGCAAGACACTATTCTAGGCTCTGAAGATAAACTGGTCACCCAGACAGATGCAGTCCTGCCCTCCTGGAAATTCCAGACTGAGGGGCAGGTGGCGGGGCAGACAAAAGCCACGTTAATAAATGCATATGATAAAATAAATAAATAATAAATAAATGCATATGATACTTGAGCATTTCAGTGTTACAGTGAAAATAAGTTGGGGTGCTGTGCTCCAACATGACAGGGTGGGGGAGCCATGCTATTTAGGCTGACATTCAGGGAAGGCTTCTCTGGGAAGGGACATTTAGGCCAAATCTGAGAAATGAGAAGGAGCCAGCCATGAGAAAATCTTAGGCAAGTGAACTTGGTGCATTTGAGGAACAGCCAACAGTCTACGATAGGGAGAGAACCAGAGGTAGGGGAGAAGGGTACAAAATGAGTTGAACCAGGTACGCAGGGGCCGGCTTTTGAGGGTAAGCAGTTTGAATTTTGTTCAGAGCACAGTGAGAAGCCACTGGAGGGTTTTGACACGATCTGATTTAAGGCTTCCAAAAAATCGTTTTGCTTGTCACTTGGCATAGACTCTGGGGGGGCCAGGACGGCAGGAAAGATTAGTTGGGAGGATGTGGCAGTAATCCAGGTTCCAGATGGCGCTGGCTTGGGCCCGGGAAACAGCAGTGATGGTGGACATGGCCTGGGAATGTGGTAAAGGCAGAGTCAGGAGGACTTGCTCAAGGGCCGAAGGTGATGGAGGGAGGGACGGCTCCTAGTTTTGAGCCTGAGCATGGGCCAGGAGGGTGGCTCTGTTTAGAGAGATGGAAATCACTGGGTGGGGACAGGCAAGTGGAGGTGAAGAGGAAGTTGGGTAGGGGGCATGGAAATTAAGAGCTCTATTATACTTGTTGCCTTGGAATGTGAACAAAACCTGGAGCTTAGAGACATTGAATAGGATGTTGACTATTGGGGTGGGCTGGAGCCAATGTTTAATTTTTATTGAATTTCACTTAAAAAATGAGAGCTCAAGCTGCTTCAAGTTGCCCTTACCTACTAATAAAAGTAGCAGAAATAAAAATGGCAATGATCCAAGTGTCAGCAGCGCCACAGGGGACTCGGCAGTTTAATACTGCTGATGTCATGATAAACTGTCATAATCTTTCACAAGAGCGATTTGCCAATATGTCGTGAGCTATATAAGCTCACTCCTGCCCTTTGACATGGTAACATATTTTGAGGAAATAATCTGTTAAAAGATGTGTACAAAGATGTCCATGGTGGCACTCTTTCCCATGCTGGTAGCACAGAGTAGTGGTGGAACTCCTTTGGAAAGAGTAGCACTCTTTCAGTAAAAAAAAGTAATTGGAAAATGCAAATCCCTAAAGAAGGGAAACAGCTAACCAGACATGCAGCAAGTCTCTTTATCACTTCAGTAGGATTTTTTTCCTCTATAGAATTTCTACAGAAATTTGCTGGGGGTGTGAAAAATGAGAAATACGTTGACCACGTCAATACCTGGAATTACTATTAAACAGGTAGAAAAACCAGATCGTGATGGTCTATAAGTACAACCATGTAGGTCTCAGCACTGTTTATGCCAAAAGTCATAAATATGCAGTTGCCTTATTTTTTGAAACCATTTAATCCATTTCTGACTTTGTACCACTTTCTCTCTGACAGTATTCCGTGGTCAAGATGCCACGACACAGCAGGCTACCATGAAGAGTTCATATGAACTGTGGCTTCTCCAGGCTCTCCTTCCTTGAACACATTTTCGCCTAAGGTATTGGGTAATATCCTCTTCCATAGGACTTGTATTCAAATTAAGTTTACCTTGGGATTATAAAAAGGTTGAGAGATGCTGCTGCTCTCAGAAAACTGCTTCGTTGTGCAAAGCGTGATCCCACGTAAGGGTTGCTTTTCCCCTGTAGGTGGCGACTTGCAGGCAGGGAGTTTGCTGGTCATTTTCAGACAGGAAGGTAAAACTGAGACACGAAACACTGGTTGGTGACTTCGTGGTATTCATTTCCCACACATAATGCCCTGACTGTGCAGTGACTGAGGCAAAAGGAAAGATTCCCAGCCACATTCCTTTAAATCTCTGGTAGCTTTTATTTTGTAACACAAAGAAGAGAAAGCAATGAGTCTACCTTAGTAGCATTATAGTACATTGATCCAAGGTATGAAGTGGTGTTCTTAGCTAGAAGTGTCTGGAAAGGGGTGTTCTACAACAAGAATGTTTCTGGTGCTGAAGAAGGGGCAAAAGGCCAAAGAATGGGTCAGCTGGGTCTGGCTCACTGTCCTGTGCATATCTTAAAAAAAAAAGCTACCCCGCCAAAAAAAAAAAAAATCTCTCCCATGCTCTTGTCCACAGCAACACATAGTTATATAAATGCATTTGCATGGAAAGACCTAACACAAATCTTTTCTTAGATCAATATTTATTTGTTTATTTATTGATTAATGATAGAAAAAGAGAGAGCACGAGACTGCAAGCACATGCACAAGAGGAGGAGGGACAGAGGGAGAGAGAGAATCTTAAGCAGGCTCACACTCAGTGCAGAGCCCAGTGTGTGGCTCGATCTCATGACCCTGAGATCATGACCTGAGCCAAAATCAAGAGTCAGATGCTTAACCGAGTGAGCCACCCAGGCCCCAATTTATTTTTATTGGCTTTAAAAACACTTTGCTTTTACACACATCATCACACAAAGGAACCATTAGTATGATCTTCTGATATAGGGAAACAAAAATGGGCTATTAAGTTGCCCAAAGAGATGAATTAACATGAATCTAGGTTTCTTCATTTCAGGGTCAGAATTTCCTGTACTATTAGAGAAATGCCAATCAAAACCACCATAAGCTATCACCTCACACCTGTCAGAATAGCTAGTGTAAAAGACAAGAAATAACAGGTGTTGGCCAGGATGTGGAGAAAAGGGAGCCCTTGTGCACTGTTGGTGGGAATGTAAGTTGGTGCATCCGCTATAGAAAACAGTACTGAAATTTCCTCAAAAAAAATTGATAATAGAACTACTATATGATCCAGCCAGTCCATTACTAGATATTTACTTGAAAAATATGAAAACACTAAATTGGAAAGATATGTGTACCCCTATATTTACTGCAGCATCATTTATAATAGCCAAGATAGGGAAACAATTTAAATGTCCATTGAGGAATGAATGGATAAAGGAGATGTGGAAGATATGTATATGGACACACGTGATGGAATACTACTCAGCCATAAAAAAGAATGAGATCTTGCCATTTGCAACATCATAGATGGACCTTGAGGATATTATGCTAAGTGAAATAAGTCAGACAAAGACAAATGCCATATGATGTCACTCATGTGTAGCATCTAAAAACCAAACCATATGAAGACAAAGCAAAAACAAATTCATAGATACAGAGAAGAAATTAGTGGTTACCAGAGGGGAAGGGGGAGGGAGATGAACAAAAGGGGTGAAGGGGGTCAATTGTAGGGCAATGGATGGTAATTAGACTTTTGAGAGCGATCACATTGTAGTGCATACAGATGTCAAGTTACAGTGTTGTACACCTGAAACAATAATAACAAAAATGTTTACCCTAAACTCTACCTTAGAGCAGATTTTCTTTGAGTGTTGGTAGAAGAGATTCTCCGTCAGCAGGATGCCAGTATTCCATGGTTGCTAATTTATCGTTGCTGAGTGGCTGTGGGTCCAGAAGTCCCTTTCTTTCTGTCCCCAAAGCCCGGTGCCCCAGTAAGCCCTCTGGACGATCTTGATTTGGGAATTGAGTCATTTGATGGGTCCCGTATTGGCTCTATTACTGTTACTGCAACACTGAGTGCCACTCATTTTAATGATGTGATTTTTAATTTTTTTCAAAATCAGAGCATATGGTCAGGCTCAGTTTGAAAATTGCTATTTGGGTTAATGAAGTGTCAAATGAATGTTTATCCATGACCTCTTGACTGGAGAGCCAGGGAATACTGCTATTTGGTCAAGATTCACTGGGACTCTGTACTAGCCAGGAAACTGGAAATTGGCTAGGTTGTTTTGACCTAGATATATTTTGGCTGCCCCACTGACTATAAATATGTTGATATAATCTGATCCATCTTAAGTGCTTTCAAAATGACTAACTCTAAGGTTCAAAGGCCTGGAGAAAACGGAAAGGCAGCAAAGAACTACTTTTGAGGGAAGATATGCAATTGTGCAGATGGTCCTATTTTTTTTTCACTGTTTTTAAAAAACGTGCCTTGCTGCCATGGCCTTGCTAGAACTCTGATAGCAAATATTTGAGTGTGAGTAAAAGTGAGAGAGGATGAATGATGAAAACTTTGCTTATGACTCAAATGCTTTTAAAGTTGTAAAGTCACACTTCTGATCTAAAAGCCCTGAGACAAAAAAAAAAAAAAAATAAATAAGTAAAAGCCCTGAGACAAACATAGCAGAGGACTTTCTCTATCCTCTGAAATGAAAGGAGGTATTGGAGTGACTTTGGATGCAGACTTCACAGAATTTCTGGAATTTTCACTGCCAGTTACAACAAGCATTTTACACCTGTGAGAACTTCTCAAGACTGGTTGCTTTTCTCTATTCTCTTATTCTACGGCTGTTTAGTCAGCTTTGCTGCTAGGTTTAGAGGTAGATGAGGTGGACAGGTGACTAGAGAAAGCCGTTGTCATCCCTGAGAATCTGCTAGGAATGTTCTGGCATTGGGCGCATGTTGAGTCAAATGCCTATGTACACAAGATACTGCTGGAATGCATGCTGCGTAAATGTTATTGAATGACTGATTTTTTTTTAAGGCTGGAGGAGCTCTCGTTTGCCTCTGCAAAGGTGTTAAAGAAGAAGAGGTCTCAGAAGTGTAGCTTTTAATCACAAGACTAGGAGAAAATGTGGGTACATGGGGGAGGGGACAGGGGAGGTCATGGTAGAACGTGAGAAGAGTTAAAAATCTTTATTGCAATTCAGCCTTTTAAAAAATTATTTGACACAGAGAGAGATAACACGAGCGGGGCGGGGGGGGGGTGGTAGGCAGAGGCAGAGGGAGAAGCAGACTCCCTGCCGAGCTGGGAGCCCGACATGGGGCTCGATCCCAGGACCCTGAGATCATGACCTGAGCTGAAGGCAGATGCTTAACTGAGCCACCCAGGCGCCCCTGAAAAAGGTTGTTCTAAACAATCAGTTTTGTCATGGCTTAATAACTTGATCACAGTGATTCTATCTATTTTAGTAGATATAGTTTTATTCCCATGTATAAATATGTATGAAGTGTATATCTCCTAAAAAATATATCTTATTTAGGACAGATTGGTTTTTGAATATGTTTATTTGGTTTAAACAGAGTTTAAAACAGGGATTGGGGACGCCTGGGTGGCTCACTCGGTTGAGCATCTGCCTTTGGCTCAGATCATGATCTCAGGGTCCTGGGATCGAGCCCCACATCAGGCTCCCTGCTCAGCGGGGAGTCTGCTTCTCCCTCTGCCTCTGCTTCTTCCCCGGCTTGTGGCCTCTCCCTGTCAAATAAATAAAATCTTTAAAAACAAACAAAAAACAGGGATTGTATGTGGGAAAGCATAAACCTTTTTAGATCTGTTTTTTAAGAGCAAAGTAGGGCCCTATACAGCTTTTTGAAACATTTTTTCATTTAAATTCAGTTAACATATAGTGTATTTTTAGTTTCAGGGATAGAATTTAGTGATTCATCAGTTGCACAGCACACCTGTGCTCATCCCAACAAGTGTCCTCCTTAATCCCCATCACCTAGTTACCCCATCCCACCACCCACGGACCCTATACAACTTTAACTAGGTTCAGGGATTGGCACATTTAAGCTTGAAGTTGACAAACTATCCTGACTTAGAAGAAAGCACCTGTTAGTTGAGTACTGGATGTAACTATGAGTATTTTCCAGAAACATCAGTGTACTTTTGCTATAACATATATCAGTTGTAACTTAAGCATTCTACAGTCAGATCAGTGGTTGCTGGGGGTGGGGTAAGGATTATGAAGAGGCATGAGGAAACTTTTAGGGATGATGAGCATTTTCACTATCTTGATTGTGGTGATGGTTTCATAGGTTTGTGTACATAGGTCAAAACTCATCAAAATGTCTTGACATTGTGTAGTTTGTTATGTTATGTAATGTGGCCAAGTGCTTCCTCATTATCCAAAGTTCTAAGCTCCCAGGCTTTGGTCATGACCCACATAGACTGGTTATGGGGAAGGGAGGTGTTATTCTATGACTGTTTTGATCCTTTCTGAGCAACTTTAGATCAGCAGTTGTGAACTGCTTCCTTTTAATAGTTTATCATCATGTGACTTTCCTTTTTTTCATAAACAATTTCAAAACAGGGGCACCTGGCTGGCTTAGTCAGTACAGCATGAGACTCTTAATCTCAGGGTTGTGAGTTCAAGCCCCACATTGCGTGTGGAACCTACTTAAAACAGAAAATTAAAAGAAAAACTAAAAAACAATTTTAATACAAAATTAACACATGCTTATTGTAAATATTCAAAGATCAAAGTAATGTACAAAGTAAAAAGGGCAAGTCTATTCCTTTCTCATAATTTTCAGTCCATTTCCTAGGGGAAATAGTGTTCACAGTTTGATATACATCTCTGCAGACTTTATATTTAGAGGGGCATGTGTACTTATATTACTTTTATTACTTTATTATATTACTTTTACAATAACAAGATCATATTGCACATTATCCTGAAACTTTTTTTTAAAAAAAGATTTTATTTATTTGCGAGAGAAAGCAGGAGCAGGAGGAAGGGCAGAGGGAGAGGAAGAAGCAGGCTCCCCTCTGAGCAGGGGCTGATGACATGGGGCTCCATCCCAGGACCCTGGGATCATGACCTGAGCCAAAGGCAGACGCTTAACCTACTGAGCCACCCAGGCACCCAATCTTGTGACTTGCTTTTAATTTTTCCCTGTAGTAAGTATCACCAGCGTCCTTCCATGTTAGTAAGTACAGAACCCTCCCTCCCTTTCTTCCTTTCTTTTTTCTTCTTTCCTCTTCCTCTCCCTTCTCCTTCCTCCTCCCTCTGTCCCTCCTACCTGTTTTCATGGTAGTAATCCTCCTCTTCTTCCTATCTTTTTTTTTTGTTAGTTTTTGGCTGAGGTCTCCTTTAGGAAAAAGCCTCACAACAGGAATTAATTATTGTGCACCTATAAGCCAGGCACTGTCTAGTTAATTTTTAGTAATCTGGCAGAAGTTGCCAGTGATATTGCTGTAGCGTTGAAACCATGATATATGTAAAAAGCCTACTTGGTATGGCCTAGGGGAGGGCAGAGGGAGCCAGAGAGAGAGAATCTCAAGTAGACTCCACACCAGCATGGAGCCTGATGTGGTGCTCAATCTCACAACCCTGAGATCATGACCTGAGTGAAATCAAGAGTTGAGACACCCAGGCATCCCCCTCCATCCATATTTTATGTGAGTTTTTAATTGAAGTATTATTACCATACGGTGCTATATTAGCTTCAGGTATACAACATAGTGATTCACCAATTCTATATGTTACTCAGTGCTCACCATAAGTGTTGTCACCATTTGTCACAGAAGAACACTATTACCATTTTATTGGCCATATTCTCTATGCTCTAATATTTTTATTTTATTATTTTTGTACTTTTGTATTGAAGCATAATTAACATACAATGTTATATTAGTTTCAGGTGTACAATATGATGACTCAATCACTCTATACATGACTCACTGCTCATCACCATTAGTATGCCCTCAGTCCCCTTTATATCATCTATCATCCCACCCACCTCCTCTCTGGCAACCACCAGTTTGTTCTCTGTATTTAAGAGTCTGTTTTCTTTTGTTTGTCTCCTTTTAACTTTGTTTGCTTTGTTTCTTAAAGTCCACATATGCAGTAATCCCATCCTGAAATTTTATCCTAGGAAGATAGTTCAACAGAAGTTTGACTCTAGATTCACGAAGATACATAGTAACAGTAATAATGGCCCATATTTATTGAGTGCTTACCCTGTACCAGGCCCATTTTAAGCACATTGCAATGACTTACTCCCTTAGTCCTTGCATCAATTAAATTACACACTGTGATGATACTTATACTAAAATGAGGAAGCTGAATATAGAGGACTTACACAGTTTGCCCAAAATTACAGAGCTAGTAAGTGATATGAATTGAGATTCAAACCCAGACAGCATGGTTCTGGAACCCACAACCTTATCCCTATACTGTATACTGCCTCTACTATAAAAAGGCATTATCCACAATAAAAACAAAATGAAAATAACCCAGACCCTACCTGAGAGGAATGATTCTATAAATTAAGGTAAGATCCTTCATAAACAAAACATTTCTAAAACAATACAGCATGAGTTTAAGATTATTCAAATTCATCATCCTCTGAAATTCTGACTCATTAGGCCTGAGATAAGACCCTGGAATATGTATTTAAGACAAGCCTATCTGGATGCAGGTAATTCACACAACCGTATTTTGTGAAACACAGCAATAGACCATAAGGTGCTTGAGGTCAGGGAATCCGGATATTCTTAGAACCCTTCTTAGAACCCTAGCACCAAAGGACAGCACATAGAGCAGAAGAAGTTCTCATCTGTCTCTTGAGATGAACACCTCTCAGAGTCTCTTCTTCCTCCACTCTCTAAACGAGAGTATTCTCCAGTCCTTAGTTACCTTCCTTCTGGATTTCTTTTTACATGTATATAGCAAGTTACGATTTCCAAATCACTTTGTCATACATTATTTTCCTTGATCCTTAAATCCTCAACTGGCCCTATAACATGCTCTAGATACTGCTTGCTTGCTTGCTTGCTTTCGTGAGCTCTATGCCCATTGTGGGGCTTGAACTCACAACCCCGGGATCAAGAGTCCCATGCTCTACTGACCAAGCCAGCCAGGCACCCCTGCTCCACTCCTTTTTTTTTTTTTTCCACTCCTTAAAATCATAATCCACACATTAGCTTTGCTTCTCTACTTCATTTTAACTCTTCACCTTATAATCTGGGTTTTGCCTTCACTAGCCTCTATGCTTTGAAATTCAGTGGACACTTCTTGGGGAACCTGGCTAGCTCAGTTGGTAGAGCATGAGACTCTTGATCTCAAAGTTGTCAGTTTGAGTCCCACGTTGGGCGTAGAGATTGCTTAAAAATAAAATCTCAAACAAAAATTCAGTAGTGCATCTTTGTTCTCACCTTACTTGACCTCTTAGTTATAGTTAATACTGCTAACCCTTTTCTTCACTCCTACATGTCTGGGTGCTCCTTCTGACTTCTTGCTGAGCCTTCCTCCTTCAGGTGATTGCTAAATGTTGACTTTCCATGGGGATTGGTTATTTGTTCTCTTATCCCAAGAAGAGCTCATCTACATCTGTCATTTTAAACATTATTATTTGCTGAAGATATATTGCATAAAACCAAAGGCACAACCAAAATTAAGGGAAAACCAAAGGTGAAAACCAAGTCACAACAAATAGTTGAGGGAAAGGGAGATGAACAGGGACCCACAAAGAAGACTGAGGAGGACCAACTGGGAAAGTGAGAGAAAAGCCAGAAGAGGGTGGTGGCCTGGAAGCCAAAGGGAAAGCAAGCTTCAAAAGGAACAAGTGTCAGCTCCTATCTGTATTCATTGATACACAGTAAGAAGACTAAAAAGCCACTGAAATTTTATGAAGAAGGAAGTCATTGGTTAGTCAAAGAGATATGCAGTATAGTGGAACAATAAAAAGAGAAACAGAGATGAGAAATCATATGGTCCCTGAGACAGATGAAAAAGGTAGCAGCTTCAGTCCCTTAGCAATTTCTTTTTTTTTTTAATTTATGATAGTCACACACAGAGAGAGAGAGAGAGAGAGAGAGAGAGAGAGAGAGAGACAGGCAGAGGGAGAAGCAGGCTCCATGCACCGGGAGCCCGACGTGGGATTCGATCCCGGGTCTCCAGGATCGCGCCCTGGGCCAAAGGCAGGCGCCAAACCGCTGCGCCACCCAGGGATCCCCCCTTAGCAATTTCAAGAAGAGACGTGAATTTGGCAAAAGTACAAAAAAATCTAGTGCCTTAGTGGACTATAAGTTCATTATGAACTGACATGTGCCTCAATATTTTTAAAAAATAAGATTGGAAATTAGCTCCCTATTCTGGAAGAGTATTTTAAGATATTCATAAACATTTAATTTTAAAGCCTGTGAACAACAGGGGAAGAAATGAGAACAAATGTGTAATTTGTTACTATTTTTGGGAAACAGGAATTTGCATTGGAGATTTTACTTTATTTTTTAAAATTTTATTTATTTAAGTAATCTCTACAACCAACCTGGGGCTTGAACCTACTACCCCGAGATTGAAAGTCACTTGCCCCTCCGACTTGAGCAAGCTAGGTGCCTCTGTGTTGGTGATTTTGATGGAGGCTGGGATTTTGATTTTTAAGATCAGGTCCTCTTGGAAAAGTCAGAAAGTAACTCAGATGCTTCCTAATCCAGGTGCAGAGTCCTATCCCTGAAGAAACAGCTGAGAAAAGATACTTTAGAGCAGAGAGGTCAGAACTAGCAAGCCAGTGGGTCCTGTGGATGTGTTTATTTGCACTCTGCAGTGCTTTTAAATTCTTTACGTTGATTGCCAACATCTGAAAATCAGATTTCACATGAGGAGCTACATTTCTGGTCTCTTTGGAATAGAATAATAGGAGTATCTGGCCATCCCAGGCTGTTCTCTCCTCATTACAGCTGGAGCTGAGGAGTGGCTGCTCCTTTACACCATCCCGTTCCTCAGGCTCTGCTCAGTATTCTTTGCTCACTGAGACTATCTTGCTATTTGCTGTAGTCATCTGAGTTATGTCCTCTGCTATAGAATGTACTGCTTATTTTTTGGTTCACTGTGAGATGGAAGTGATAGCCAGTTTTTTTAAAACTGTCAAAAATACAGTACATCAAACACTATAAAGTAGTTTTTGACCATTTCCCTCCAAATTTGATAAGAGCCTTTTTTTACACTTGAGGAAAGTGAAGAGATCTGGCTAAAATATAGAAATTTGTTTTATTATGCAGAAATCACCTTTCTGAGGGATCTGAGGCATATATTCAATCTCAAAAAGTTGGTGATTTTTAGTATTTGTGAATTTAATTTTAAGAAGAAATTTTTAAATAAGATCCATTTATATTGGTTATAGTTTTAAACAAGTGACTAAAAATGCATCTATTGAAAGTATGATTAAATTGGTAGAATGTTTTATTAAAACTACTTTACAAAAAATAATTCAATTTCTGGACTTTATTCCCGTGCATACATAGTTTGGACAAAATTGTATCCAAATGACACTATAATCAGCTTTGAGCATTTTTTTAAAAGTAGGCTCCATGCCCAATGCGGGGCTTGAACACACAACCCTGAGATCAAGAGTCTCACACTCTACGTACTAAGCCAGCCAGGTGCCCCATTTTTTTTCTTATTTTTAATAATTTCTCTAGGATACATTTCTAGAGCAAGTTACTTGATCAAAGGAGATTAGCCTTTTTATGATTCTTGGTTTGTTTTTGCTAAATTATTCTAGAAAAAATGATTTACATTATCTCTAGCAAGATATGAAGGCTCCTGTTTTTTTTTCTTCCCAAAATGCTCCCAGGAATTGGTTTTTATAATTTTTATTCATTTGTGTAAAACCTGTTAAATGTAATTGTGTATCTTGAAACTAATTAAGAGCTAGATGTCTGTATCAGTTAGCTATTGTTATGTAACAAACCATCCCCCAACTTAGTGTCTTAAATAATGGCGATTAATTATTTCTCACAAGTCTACAGGTTGGCAAGACGGTTGTGCTTGCTCACAGGGCAGTGGTCAGTTGGTGGGTTGGTTAGGGGCTGGCTGGTTTTGGATAGCTAATCTGCCACAAGGGGGCTCTTTTTCATGTGGTCTGTCATTCTCCAGCAGGCTAGCTCAGATGGGTTCTCATGGCATGGCAGCATTCCAGGAGAGTCAGGGCCACTTGAGACCTAGGCCTAGAACTGGCACTCTGTCACTTTTGCCACATTCTACTGGCTGGAGGGTAAAAAAAGCCAGCTCACATTCAAAAACTGGGGAAAAATAGACCCTATCTCCTCATAACAATAACTCACATTGCAGGGTATAGATATGGTGCTGGGTAAAAACTTGGGATTATTTTTGCAACTGTTATACCACCACATTCAAATGAATGTTGTCCTTCAAAGTTGTCACCTTTCAAAGCTCTAAAAACTCATTCCAATGATGTATGAACTAATTAAAAAAGAAAAAAGAATTGGAGCCTTTATTGGAATCTCCTTTTAAGGGGGTGGTGGTGGTGGTGGTTATAAGCCGATTAAGAAAATCAATTTGTTTTTTATAGTCACCCTTTTATGCAACATTCTTGATTCTAAGTAATTTTTGATAATTTCTAAATATCAAATCCATGGGAAAAGAATTTCAAAATTGACCTCCAGCAAGGCTACTTAAAAGAATGTAACCCAGACTTTGAAATCAATCCAAAAGGAAGCATTCTAAAATGTTTAACACAAAGGCAGTATCACTGGAATAAATGGGAAGAACATGACAAACCTGATTAATTTGAAGTGATTAACTGCTTGTATTTTCCCCCTGGAATATTTTTTAAAAGCTGTTGCTTTAAATTAGGTTGTATAAACAAATACCTGTTGACTATAGATAAATTTTGGAGTTCAGTATATCTTAGTTGAATATCAAATTTTTCTCCTAAAGGAGCTTAGTGTTGACTCTTATTTAGGTTCCAAACTGCAGCAAACTAACTGGATTTTTTTTCTTCATTTTGCTATTTAGATAATGCTTTTGGGGAAAGAGAACATGCTTGTTTTCATAACATTCTCAGTTCAGTGTTGCTATTATAACAATTTCTAGAACCTTAATATCTGAGATATAGCCTTCGGAGGCCTTTTTGGAAAAAAAACAGTTTATGGAAACCCAAGGAAATTGATTTGGATTGTCCTTTGTGGACAGTTATTTTGTAAATGAGTGTGATATGCAACTGATGAATCACTAAATTCTACCCCTGAAACTGATAATGCACTATATGTTAACTAAATCAAATTTAAATTAAAAATTAAAAAAAATTATGTACCTATAAAGTTAATCAAGGTCTAATAGTAAATTTTGTTAGAATTTCTATCATCTAACCATATGTTTGTGTCTAAACCTCCCTGAAGTTAACATTAGTGAGAAATTCAGGTTAAATGAACATTGAATATATACGCTTTAGAAAGAACTTCTTTATTGGGAAGTGCTATTTGAAGTCAGCAAATAGGAGCAGAAATCCTTAATTCCCAGTATTAGCGATCTTACCTTGGGGCAGCTTAAAAGAGTTTGTTAATATGAAATGCCAGCAAGCCCTCAAGTTTGGGGGACGGGGGGTTTCCAGTCCCATAGTGGAGGACAAACTTATTTGGTCACTCATTAGAGGAGGTTGTTGCCTCTGTTCTTGAACTTAGAGTTCAATTTAGTTCATGTCAATAGACTAGAGGCATACGAGCGGCTATGTCCATGTACCACCTCGGATGCTAAGTCAGGTGTGTGTTTGTGAATGCGCTGCAGGTATTTTATCCTTGCCTTGTTTCTGTAGCACCTCCAGCCAGTTTTTATGGGATTCTACATTTGAGATCAATCACACAATAGATTGGAGATTTGGAATCTTAGGGTTTCAGTGTGTGGGCAAGTCATTTGATTTTCTTGAATCTGTCTGAATTTCCCCATCTGTAAAACAGGCACGAAAACACCTACTCACAGATTGCTTCATGAGTCAATGAGATAAAGTAAGACTGCTGCCACTAATAAATAATCATCATAGCTTATGTTTATTGAGAATTTCCTATGTACCAGGCACTGTTCTAAGGATTTCACATGTATTCACTCATTGAATCTTCTCGGTCATTGAATCCTCTCAGAAATCCTAGAATTTCTATTTTTCAGTGAAAGAAACTGAAGCATACAGTA
Organism: Canis lupus baileyi; assembly: GCF_048164855.1. Lineage (NCBI taxonomy): Eukaryota > Metazoa > Chordata > Mammalia > Carnivora > Canidae > Canis > Canis lupus. Next base: position 32,698,009 of record NC_132876.1, read on the forward strand.
CAGTTAACCCTTGAGCACCACAGGTTTGAACTGCACAGGTCCACTTAAGCGTGGATTTTTTTTGATACAGTGCTATAAATGTATTTCCCTTATGATTTTATTTTCTTTCTTTTTTAAAAAAGTAATCTCTACTCCCAGTGTGAGGTTCAAATTCATAACCCTGAGATCAAGAGTTACACATTCCACCAACAGAGCCAGCCAGGCACTCCCGTTTTTTTTTCCTTCCTTAGGATTTTCTTAATAGTATTTTCTTTTCCCTAGCTTACTTCATTGTAAGAATACAGTATCTTGCACATATGCCATTCACAATGTGTATTACTCAATTGTTTCTGTAATTGGTAAGGCTTCTGGTCCACAGTAGGCTATTAGTAGTTAAATTTCGGGGGAATCACAAGTTATATGTGGATTTTCAACCATACAGTGGTGGGAGGGGGTTAGTGCCCCTCACTCCTGTACTGTTGAAGAGTCAACTGTGTACAGAAACTCTTTGAAACTTGTAAACACAGTAAACAAACGCAAGCTGTTGTGTCAGGTCTCTCCCCAAAGCACACTTAACCCTATCAATTGAACTGAAGGCCGGGAATGCTAGCACCATGCAAAATCCAAATCCGTATTTTGCTCCCTCTGTATGAAAATGTTCTCTTTCGCCCTCTAAGGTTTCCAGGGCTATCATGACGGTCACTGTGGTGCACGATAACTCTGAGGCAACAGAGCTCTGTGCAGCTCAGCACCTCTACCTCAAGCCCATAGCAAAATTGATGATCAAGGTCTTGCTCCCAGAGAGCTCAGAACCTATGAGGCCCTTTTCCAACTGGGAAGTTCTTGACCAGCTGAAGAGCCTGATTTGCCCTGACCAGTTCACCACAGTTCGGCTCTCCAAGAGTACGAAGGACTTCATCCGATTTGAGGGTGAGGCTGAAACGCGCAGTTTGGTTCAGATCTTGAAGGCCAAGTTACATGGGAAGATCATCAAGCTGAATGGTTTGAAAACAGACTTAAAAGTGGTGGCTACTGATGCCCAGGGGGAGTGGGAGCGCTTCCCCAGGGAAAAGGAGGCCTCAGCAAGTGAGGGGGCTGAAGAGCAGGACCAGGATAAGAGCCCAGATTCTATCTATTTCGAAGGCTTGCCCTGCAAATGGTTTGCACCTAAAGGTTCCAGCGGGGAGAAACCATGTGAAGATATCCTTCGGGTGGTCTTTGAAAGCTTTGGGAAGATCAAAAATGTGGATATCCCTATGCTTGACCCCTACAGAGAAGTGATGACTGGTGGGAACTTTGGGGGTTTCAGCTTTGGCTTGCAGACATTCGAGGCCTTTATACAGTACCAGGAGTCGACAGACTTCATAAAAGCCATGGAGTCCCTTCGAGGGATGAAGTTGATGCTTAAAGGAGATGATGGGAAAGCTCTGGCCTGTAACATCAAGGTAAGAAGGAGCCAGAATTCCTTTCATTTCCCACATTTCTGGTGGTTCAAAAGCTGGAAGGAAGCATCTAGAATATATTTCCTTAAACCCCATTAGGCTCTGATCAATAGATGATGTAGAGATTTGTGTTGTCACTAATAAATGGATGTTTAGGAAGAGAAATAATCCTGATGTGGACATTCTTCTGCTAGCAGGTGTGCTGCCAGTTGTAGTTTGGAAGGGATGGTTGTTATAATCCGGGGCTCTGCCCCAGCTTCTTGAGGGTGCTGAAGAATTCTTTTGGCCCTTATGGAACTATCTCATATGCAGGATCCATTGCAGTTTGAAACCACAGGAGGGCAGTTTACTCCCCTTTACTCTTGGGGCAACCACCTACATTTTCAGGATGTCTGTCAGGTAAATTGGTGGAATGTAATCTCAACAAAGTTGGATCCTTCCCTTTCAAGATCATCCTATCTATCTGGTCATGCCACCTCATTGATGTCTGAACACTTGGCCATCTCCTTTTTGACCTCTTAATCCAGCAGAGGAAAAGATGCAGCTAAACACTCATTCTCTCAGTCAGCCTTGAGCATGAATTAGGACTTGGGGCTTAAGTAGCTTCCTACGTATGAGTATGAGTGTGTGTGTGTGTGTGTGTGTGTGTGTGTGTGTGTATGTATGTATGTGCACTTGATGTATGAAACTACTTATGTTAGAATATATATTTTAAAATTCTGAGCTATTTAGCCAGACAAAAGATAAAACACATACTATAGTGACCACCCATGTACCCACTGCCTGGCATAAAAAAGAAAACATCCCATGAGATGAGACATCATCCCCCTCCTTCCCCTCAAAGGTGGCCACAATCATGAGTTTGGTGTTTGGCATTATTGTGTACATTTAAAGGGATATTTTTGCCTCCTTTTATTTTTCAAGCAAATTTGTTTGTAGCGTCTTGATAGGACTTTTACTCTATTTGGGGGATTTACAAAGTAGCTTAATAATTACTACACTCCAATCTTATAGCCCATAGGTCAGTTCTCTTGCATCTTTGCTTCCCCAATCCTTTCTCCACCCCCTACACTTTTTTTTTTTGACCGTTTTTGGTTCTGGTGACTAAAGTACCTGAACTCAGTTGATCTTTATAACAAACCAGAGGTAATATACTCACATCCCTCAGAGCCTGGGCCCATAATGACCCTGTGATACCCTCTATGGCCATATGAGAGCTCCTCAACGGTTCTGCCAAAGATAGTTTGAGAACCCACAGGGCTGTCTGGCAGGTGCCCAAGGAACAGTGGAACAGTATGGAGATGGGGATGCAGACAGGTCATTTTGAGTTCAAGTTTTGAATTGTTCTATACATACTGGTTTCATCTCTTTGGCCTGGAACACACCCAGTCCAGTGGCAGTCTTTTCTAATGAAACTCTGAATTGTTTGTGGGCAGGTTATGTTTGATACAACAAAACATTTCAGTGAAGGGGCAATAAGGAGGAGAAATCAAGAAAGGCTAAAGTTACAAGAGCTGGAGGAAGAAAGGAAAAAAATAAAGAGAGACGAGGAAGAGGCTGCAAGGTGAGGAGACCAAGAGGGATTTTCGCTTTTGATGTGTGGGTTTATCCCTTCAGGTGAATGGCTATGCTTGATAGGTAACACTGAGGTGGGGGTGGCAGGAATTGGTACAGATTGGAAAACTCTGTGGAAGCCTACAGTCTTTTAGCTGTGCTGTTAACAAAACCAAAATGGCCCAACGACTGAAAACGAGAAACTTAAAAAAGTAAGGTAATGAGCTAGGTTAAGATATCTGGGAAGAAATGATTTTTTAAAAAGTGATTTAAAAAAAAAGAGATCAGGGCTTTTACGATGAAATCCTAGCCCACCAAATTAAAATGTTGACCAGTTAACCCCCAATTTACCAAAGTTTACCTTGCCCACTAATTTAAAATTAAAAGCAAAAAACAAAAACAAATTCTTTTTAGATCTGGGAGAGATTTTCTTCCACAAAAATGGTCAATGGCAAGAAGGCATGGATTTCTTGACCTTATATTTTCTGTTGACCTGAGTTCTTATGGTGAACTTGAGGAACCTCCATGTTCATTTCTTTGAGCTTATCCTTGTTTTCCAATTTAGGGACTGGAGCCAAAAAGGGCTAGTGTATTGCCAAAGGTTTGCCAAGAAGGTACACGTGGGCTGGAACTACAGGGGTCTCAAAACCAGTTTGACCCCCTGGCCCCTCCCTTCGCATGTTTATTCTTTTGGTCTCTCATGGAAATTATGCTCATTCAAAATAGGCGATAAAAATCCCCTTCTGTGTGTCTTTCACTTTTTTGACTGGTAGGGTGACAGGAGCTGCTTGAGATCATGACTGTGACACTCTTGGCCAGAGTTTAAGCCCAGTCAAGGCAACTATTCCCCCAAATTTCCAGACTAAACATGCAGTTGAGATAATCCTCCAGCCTTTGGCTAAATCCTCACTCAGGTCACTGTCCCTTCTTTCCCCTTCCCCACGGTTCCATAAGGGCCCAAGCAAAACAGTTGGATTTTTCAGAAAACAGTGGTGAACAAAGCCCATGTTCTTCTAAGCCAACAAGTTGTTAGAATAGTGTCTGGTGTTAAGTAATATGTACCAAGGACCAGTTCTCACCCATAAGATTTTCGGAGTGCCAGGACTCCCCATTTATTTATAAGCATACATGAAGCCAATTCCATGGAAGGTTTTGGTCTCGAGAAATGGAATCACCACCACACCGTGATGGCTGGGCTCACAAGCTAGACTGCTTGTGGTTTGAGAAAGTGGGGACTTATAGAAGCCCCTTCCTTGAATTCTGTAGCCTTCTTTTCACATACTCTCTCTTGTGCATGCCTCTGAGTGACCAGCTCAGTTCTGTGTCCTTCCCTTTGACTGAGAGCCACGGTGTGTCACTTCCTAAATTGTCTCTGTAGGCCCCTAGGATTAGCACCAAGTGATTCCTGGAAACCTAAACGATGAGTCCTCCTCTGGCAGTGGGGAAGGAGCTTGAAGGAGAGCCGGTGCCTAGTCGATGCCTTCTGAATGACTGACTCTTAATTCTTGTCCAGAAAAAGAAAGGAGGAGGAGAGGAAAGCCCGGGAGAAGAGGAAGAAGGCCAGGGTCAGGAGACGGGGCCCGAAGGAAAGAGACAGGCACCGCCACAGGAAACAGAAGGCCAGAGCCACAGCCCACGGTGTCCGGGAGCCCTACTCTTCAGAGGAGTGGGAGGAGAGGAAGTACCTGCTGGCTCAGAGGAGGGTGGAGGCTCTCCGGTTGCTACGGGTACTCTTGAGGAAAATTGCAGTAAGGCTCTTTCTCAATCCGTCTTCGCTTTTGGTAGGTACTGACCTTTCTGAGGCATGCTTTTACACTGAAGCAGTGGCCTGTTTGAAGTTGGCTCCAGGGAAGACTTTTTTTTGCATTCCTTGGGGTTTGTTTTCAATAGGCTGATCTCCAGTAACCCCAACTGTGGATGACAAAAGGGTGCCCAGAGGCTCCAACGCAGTTGTGTCTCACCCCTGCGGCCTGGCCTCCCCATGCTTGGTGTTCCTGAACTCTGGGACAGTACAGCCCAGAGCAGTAGAGCTAGTGAAGCTACTTCTCTAGGTTCCTAATGGATGTGACAAAATGCCAGGAGGGGCAGGATGGACGGCACAGGGTTAGGTTGGTAGTCTTCCATTAACCCGACTTGTCCATTCATCTGCAGCAGGTTTGGATGGGAAGGAAGAGCCTTGGACAGAGACCTTTGTGTAGCAAGCTCCTGATAGTCTCATCCTAAACTATTTGTGAAGGAATTCCTGACCTCACAGAGCAATTTGTTTCATTTGAAGAGTTTCCGTTTTGGAGTTTCAGGGTTTTATTTTGGCCCTGCTTTATTAACCTCCTAAAGGTAACCAGACTTGGCAGGTAGCCTGGAGTAAAGGCCAGAAAGGTTCCCAGATTGTTCATTTAAAAATGCATCTTCAGTGTTTTTAAATATGCAGATGAATGACATCAGGATCAAAGAGAGTTACTTTGCCAGATATTTGCATTCCCAGCCTGTCTCTCATTAGCATGGACAAGCAACCTTAGTAAAATCAGGATCAGAAAAATTTCCCATTTATTTATTATTTTTTTTTAAATTTTTATTTATTTATGATAGTTACAGAGAGAGAGAGAGAGGCAGAGACACAGGCAGAGGGAGAAGCAGGCTCCATGCACCGGGAGCCCGATGTGGGATTCAATCCCGGGTCTCCAGGATCGCGCCCTGGGCCAAAGGCAGGCGCCAAACCGCTGCGCCACCCAGGGATCCCAAATTTCCCATTTACATTTATAATAAGGCTAGCTGAATCTTTTATCTTACTGAAATGACCTCCAGGGGTGACTCCTTTCTAAGAATTTGTCAAATTTAAATGTATGTGGTGTCTAATCCTTGGCCCCATTGACAGGGCCTCCTACCAATTACACGGTCCCCAAGTTAGACTCCCAGGTCCTGGGTAGGCACTATCATGATGAGCACCCCGGGTCAGCGAGAGCACGGTGCAATCTCTCTCAGCAGGGAGGGTCATGGGAAGCACCTGTCTCCTGCCCTGCGGTTGCAGAGTGGCCAGCACAGCAGAGCCATTACCACAGCCACACTTTCTACCTGCTACCTTGCTTCTGCCTGAAGCAGCTAAGGGGGAACGGCTCAGGGACATCCTAACCTGCGACCTGTGGGAAGTGGCTGAGATGAAAAGCACAGAGGCAGGTTATCTTTTAAGCCAGTTGGTTCCCCTTTAGACACACATTTCACCCATCAGTCTTTTCCTGTTCTAGGGTTTTTTGGGAAGGCTTTAGAGCATTTCTTATTCCTCTTAATATCCCCAGCCTCTAGCCTACAACCTGGAACCATAAGTACTCAGTGAACCATAAGTGTTCAGTTTGTGAACAAATTTTAAAAAAAGGATCATGTGCTTTGAAGGCATATAAACGGTGATGCACAGACCTTTGTAAAAGCAGCTCATATTAGCCCAAGAGGCTGAATTCCATACCTCTTCAGTCGTCAGTGCAATATTGTTCCTAACTTGGATCAATCTTACATGTTAGAAACCTCTTCAGAACTGTGTCAGCAAGCTCAGTTTTCTTGGACATTTTTAGACTGTGAAGTTTTTCATATGAGATTTTTAACCTTTTTCTTTAAAGGGATCCACACAGTTTAACCCACAGAGGGTAGATGATGCAAGCCCCAAAGTGAATCATGCTCCAGAGAACACATTGGAAACTCTGAAGAAAGAAGAGTTAAATACTCAGTATCTTCAAAATCAGGAGGAAATGCCAAAATATCAGGTTGCCAAGTCAGACAATAAACGAAAACAAAAAATGAAGAAGAGAACCAGGGCTCACTTACGTAAATCTTCCCACCACCTCGGGAGAAAAAAAATAAGGTATTCAACTAGAAAAGAGAGAACTGGAAAATTATTAACTGATGGATACAATCACAGTGTCGTCTCTGACCAGAATTCTTTGCAGAATGAGATGATTCAAGGTCAGTCTTCTGAGAAAGAAGACCACCACAATTCTAATAAATCTGATTCTTCCATATTATCTGAGGCAGACCATGGCAGGAAACAGAAGATCTATGAAACAGATGAATTTATTGATTACCTATTAAACTATTATCAAACTCCCAAGTATGCCCGTATCTGCCTAGAACCGAGTCACGTAGCAAGCCCGTGTCAGTGGCAGAGGGCTGTCCATGCTAAGGGAAATGGATTTCAAATTAATTTGAGGAAACGTAAGCATCACTCCACCAGTCTGAGCCAAATGCAAAACCTGGCAACAAGAGAACGGGTTCAAGAAGATGACTACCAGTCAGAGATCTATACTCAGGATCCTGAGCATAAACCACAAAAGAAAGGAAAAGTGGATTATGCCAAAGAATGTACTGAGGAGTTAAATCATTGCCAGGACACAGCCAGTGAAGCTGGTGATCACCTGTCCCCAGCTGGTGGAAAGAGCCATCTGTTGGAAAAGATGCATGCTTACCAGGTCAAAGATTCCAAATCCGCAAGTCAAAGCCAAGTTTCCTCACCCAGTAGGTCAGCAGACTTAGATTTGGAGTTGACAGATTTCTTAGAGGAAATCAGTAGTGATTCTGAATGCTTCAGTGAAAATCTTAGCATAAACAAAGAAGAAAAAGAGAGGTCTGTGGCCACATATGAGAGCTCCCCAGAAAAACAATCTCTTGATGATGATGAGACCACCACTAGTGATCGAGAAATTAGGTCAAGCCCGCAGACCTTGTATTCAAAGTGGAACCGTGATGGGGAGGACAGCTTCTCTAAATCCAAGCTAAGGAAACCAGGCAAGAGGTCTAAGTATGAACTGAGATGTTCATGGCTTGAGGGTGAAAACAATTCCATTAGAAGTGAGAAGAGCAACAGCAAAAGGAGGGAAACACAAGACCCCAAATACTTGTTTGACGAAGGCCACTACCACGAATCCGGTTCTAACAGTCTGTTAGACCACATCACAAGGAAGAGGAGGAGGTTTGGAGATAGCACATTTGGCCAGCAAGTCAACTACCGGCCCACTCATGTGCCAATAGCATCATCGAAAAGTGCTCATGTTTTCTATTTGGGGGATTTGCCCCAAAGAAGAGAGACTCCATGGAAGTCAGAATATAACCAGGAGACAAGAAGGTTTAAAAGACACGAGCACTCGAAAGATTTCATGCCGAATTCTGATAATTATTATATTAGACGTAACAGTCAGGAGCACATCGACTACAGAAGCTATTTAGGAAGCAGCTACACCAGTTCTCTATATTTTCAAATGTTTTGAAGGTCTCTTAGATCAGAAGCACCCTCATTCTCTGTAAACAACGTGCAAGAAGAAAATTTAAAACCAAATATAGCTATGTAGTTAGCAACTACAGAGCAGAAGCGTGGCACTTAAAAGCTTGAGCAAAGTCAAATGCAAAACCCTGTTCCTCTCGCCAAAGTATAAAGCATAAATGACTGCAGATGTGTTGGCAAACTTTGGGAATGAGAAACATCCAGGTTCCAAAGGATGGTAAAACAAGGTGCCTGCAAAACTTCTTGATTCAAGGACAGACATTTCTACAGTTCAGCTGCAATCTGAACTCAGTGCCAGTGAGGAAGCATATGAGCACTGAGAGGGGTTGATAGTCCTTGGTGGCTCCCTAGCTGTTAGAACATCACCATTTAGCATCATTTACCTTCAAAGGGGACAGTGGTGAATGAAATAGCATCCTTTGACATGTTCTTGGATTTGGTCAGAAACACCATGTGCAGCCACCAAACATCCCGACTTTGATCTAGAAATAACTGCAGGTAAAAGAAGAGAGGACAGCTAGAACATATCACAGACTTCTTCATGACACTGGAAGGTTCTGTGACCATGCACCAGAAGACAATTCACCTTATCCCTATGTTCACAGTACTCAAAGAGTTGACCTTTGAGAAATGAAACTTGGAAGAATCCACAAAAAGGGGCTCGGATTGTCCTTTGAGGCTTAAACGGATGGCGGACCATTCGCAGAGCTGTTTTTGTTTTTGTTTTTTTTTTTTTTGAAGAACCCCATATCATTCCATCCTAGAAAAGCAAGAGAATCGAAGTAAAATAACCAGTGGGATTTGCAAAAGGAAATATGGAAAGATCCCAAGGTACCAATAACGGCACTTGGGAAGATAGGACATGGCAATATTCCATTTCAGGTTATGTAATCCTTTCACTCAGGGTTGGGTGACATCAGTCCGTAAAAAGCCACTGACTATCCCCAAACTGACTTTTATAAAACACTAACAAGTGCCTCCTCAATCCTCAATAATGCCATGGAGTTAGGAGGAGTCAAGGGCAAAGCCCTAGTTTTCTAGCTGGGGAAAATGCTATGTGTGCAGGATTTGTAAACTCTTAACAGAAGCAATTTATCTTTTTACCTACTGGTTTTGGACTTCTTGAATATGTTTTTAAATTGAGATATTTTATAGATTCGTAAAGACTTACATCTTAACGCAGTGCATGTTCTATTGAAAGCTCGGCTGATTCATTCTGCCTTACATAGGATTTAGGGCCTCAGGGGCAGTAGATGACCGTCTTTTTTTCCCCCAACAAAGCTATACCTGACTCGGCAGTGGAAGACATCAATGAGATCTGACTGGCTGCAGCAGGAAAAGGAGATTTTCACTCACAGCAGCAGTGGAAGGCAACATTTTCAGAGGATGTGATTCATTTCAGTCTTAACTGGATATTCCATAGGAAAGTACCAACTGGTAGGGCCAAGGTAGGACGCCAGTCAGTGCGGTTGCCCTGAATGAGGAGGCACGCACGCTCTGTGCTCATAACTGGCCCCTTGAGCAACCTGATCCCTGAAGGGGCTACAAGGTCTTCTCATTTACCTGAAGTAAGAACCACACATCATTTCATTGATCTCTTCTAATCACAATTAGTAGAGATATGCTAGTTTGTGCAAAAGCTCAAAAATGAATGTAACATAGCAGGTCGTGCTTATTATTAATGAGATGATAACCAATGAATGATTTGTTGGCTCCCGTGTATTCAGTTCCTCTTTCAAACTAGTGACTCTGCCATCAAAACTCGGTTTGGCTGGTCAGCTCTGAAAAATCGCTCATGGGGTGAGTGCCTTTTCTCCTGAGGACTAGCAAGGACTACTCATGTTTAAAGTACTGTCATCCAGAGTAGCCTTTTCAAGGGCTAAGAGCTCGTATTTTGTCAGACAACTTTTGGTACCTAGGTATTTTTCCCTCCACTGAGACCCTGCCTCCTTATTTTTTCATGTTTCATGCCACTGAAACAAAGAACATTCTGGGTTTGTAATGGAAAGCACTTCTGCTTGTTTTGAAAACAAGTCTTCATTTCTTCTTCATTAGATAATTTTCTTTGCAGAGATTTTTAGGCATGAAAACAATTTGCTGCTCAGTAACCAGACATGAAAAATAAATTGCAGAAGACAGCATGTGCAATTTTGGGGGGGGGGTAATAATAGAACTGGTGCTAAGTCACTTCTATATAATACTTTGTCTGGTTTTGTTTGCTAAATACCATCCTGGGACCTAGATGTAAGTAAAAATACTCGTTTCATGTTTACTTTCTGTACAACCTTGGATTTTTATATGTCTTGTGGTAATGCATTTTAGATTTGAATAAACCTTTTTTGTGTGTGTATGTAGGCCTTAAATGAGGAAGAGAAGAATTTATCCTGTCCTTTTCAATGGAATGAATGGCTTAGTAAGGAATGAATAGAACAGAAAATATTGTAATCACTTTCTATTAATCAACATTGCTCTTTGTTGTGCTGTTAAGTGGTGCAAAAATATTTTCTCATATCTTTTTTCTATGACCTATTAAGTAAGGGCCTGAACTTCAAACTGTCTTTTTAAATAGGTGTTTTCATGTTTTTTTTTTCCCTTGTATGTGCTGCTGATGATAGCGCTTTAAAAAAACTAAAAATCTGTCCATGTCTTTTTGTTCCATTTGTTTGAATTTCTCAGGTAGAAAGCCATATAACCTGGTAATTTTCAAAGTAAGAACCAAATAAATGTATTTTTGTTTGTTGCGAGACTGTTTAAAATGTTTTAAATAAATGCTAATAATTCCACAGGGGTGGGGGTGAGTTTCTACTTATAGTATGCTGCTTTGCACTACTGTTGCCAATCCTATCTCATTTGCATTGTTAGAGAAATAGTACATATTTAATTTTCAGATATATTAAAAATAAAATGGTTGTAGTGGCTAGAGTCTGTTCATTTACCACGTGCATTGGCTCAGCTATCACACATCTACATTTTCTATGAAAACATACACATCTGGCTTTAATACTGCTGCTATGCAACTTTTCCCTACATGATGCTAATGTTTGGGAACTGACATGTCAGAGCTCATGCAACTGAAGATCACAGTTTTTAATCTTCATTTTGGATAAATTGAGATAATAGTATTTGAACTTAAAACTGTCCTCCCTTCAGCAAAGGTTTTACCAGTTAAGTAATCTTAGAAGGCAGCGACGTGGGCCCCACACGGTTCACCTCACCCATTTGGCACTTGGCAGTGTTCAAGTTTCTACAATATCCTGATGTTAGTGTGGGTGTGGGATGGGGGAGGTCTGGTCAGAGAAGCTAGGAGCTTTGACCAGTGGGGAGTCACCTGTGTTTTCATGTGAGGCGCACAGCAAACCGCCTCTAAGCCTCTAAGTGTTCTTTATCGGAGGCTATACCTTATTAGTACAATCTGAAAGGGTCCTTGTTGCTGGGGCGGGGGAGGGTGTCAAAGAGCACTCTCTGAAACAGCATGGGCTGTCTGGAAGCTTGTTCTAGATTTTGGATTAGCCTCTTTGGCCCCCTGAGGTTAAGGTGGATGTATCCTTATGCAGAGAAGCCACAGATCTGGAGGTACAGAAAACAGCTTAGGAGCTAGAGTTCCGAGTCCTGAGGACACACACAGCACCTCAGCTGGGGGCTGGGTAAAAGCAGGGGCACAAACCTGTGGGGTTCACCTGACACCTCCCCTGCTGGCCAGGAGCCTGTAACCACCACGCCCATCTTGAATGGCACCTTTTATATAATGTGGTTTTGGAATATGCTAGCTGGATTTGAGAAGTTTTTAGACCAGAGTCCTGCCTTATAGTAATAGCCTTTTACATGTAATCAATATAATGTTGATTTCATTCGGAATGGCGGGGAATTGGGTTAGAGATCGAAGCTTTAGCCAGGCTCTGGACGATTTCCTCTTGGCATCAGACAAACCCATTTAACTCGGAAGGAGTAGCCTGATCTTCACTTCGGTCTAAATGGGATTTCAGGGTGCAAGGTGGCCCAACTTTTCTCCCTCCCACCCCCTTCCCCAAAGCACACGGTATAACAGGGTGTTTGGCACAAAATGGGCAACTCAGATATCAGTTGAATGAAAGCAAGTTGGGGGGATAGGCTCATTTAAAAACAACAGAAACAGGCAATGGTTTGGAAACAGAAAAACTGGAAAGCTGCAAGCTTTCAGGTCAGAATACTTCCCTTGTAATAAGACTCTGCCAACTTGAATGTTAAAATGACAAAACATCAATATTCAGAGAAAGACGTGTTTACACAATGAACTGCATATGCAAATTTGATCTTTTGACAAGAGGTGAATTGATTTTGCTAGGATAGAAGAATTCCTGAATACTTTCCTGATCAGATGATATCTGAAAACAGAACCAACGCTGCCTTGGCACTTTTTATGCCCTTAGTAAAGCTACCCCGTAATAACCTTGCTCTGGACCTCAAGGCAGAGGTGCCTCTGAGTTTAGAGGCAGAATTTGACAAGTCACAAAAAATAAATTTACTAATTTAAAAAACAATGTTGGTTTTTGCATTTTCATTAGGGCAGGCTAGCTAATCTCATTTCACTGGTTTTTTAAAAAAGATTTTATATATTTGAAAGAGTACATGAGTGGGGAGAGAGGGGCAGAGGGAGAAGCAGACCCTCCCTGAGCAGGGAGCCTAGACACAGAACTCCGAGATCATGACTTGAGCCAAAGGGAGATGCTAAACCTACTGAGCCACGCAGGCACCCCTCAATTCACTATTTAACAGGACAAGCTGGTATTTGGTTTTCGGTGTGAGGCCTCTGCAGTTTTGCTCCTTTACTGGAATACACACACACACACACACACACACACACACACACTCATGCATGCGCACACACACCCCCCCAAAAGGGGAGCTGAGCATTAAGCTAAAGTAAAATGATTGAATCTGGTTTCTTAGGTTAAGGTTTAAGAAACCTTAAAAGGTTTAAAAACCCACCACACTATACTGGGTAAAACCATTTTATTAACTGACCAAAGCACTTCATTTTGTTTTCTGATTTGAGGTAAAACCATTAAACACGGTTCACAAGAAAATACAAGAACTATTCAACTACAGTTACAAGAGTTTGAAACCTCACTAGTTGTTCATATAATACTTTTACAAATTCATACAACTGTACAGTCTACTTAAGCTAAGTTTATTGTTAACCAAAAGACCAATATCAAAGACCTTGACTCTTGCCCTACTACTCTTGCAGTGGCTATGGTTTTGTAACAAGGGAAGAATAACTGTTACCTTAAGAAATATACGTTAAAAACCATTTGGCTAGTAATGTGTACTTTCTTCATTCCTCAGGGGCGTGTGTTGTGCGGTGTATGTGTAGGCTCTCCAGAGGGCAAACGCCTGCTTCTGTTCACCATAATCCCTCTCACGGCAAAAACTGTGTGAAATCAACACTGTCCCACTGTGAACATGGGGATTGGGGAAATAGTTCTACATTTTCTTTGTATATTTAGGTTTTTCGGGAAGCCAGTAGATTTCTTCCGAAGCTTTCTTTTGAACATTCAGATGGTGTTTTTAGAGCCTTATTATACATTGCTGTGTTAGTGGGGGCTTCTAAGTGTCCAGAGGAGGACAAAAAGAATGATGCAGTCTAGAAACACAGTGAATGTATTTTTCTCAACCAAGCCCAGCTTTAAGATTTCTTTCTTTTTTCCTGGGCAGCTCTCTTTAGTCAATACCAAGGCAGGCTTTGGAACACTGCAGATTTGCTTTAGAGGTAGATAAAACAGAAATCATGCAGTTAAGTCAATTGAGGAGGAAGGGCTTTGCACTCTTGAGGACATCAGGACCAGAAGGGGATCCTTTTTTTCGGGACTAGAAGGACTTTTCCCATTTAACATTTTTACCTGTTTGGGGGAAATACCCAAGTCTTACCTGTCTCTCTCAGGAAAAACTAAAGGCAGCCTGCACTAACTACAGACAGAAGGAGAGTGCCAACATTTGGATTACGGCACTGCAGTTCACGGTCTGGGTCTGTGACACACAAACACGTCATGCACTTGGAGACAGAGGTTAATTATATCAGTGTCACTAGTGATGTTAATTACAAAAACTTACAGCAAGTTCGAAACTTCTCTAAATATCGAAATCACCATGTTTTAAAGACAGACTGGAATGTTACAAATGATTCTGCAAAATACAAAAATAGATATGCTTCCACTGGGTGCTTTAATCATTTTTCCGAGCATTCTCATCTTTTGCTTCTTCCTCATCAGAGTACACAGTGGGCTCCTCCCCCTCCTTCAGCAGTTTGCCCACATGATGATACTTGACTGGAGGGAGAGAAGAAAACACAAATGAGCACTCTCACGCTTTACAGAGAACCGCTACATTTCATTGGAAAGCATTCGGTAGAGGCCTACCGCCTGTGCTGCAATGTGCTGGGCTTCTCGAAGTTGTCAATCACAGAGGACATACAGCACAGTCCTTGCCAATGGGGAATTAAGAGTTTCATTCAGGAGAAATACAGAACAGGTAGTGATGTCGGGCACTGGGAAGGTCCCAGGGAGTCGTATTTGTGGACAGGAGGGGGTGAGAAGAGCAAGGGCTCATGAGCTGTGAGTGAGGATTCTAGAACACCCTCCCAAAGAAGGCAATGCTTTGGGAAATGCACGGAAGGATCTGAGACGAGAGGGGTTTCCAGAAAATGGAATTGCAGTGTACAAAAAGGCATGCAGGGGAGATGTAACAGATCTGGAGAGCCATAGAGAGACCAAGCTGACAGCAACAGTGGGAGTGCAGATGGCTAAGCAGTGTGGGTAAATATTACGAAGGTTGTGGAAAGCCAACCTGAAGCATTTGGACCTAATCCTATAGGTGGCAAAAGTGTGTGACAAAAGAACGACACAGGAAACCAGTGCTTTGGCCAACATGGGATGGTGGTGGCATATCAGGCGGATTAGAGCCAGGAGACCAGGCGCAGGCTGCCCGGGGCGGGGTGGGGGGGCAGTGGGTAGATCTGTGTGTGAAGGAACAAGAGCCAGGAGTAGGGTGTCCATGGGAACAGAAAGGCTAGGATATGAGCTACTTTAAAGGAAAATGGAAACGTGAGTTGATGAAGTTAAGCCTGGAGCTTCCATGAACCAAACTGAGAGCTCTGGAGAGGGAGCCCCTCTGTGGGTGGGTGGGGGGCACGCAACAGGAAGTCCACAAGGGCTGGAAAAGTGAAGTTAATATTGGCAAGAAGCAGGTTCCTGGAAACCTCTGAGAAAGAAAAGTTCAGTGGAATTGTGGGGCAGCAAACTGTCTCAGAGAGTAAGGAAGTATGGGGAGGAAATGAAGTAGTGGTTGGGGACAAGCACTTCTCAGATGGTTGGTGGTGAAGGGATGAGGAGTCTAGTGGATGAACGAAAGCAGGAGACTGAATGTTTTCTCCACCCCAGGAAAAAAGCTGTGCAGGGCAGTTAAAGAAAGTGATTAAGGAGGCAGGAGAGCACTGGAGATGTTGGAGAAAACAGACTTAAGACTGCAAACCAGAAACTCAGCCACCAAAAAGAATGAAATCTTGCCATTTGCAGTGATGTGGATGGAGCTAGAGTGTATGATGCTAAGCAAGATTAACTCAGTCAGAGAAAGACAAATACCATATGATGTCACTCGTGGAGTTTAAGGAACAAAGCAGATGAACCATAGGGGAAGGGAGGGAAAAATAAAGATGAAAACAGAGAGGGAGGAAAACCATAAGAGACTCTTAACTATAGAGAACTGAGGGTCGCTGGAGGGGATGGGGGGATGGGGTTAGGGTTAAACTGGGTGATGGGCATTAAGGTGGGCACGTGATGGAATGAGCACTGGGCATTGTATGCAACTCAAGAAATCACTAAACTCTACCTCTGAAACTAAGAATACAGTATAGATTACTTAAACTGAATTTCAATAAAAATTTTTTTAAAAAGGAGAGAGGGGATAGAGTCAACAGACCACCAACCACCACACTGGCTGTTCTCTTGTGGCCCAGCTAACACAGGGTTAATCTTATCAATGTCAGAGGCCTAGAGGGCTGAGAGTCTCCTCTTTCTGCATATGGGTAGAAATTAGAGGAGTAACCAACCTGTCTAACCAGGTAGCCAGGCCTGCTTTTGTGTGAAATAATCACTGGAAACAATAGGAACTTCCCTATTTGAACATGTTATGAAGGTCCCTAGGGTGCTCAGGACTGTGCAAGACAAAAGCTGGGTGGCGCCCAAGAAACCTGCTTGAAGGAGAGTCCACACCAGTCTCGAGTGGAGCTCAAGTGTCAACACAGAATATGGGCCTGGTCTTATTAGTTTAAGGGGGAGAAAGTTTTTATGGTTTTTACCTCCCTGGTGAAGGCAAGCCCTAGAAGATTGAGCTTTGTTAAGTCAGAAATTACAACTCGGCAGCTCCACATAAAAGAACCTCTGTTTACAAAGGCATCCTTTGGATACAAATAAAAAAAAAAATCAGGGACGATGTTAGTTGAATTGTGTTTTCAAAGTAAAAACCTGCCTCTAGACCTGAAAGCTACACTTCTGTCCAGTTGGGACCCAAAACTTGAAGGTGGAGTGAGTCACAGCTAGCTAATAATTAACCCAGACTCTGAAGTCAGCATTATTTTCAAAGAAAATGGTTGGATTCAGCCAAAAGAGTCAGTAATATTTAACTGGCTATAGAGAACAGCAAACAGAAAAGATAAATTTGAAAATAAAACATCTTGAAGTGATGGTCACAGTCTTTATATACTGCTTCAAAGGTGGGAAAGATTAGTCAAATTCTTAGCAGTGCAATGTTGCTAAAGTGATTGTTAAACACTTAGGCTCAACCAAAGCCAAGTCCTCAGTTCTTGAAATTTGAACTTAACCCCCGTCCTGACTCCCCCCTCCTCCCAAAGATCTCAGCCTATAGCATAAACCAGGAAAACAAGCAGCTCCTCTTTTTCTTTTTAAAAATGCAGACACCATTGTTGTTGGGCAGATTATAAGCATCATTTGTGGATGAGGCCTATAGTTAGGCTCAATTAGATTAAGAGAGAAGCTGTTTTGTAGAACACAAGTCTCCCATTCTTCAACAGAAATGTGGGCTGCTTTTAAACAGCAAGTCTTACTGGTGAGGACTTCTGAAAATCCCTCTCTCTGTAGCCTACATGGCCACGATACTTTCCCCTACACCACAAGCACCAAATCCTAGTGTGGAATCCATATGAACCTGTCAAAGATTTATATAACAGAAACCAAAGTTTCCATAGAGAACTAGCTAAAAATTGGATGCAATCACAGCAAGTGACTCAGCACTGCTGCAATTACTTCAAGCCATGAACTTGATCCATCCAAGATTCAGGAGCCTATCAAAATGCTCCCCAGTTTCAGGCTGCTTAGTAGTAACTATTGTACTGCTGTGAATCCCATTACTGGTAGAAATTTGATCCAGGCACAATTTTTTAAAAATGCTTACAAGTGAACTGAGAGTCCCAGTCACTCAGGGTCTCCTGCTGGGCAGGAGTGAGGTCAGAAAGGTCATCGTACTCTTCCTTCAGTGCTTCCTTATCCAGGCAAAATGTGGCAAGGCCCCGGGATGCATCTCTTCCAGCAAAGACCCCGTATGGCCCCTCTTAAAAAACAGACAAAACCAAAGACCAATTTTTTATTAGACAGTAATTTCTCTGTGGTTCATACACAGAAAATGGCTTCCTTACCCATCAACAAAGACAGCTCTCTTTTGCAGCATCAAATTCCATCTGCAAACCAGAAGTAAATGTTGGTATTTTCATCATTATGTAGTAGAACCTGAAGGACCTGTTGTCATTAGACTTTTACGAATCAATATGCTATACATTATCATCCATTTCCTTTGATTCTCAAATAACTAATAAAACAGCCATGAATGATTATCTCCTGGGGCAGGATGGGGTGGTGGTAGTAGGAAATCATCCAAGATAACACTGAATTCAAGGGTCAGAATTCAACTTTAGGACGTTGAACCCAGAGTCTGTCTCTGTTGTAGGCGCTTGGGCTACACCAGTGAAAGTAGTGGCTTCTAAAAAAAAAAAAAAAAAAAAGAAAGAAAGAAAGTAGTGGCTTCTTAAGGAAGGAAGTAAGAAGGCATAAATGAAAACATTTCCTTATGGAACGTATTCTGATATGTTTTAATGAGTCAAAAGTATTTTATAGCAATCTTTGGTTGTGAGACTGTATTAAACATTAACATGTGGCATCTGCAGCAGAAATCGTTTTATAAGAGTATCAGTAGTTCAGAAATCTATCTACATGTTACATAATCTACACTATCAGTAAAGAAGAGGTAGCAGAGGGGATCAGGTTTGTCACTCTGGTGAGCTTGAAGACAAGACTCAAAATACTTAGACTTCCATGGGAAAAAAAAGACTGAATCAATATCCCAATATTATGTAAAACATTACAATGCTATTATATATAATATTACACTGAACTTTTGTCCAAGAGAGTGGTGAATTATTCA
This sequence comes from Canis lupus baileyi, assembly GCF_048164855.1. Taxonomy (NCBI): domain Eukaryota; kingdom Metazoa; phylum Chordata; class Mammalia; order Carnivora; family Canidae; genus Canis; species Canis lupus. Next base: position 32,716,711 of record NC_132876.1, read on the forward strand.
ATAGGTACTTAAAGTAGGTGTTTCAACTTATTTATATATTGCACAAGTAAATGAAAAGAACCCAGTGTACTTTAACCCATGTGTTGTTTCCCCAAGGTAGATTGGGTAGCAACTCAGACATTAAAAAGTCTGTAAATAATTACTATGCCAAGTATAAGGAGATCAAGTTTCAGTATGGCCTGGTCACTGAAACCTCAATCCCCTAGAATTTTTTTTTTTATTTTTACAAATTAGACAAAATTGGGATCCCTGGGTGGCGCAGCAGTTTAGCGCCTGCCTTTGGCCCAGGGCGTGATCCTGGAGACTCGGGATCGAATCCCACATTGGGCTCCCGGTGCATGGAGCCTGCTTCTCCCTCTGCCTATGTCTCTGCATCTCTTTCTCTCTGTGTGTGTGTGACTATCATAAATAAATAAAAATTTAAAAAATAGACAAAATTTATGATCAACTTTTAAATGCAAATAAGGTTCTAAAGAAGAGTGGTTGTTTGCAATTTTCATTACATGCTACCATGTCTACTAATGAAGGTAAAAAAAAACCTCCATTATGGTTTTCACAAGTGTGTGTATGTGTATATATATGTGTATATATACATGGTAATGGACATCGTAGCACCTAATACTTGAAAACAGACCAACTGTTCTGGTTTTGACCTCAATACTTCAGAGATTATGGTCACAGAATACTTAAAAATGGCTCAAGGAGAACATTAAGTGTCTTTGGAGAATATAGACTATTGACCAGAACGTGTCTTCAGTAGAATATAAGCTCCGTGAGCAGAGATTTGTGTCTGTTTCACTCATGGCTGTACTTCTAGTACCCACAAAAGCACCATGTGTGGAATGATGGGCACCAGAACGAGTAATTTTTAGGAATCCTTTTTTACATGAATTATCATTTGCACATGGTATCACATATTCATGGGCTCACAGGATGATACCACAGGGTAGACTGAGGAGATCTCACAATGGGCCTATCCTTAGCATTTTTCAGAGAGACAACTAAGGCCCAGAGAGAACAATGCTTCACACAAGGTCGCACAGCCAGTCACTAATCCAACTGGGATTAGAACTCAGGTCGCCTGACTCCCCAGTTTTTGTGTTTCTGTGCTGCAGGCCTGCATTCCTCTCAATGACTTTGCAAATTACAATCCTATGATGTTGCTCTATGTACCCGCGTGGAGTACTTGATGGTTGTAGCTCAGTAGGAACAGCTATTTACATGATTACGTAAAGTGGAAATGACAACAATAAAGGGGTGGTTTTCAAATTATTTGGACAGTTCCATGGCCTACAGAAAGTAGGTCTTCTAAATTAACCACAAAAACCGCTAAGGGGACCAGTTCCTGAAGAACCCCAACCCATCTGATTTTGGTTAGTTGAACTGGCGGAGTGAAACAAAGCAGGACTGGAGATGACGTAGATCACTGCCTTCTATCCTCTTTCCTCTCTCCAGACCAGTGGGGAGGGGCACCCTCAATGTGGACACACTCCCTGAGCTCCCTGTTTCTAGGAGTTCATTATTACAGGAGCTAAAATCTCTTCCTCTTCATCTCCGGAATATTCTACTACACTGCAGGACTTTCCAAACCTGGCCCCTTCTCAAATGTGCCTGGGGGAGCCGCTTAAAACGCAGATTTGCTGGACCTCCCCCACAGAGCCTCCTCCACTGTTGCTGTGATTAAGCCTTGAATCTGTGTTTTTCCTCAGGCGCATCAGGTGATTCTGATCCGCAACCAGGCTTAGAAAGCCTCATCTCTAAGGCCCTTCGAGCCTACCCCCCTCTAAGGCTCAGCAGTCATCCACCCTCATTTCCCCTCTGGTTGGCTTTTCCTGAAATCCCCACACCCAGCAGCTTTCACAGCCCTACCCCTTTTGTTTCCCAGGATCCTCCCACTTCTCCCTCCCTCCATTTTTAATTTTTTTTTTTTGGCTTCTAGTCCTTTCTCTCCCGCTTGTAGACGGACTAAAATGCTGTATTACCTTTTCATCTCGCCACGATCCCATTGTCCGCTACGTTCAGCCTCCTTCTGCCCTAGATGGGCTCCCTTCCCCTCCGCCCCCCACCCAGGGAGCCTCTCCGTTCACCTTCCAGCTTTCCGGTCGGCCACACACAGCACGCGCACACACATACCAAACACACGCCACACACATACCTGACACATGCCACATTCCAAGCACGCGCGCGCGCGCACACTCGCGCCTGGCCAGCCACCGACACAGACTACGCACGCACACGGCTGCTACCTGCCACCGATCCCACCTCCGCCCCGCTCCCACATCGCCACAGGCAGCACCGCCAGTCCCGGCGGCAGAGGGCCTGGCCTCTTCGCCGAGCCTGGACCTCCTCCCACCCCTGCCCTCACCTACCGCCACCCCGCTGCCCTCGAGACACCCAAGTTTCCCTTCTCCAGCCCGACACCGCCCCTCCTTCAAGGAACCCTCAAACCCCATGCCCCCGAAGCTCCCTGAACGGCGCGTTCGGCCTTCCAGGCTGGCGAGCTCGCCCCCCCGCCCCGCGCCCCCGGCCCGGGCGCTCCAGCCTCCCCCCATCCCCGCGCTGGCGGCGTCCCCCGCCCGCCGCAGCCCTTCTAGAGTGGCCCTCGCCCGCCGCCGCCGGGGAGCCGCCCTGCCACGGCCGCCCGCTCGCCGCCATGCCTCCCTCGGGGCGCCCCTCTCCCCCGCGCCTCCCCCGGCCCCAGCCCCAGCCCCAGCCCCAGCCCCGGGCCGGGGCCCCTGCTTTTGTCTCCGCGTCCCCTAGGCGGCCGCCGTTACCGGGCCCGTAGAACTTGCGGCCTTTGGTCACGTCGAACACCTTGCCGTTGATGGCCATGAGTATGCGCGGGTCCTGGACGCCGTCGAAGCGCCGCAGCTCGGCGGGGGTGAAGTCGCGCCGCTTAAGGCGGGGCAGCGGGGGCGGCTCGTCGTCGTCGCTGTCGCCGCCGGCCGCCGGCTGGTCCCCGCGCACGATCTTGTACAGCAGGAAGACGCAGAGGCCGAGCAGCAGCAGGTTGAGCGGCGACGTGAAAATCTCGTGCAGCAGCCCGCCACCCTCCAGCTCGCTCGGGTCGGCGCCGGTCGCCGCCACATCCTCGGCAGCCATGATCGCTGGAGCAAAGGTTGGGCCGGGCTAGGGAAGGCTCCGGAACTGGCTGCTTTCTCCTCCCTCTCAGCGAGCTAGTGCGCGCGGGGCTCAGCGGACAAGGACTACCCGGCGGAGGAGGCGGGGCGGGCGGGAGGGCGGAGCCTCCCGGCCCCGCCCCCCGCGCCCGCCGAGGCACAGCGCTGCGTCCGGCCGCCGCCCCCCACCTGGTCTCCCGACGGTCGCTCCTCTCCCGGGGCCGGGGCCCGCCTGCCCTGCGGCGGGGGGAGCCGCTGCCGGCCTCCGCCCAACCCGAGAGGCCCGGGGCCCGGCCTCACGCCGTCCCGGCGCCGGCCTCTCGCTGAGCGCGACGCAGCGCGCAGCCCTCCTCCGCACCCTCGCCGGCTGCGCGCCGCGACCAGCTCGCGGAGCCTGGCCTTTGCTCGGCCACCTGTTGCGCGCCGCTCGCGACTCCATTTCTCTCGCTGCGGCTTCCCCCTCGCCTCCCATTCTGAAGCCTCCCCTTTCCCCGCCCGTCCCCCGGGACCGCGAGGCTCTCTTGGGGCCCCGGAAAGAGACTCCTCGAGCTGCTCTTTCCACCTTGGAGGCCCAGACCACGCATTTCCACCTCGGGAACCCCGTTCCACTCCCCTTAACGACCCTTCTGCAATCCTCGCCGCCGGAGGCTGTGGCGAGGACACCCCGGGGAGCTCTCGTCAGTGCACAGGCCCCTGACAGTCCTCCCAATATCTGGGGGTGTCGGATCGGCTCACCGGGTTTAAGTTGGGTTCATTCTCGGAAATGTAAACCCTTTCGCAATCACAGACTTGCTCAGTCCCAACGCATCAGCAAGCAACCTTCAGTTGTTGCGCTTTTTTTTTTTTTTTTTTGGCTCAAAATAGCAAAGTTTCTTTGTTGGCAGCGCTCCTTTATTTTTTTATGATAGTCACAGAGAGAGGGGCAGGCTCCATGCACCGGGAGCCCGACGTGGGATTCGATCTCGAGTCTCCAGGATCGCGCCCCGGGCCAAAGGCAGGCGCCAAACCGCGATCCACCGACAGCGTTCTTTTATTTGAAACCTGTCGAGCTACCCTTGGCAGTCTCAATAACCCTGTGCTGTATCCCAGACGAAAGCGGGAGTTACCGGGAGATCCTGTTTGGTCCCTTCCTTTCCCGGGTATTTCCCCCGGCTATTGATGTGCTAACCGTCTGCACAGGAGCAGGCCTTAGGGAGGAGGGCTGTCTATACCCTATAAAAACCTAATCTGGCCGCCCTCTTCACTGTCACAGGGGGGAGGGGAGCGGAAGAAAGAATAGACAGAAGGGGGAAATATAATTAAAACCAAACCCTGCTCACATCTGCGGCCCAGAGCAGTACTTTTCCACCAAGAGTTCTGTTCGCTTACACATAATTTACTCCCCCTCTCAACACGCAAGAGATTCGAGAGAATTGGCTTCTTACCTCAGAATTTCTGAGCACAAAAAATTTCTGGCACAAACTGCTTCCATCCCTGCCCCCACCCCATCTTCTTAAATCATTTAAAAGTACATATGAGTGGAATAATCCTTAAATTGGGCCCACACATTTTTTTCCCCACAAATCTGAATTTAGGGTTAGCTGAAATGGCCCTTATAGGTCTTGTCAAACTTCTTCGATGTAATCAAGTGAAAGCAGGCTTAAACTGAGGGCACAAGGCTATATTTAGACTCTGTCTTTGGTTTTATTTATTTATTTTTTTAAAGATTTATTTATTTATTCATTCAGAAAGAGCGAGAGAGAGGCAGAGACACAGGCAGAGGGAGAAGCAGGCTCCACGCAGGAAGCCCGACGTGGGACTCGATCCAGGGTCTCCAGGATCACACCCTGGGCTGCAGAAGGCGCTAAACCGCTGCGCCACCAGGGCTGCCCTGTCTTTGGTTTTAAAAGTCTATGGCCAAGGTATTTGTGAAAACCAACAAACTTGTGAAAAATATTTTCATTTACATCTAATGACAGAGAAAAGGGTTAATATCTTGTAAGGGCTCACTTTGATTGATAAGAAAATCCATAAGATGTTAGTCAATAAATGGGCAAAAATGGAAATAGGTAGCCCAAAGAAGAGTGCGCACCAATGGTGAATAAGCATATGAAAAATGTTCAGTCTCGCTGGCAATGAAAAATGGAGATACCACTGTCACCTACCACCTGACCTCCCTGTCGGAAAGATTCAAGGAGAAAAAGGATGATCTACAAGGCTGGCAGGAGGGTGATGAGACTCTTGTATTCTGTTGGGAGTAGAAATTGACATAGCCTTTTGTCATTCATAAAAATAGTTTCTATCCATTAATCCCACTTCTAGAAATGTACTCTTTGGTCCAGTGCTTTGACCTCTAGGAATCCATGCCAAGGAAACACTTAGAAATGCAAATGAAGATTTCATTACCAAGATGCTTATCAGAAAAGTTTTTTTAAAACTAAGCTCTATGTCCAATGTGGGGCTCTAACTTATTACGCAAGAGCAAGAGTTGCATGCTCTACTGACTGAGCCAGCCAGTAGAAATAGCTGATTAATCCACTTGCAATGTGACAAAACCATAAAACATTATTATGGCATGCATGACATGGGAAAATGCTTATGTCTTAATATTAAGAAAGAAAAACAATACGAAACTACACAGTATGAAAACTCAACTGTGTTTAAAAAATGCATTAAAAGGAAGCCTAAAAGGAAACCTGGTAAAAATGTTAACTGTCATGATTGTTTGTTTCTTTGTGCTTTCCTACATTTTTTACAGTCAGCACATGTCACTTTTAGCTTCAGAAGAAAAAAAAGGTTTATTATTAGTTTTGTGAAAAAAATGTAGAACGGTAAAACATGCTCATTATAACAAACAAACAATATGTAAGTTGTTTAATAAATAAACAATAAAAACAATAAAAGAAAACAAAAGAAAAAATGAAATTCATTCTTTGTCTCCCAGCTCCCCAGGCAATCTTTAAATGGGGCCCACACATTAGCAGTTCGTTTTATATTCTTGCAGACATGTGAAACACACACACACACACAGAAATTTTGTTTTACAAAACTGGGGAAATTTAAGAATAATAAATGGTTCACCAGAGTTTTTTTTTTTTCTAATAGAGATACAAAGTAAAAAATAAGTCATTAGCTCCCACCCAGATAACCCCTGTTGAAATTTTTAAAAAATTTTTATTTCTTTATTCATGAGAGACAGAGAGAGAGAGTGAGAGAGAGAGAGGCAGAGACACAGGCAGAGGGAGAAGCAGGCTCCATGCAGGGAGCCCAACGTGGGACTTGATCCCAGGTCTCCAGGATCACACCCGGGGTTGAAAGGGGCACTAAACCGCTGAGCCACTGGGGCTGCCCAAGTTTTGTTTTGTTTTGTTTTTGTTTTTAATAAAGATTTTATTTTATTTATTCATGAGACACACACAGAGAGAGGCAGAGACACAGGCAGAGGGAGAAGCAGGCTCCATGCAGGAAGCCTGATGTGGGACTTGATCTCGTGTCTCCAGGATCACACCCTGGGCTAAAGGCAGCGCTAAACCGCTGAGCCACCCTGGCTGCCCCCCTGTTGAAATTTTTTAAGAGTCATATTTGTTGGGACACCTGGGTGGCTCAGTGGTTGAGCCTGTGCCTTTGGCTCAGGTCGTGATCCTGGAATCCGGGATCAGATGGAGTCGTGTCCCCCCACCCCTCCCTGCATCGGGCTCCCTGCATGGAGCCTGCTTATTCCTCTGCCTCAGTCTCTGCCTCTCTCTGTGTGTCTCTCATGAATGAATAAATAAAATCTTAAAAAAATAAAATCCTTCTCTTCATCCCTGATTCTCTCTCCTCAAAAATAAACACTACTGAAAGTAGGGGAAATGTCAGAGGCAGAAAGACAATACAGTATGATATTTCTTATACGTGGAATCTAAAAGCAGACACTGAACTCACAAACACACAGTGGAATGGTGGTGACCAAGGGCTGGGGGTGGGAGAAGGGGAGAGATGTATTAGGGTGCATACTCGCAACTAGTAGATAAATAAGTCCTGAAGAGCTAATGTACACTATTAGTACAGTACAGTGATTATAGGCCACAAACCTGTATCTTAAACATTAAACTTCCTAAGAGACTAGATCTTATTTTTTCCCACCACTAGAAGAAATGATCACTATGGGATGAGACAGGTGTTAGCTAATGCTACAACAACAATCCTATTACAATATAAACGTATCAGTGTGTTGTATACCTTAAACTTACACAATGCTGTATGTTATCTCACTTCAGCTATATTTTATCTTTTTAAATTTATTTGAAAGAGTGGGGAGTGGAGAGCAGAGGAAGAGGGAGAGAGAGAATCTCAAGCAGAGTCCCCGCTGAGCATAGAGACTGATGCGGGGCTGGATCCCACAATCCTGAGATCATGGTCTGAGCTAAAATCAAGAGTCAGACACTTAACCCACTGAGCCATGCAGACACCTATATTTTGTCTTTATAAAAAGTGGGGTAAATGCCTTTATGGAAGGCTGGAGGGTTTATAATTTTCATTCATCACAGTACAATGTCCTTCCTGCTACACCTCTGTATTCCCCTGGATAATTGATTGAAGGAAATCCTGCCTCACACAGTGGGTAGAAAATGTATTCAACTTAAAACTTCAAGCAGCGATACAGCTTGAGAATATAAATGCTCTTGGCACTTATTTGATATTTAGGTGGGCTCTTAAGTAACCCTGGGATGTTGAGATTGTTGAGGAAAAGCAGCCCCCCACCCCATTCTGGCTTGTAGTCGGTGGAAAGGTTTTGTCCAGAGTTCTCGAATTCTGTGGAAATAGGAAGGGAGCTCCTGACTTAAAAGCCCTCTCCAGAACATAAGAGTTGCATTATATGTGCTCTTTGGCTTCAAATCAATTTCTAAAGCTTATGTACTTGACCTGTGGACTACTTATTTCCCAAGATATATATTAAGTCTGTTAATGTTTCCAAACCTCCTGCCTCCTTTAAATTATTTTCAAAGGTCTCTAAAAGCTTTTAAAGAAAAATAGGACAATTTGGCTGATTAGCTAGAAAATGTGTGGGAAGTAATTCGACTTCACTAGTAATCAAATCCAAAAGAACATAGTAACAACGTACCACTTTTCATCATTCAAATTACTGGAGCATTCTTTTTTGCCTTTTGTTTCTTGAAGCTTTTTAAGAATGGTAATACTTCATGTTGGCAAGCATACAGCAAGGCAAGCACTCTGACACAATGCTGGCAAGAATGAAATTGCTAGAATGAAAGATTCATTTGTTCACCGATGTATTTAAAGCACCTAGACCATGTCTGCCTCAATAAAGTAGTAGGCACTCAATGTCAACTAAATTCTATTTTCTTTTTAAAAAAGATTTATTTATTTATTTGTGAGAGACATAGAGAGAGAGGCAGAGACATAGGCAAAGGGAGAAGCAGGCCCCTCACAGGGAGCCCATTGCGGGACTCAATCCTGGATCTCATGAGCCGAAGGCAGACACTCAACGGCTGAGCCACCCAGGCATCCCCTAAATTACATTTTAAATGAGGTTAGCCTTTCTAGAAAGCCCTTTTGGCAATATGCAGCAAGTGCCTCAAATTATTCCTAACCTGTGACCAAGGAATTTAACTTCTAGAACTTTTTCCTGGGGAAGTGCTCACCGGAGCACTCTCTATATGTATATCTCTGTAAACAGAGATTTGTACGGAAAAAAAAAATCACAAAGCATGATAGATGGTAGCAAAAACTGGAAACCAGTTTGAAACTAAGTATTCAAAGATGCGCTTCATCTCACTCAGAGCAAAAGTCCAAAGTCCTTACAGCAGCTTTCAAAGCCCCACAGGATTCACACCGCCCTACCCAACCCTCACCTTTAGGACTTGAGCACCTCATTTCCCAATTCCTTCCTTGGTCACTCTACTTTCAGCCTCAGTCATTTCCTTGCTGGCCTTGGAACAACCAAACCTGTTTCCAGTTCAGGGACTCTGTACTTGTGATTTCTTTTGCTGGAATGCTCTTGCCCAAATATCCTCATGGATCATTCCTTCATTGCTTTCAGATCTTGAAACATCATCCCCCGCCTCTCCATCCCCCTTCTGGGCTTTATTTTTCTCCATTGTATTTACTGCTTCCTAATATACAATATCATTCACTCACTTTTTTGATTATCTTCTCTATCTTGAATGTGAGCCACACAAGAAGAGAAATTTTCTTTCTTTCCCCACCATATCCCCTGTACTTAGAATAGTGGCTGGCCCATAGCAGGTGCTCAGTTAAACATTTGTGGACTTTAACTAATTTGAATATGGAAACCCACTATGTGAAACATACATGCACAGACAAAACATGAAGGAAATATACATAATCGTTAATGACAACTGGGTTTCTTTTTTTTTTAAGATTTTATTTATTCATGAGAGAGAGAGAGAGAGAGGCAGAGACACAGGCAGAGGGAGAAGCAGGCTCCATGCTGGGAGCCTGACACGGGACTCGATCCTGGGGCTCCAGGATCACGCCCTGGGCCAAAGGCAGGCATTGAGCCGCTGAGCCACCCAGGGATCCCCGACAGCTGCGTTTCTGACACAGCTGCAGCCACCTCATGGTTCCGGGAGGGGCAGAGGTCCCATCCACCTGTCTGCACTATGCCCAGTGGCCTGCCGAAGTTGCGCTGTGCAGCGACTCCTGCGTGGAACTGAGCTGGTACTGGGACCAGCCCTTCCAAGGTGACAGTGAAGAACAGGAAAAATTACTGAAGATAGCTGTGTATTGGATGCTGAAAACCTTTCCTTTTACACCACTGAAAGGAAAAATCTATGAACTCTTCAGCAGAAGTGGAGGCATAAAGAAAATCATGAAGGACCCGAAGATGAAGACAACAGCATGTGGGTTCTGCTTTGTGGAGTACCACTCAAGAGCAGGTGCAGAAAATGCCATGAGGTACATGCATGGAACACATTTGGGTGACGGGATCATTCATGCAGACTGGGACGCAGGTTTTAAGGAGGGCAGGTAGTATGGCCATGGGTGATCTGGAGAACAAGCACGAGATGAGTATTGGCAAGACAATGATGCTGAGAGAGGAGGCTATGGAAAATTGGCCCCAAACTAGTAAGTGGTGAGAGCCCCATCATGAAATCTCACTCCTTTGGCCCGTTGAATTTGCCAGGCATTACCCAGGGTCTGAAAACCTGCTCACTTTTTAAAAAGATTTTATTTATTTATTCATGAGAGACACACACACACAGAGGCAGAGACATAGGCAGAGGGAGAAGCAGGCTCCGCACAGGGAACCTGATGCGGGACTCGATCCAAGGACCCTGGGATCACGACCTGAGCCAAAGGCAGATGCTCAACTGCTGAGCCACCACCTCTAAACCTGCCCACTTCTACCACGCTTTTTTTTTTTTTAAAGAAATCTCTACACTCAACGTGGGGCTGGAACTCACAACCCCAAGATCAAGAGTTGCTAGCTCCAGGGGACTAAGCCAGCCACGTGCACCCACCATGCTTTGTTCAAGGTCTCTACTGAGCTGGAAGCCTTTTCATGTTTTCCTATTAAGGGACAGAATCCGAAAGAATGCCTTTAATTCTATAGTCTTGGAATCTTGGCCAGGTGTCAGGTTACCAGAATGATTTTATGTTACTGTGTCCAAATTTGTGTTGCATGGCAACAGATTTGATCTCTGATCTTGATCTAGCAGCCCAAAACACCACACTTCTTTTAGGAAGATGGAAACTTTTAAAAATTGATAGTAGATTCATGGTCTACATTGGGGCCTGGAGTTATTATTTAACAATTTTTAAGTTTACAGAAGATAAAATATGATAAATGAAGTTTTGCTCTGTCATACAACTTTGCTCTAAATTAGTAGATGTTTGACAACTGAATTTGCTTTCTGTGTTGAGTTGTCATCTCTAAAGGCCAACTTAGGAGTCAAGGGACCTTTCTGAATTGTTGGTGCAAAAGTAAGCCTTAGACCATCTCAGGGAATACTGCCTGCTTATGTGCTTTATGTATTAGGACTTGAAAAGTATTTATGCATTTTTCCAAAGATGTGTTTTCCATAAAGCCACCAAAAAAAGGGTTTATGCATCAGACTGATTCATTTTCAGAGTGATCTTGGAAACGGACTAGGTTTTAAAAGAGCTTGAAGATCGAGAGAACACATAACAAGAACAATCAGAATTACTTCCCTCAGGAAATGTGACTTGGCCAATTCCTCATTGAAGTCTGCCTTGTTTTCTCCCTGACCGTGCTTGCTGAGTTTCGGAGCCTTGAGAGTGAGCTGATAGCCTCTATAGAGAAGGAAGCCTACAAAATAGATTTCTCTAATATACTTGAGCTATTGCTCACTTAAGTTGTTAGTGTAGTGCAATTTTCCCTGACATGAGTGAAATGTTTTCAGCTAGCAGCAGAGTATGTCTTAACTTCCACTAGAGTTTGTGGAAGTTGGTGCTGCAATATCTCAGATAAGCCTCTTTCCCTTTATGGTCAGTATAGGTTCTTTCATTTAAGTTCAAGCTGATTATTTGGGTTTTTAAGAGCCACATCTAGTAGTACGGGTTTAGGAAAGAACCATTTGCAGGTGTTCAATGAAGACATATTCTTCATTTTAAAAATGTCTTTTACACGGTAGCTTGAATTAATGTATTTTAAAATTTTGTAGTAAAACATAACTCAGTTTTCTATAGGCCTTAAAATGGACAGTGGTTCCTGCTTGAATTGTTAGCCCGAGTTATCATTGTCTCTACCTATGACCTCATCTATAAAGAGGGACATTAAAAAAAAAAAAGAAAAAAGAAAAGAGGGACATTGAACTCTTGAAAAAAAGAACTTATGACAACTAGGATGTTAACTATAGTGGAATTAAAATTTTTTAAATGTTAATGACAACTATCTCTGGGTTGTGAGATTATGGGTAATTTTTGCTTCCTTTTTTTGTACTGTGAACATAAATTACTTTCATTACTGTAAAAAAGTAACACAAAGTTCAAGCTTTTATTTATTTTTTTAAAGATTTTATTTATTTATTCATGAGAGAAACAGAGAGAGGCAGAGACACAGGCAGAGGGAGAAGCAGAGGGAGAAGCAGGCTCCCTGGGATCAAGCCCTGAGCCGAAGGCAGACGCTCAACCACTGAGCCACGCATGTGTCCCAAGTTCAAACTTTTAAAAGGATAAAAACCAAAACTTCAAAGTTGCTAACTATGTCTTATGTAATAGAAATATATGGATTCCAAAAAAACCTCCAAAAACAAAAAAGGGAAGTATAGGGATTCTACATTTTCAGAGATTTGAGTAGGCAGCATTTGGTGCTAAGATTTTTAAAAAAGATTTTATTTATTCATTCATGAGAGACAGAGAAAGAGAGAGAGAGAGAGAGAGAGAGACAGGCAGAGACAGAAGCAGGTTCCATGCAGGGAGCCCGATGTGGGACTCGATCCCAGGACTTGATCCTGGGACTCCAGGACCACGCTCTGGGCCGAAGGCAGGTGCCAAACCGCTGAGCCACCCAGGGATCCCCAGGAGCTAAGATTTTAAAGACACCCAAAAGGGGCCTGTCCATCTGTGTCCATTTGACCTTGAGGATCTCTTGGATCCTGCTCCATGCTAGGCTTTGTTGGTAGATGCTATGAATGCCCCTTAAGGAAGGAGCTCACTGTCTAGCGATGGGAGACATACAGTTAAGAGGTTATAGATGGTGCGATTGTGGTCTGCACACGATAAGGAGGATTTAGAGAAAGGAGGGATGAGAGGTATGACCTAGAAAGATTTCATACAGAAGATGACATTTGAGCTGAGCCTTAAAAATTAGTAGATGTTTGACAAGTGAATTTACTTTCCATGTTGTTCAGATGGAGGTTGTGTCTTAAAGTGTGGTTCATGGACCAGCAGTGTAGGCATCAGCTCGGAGCTTATTAGAAATGCCCCATCTCTGGGGCTCCTAGGTGGCTCTGTCGGTTAAGCATCTACCTTCAGCTCAGGTTATGCATAATCCCAGAGACCTGGGATCTAGCAGACATTGCTCAGCCCGGAGCCTGCTTCTCTCTCTCTCTCTCTTTCCCTCTGCCTCTCCCCACTGCTCCTTCTCTCTCTCTCTCTCTCTCAAATCAATTAATTAATTAAAAAGAAAATTGTTGGCCCTGGTCATTAGAGCTGTCTCAGATGCATGTCTATTTGACTCTCACATTGTGTTGATTTTTAAAATTTAAAATGTAAACACTTAACCAAAAGATTTGTACAGAAACCTGTATTTCTGACTTCTTGTAAACAGTGAGAAGATCTGGCACTAGATCCCTTTGTGGCAACAACTGGTCGGAGCAGACAGGCAGCTGCCTCCTTCAAAGGGCACTTTTCCTTACTCTATCCCCCACACTGAGACCAAATATCGGTTGTCTTTTATCATAGTTGCTCTGGTTTCATTAATAGTGAAGAAGAGAGTCAAATGTTTTTGGAACTCAAGACTCTCAAAAGTGGAAAATGAAGAGAAGAGGGTTACTGTTTCTTACCAAAAGGGGGGGCGGTGCATGCTTCTTTGTGAATTCCAGCACATTCTCCACTGTCAGGCACCCATCAGCCTCCCATTACGTATTCATGTTACTTGCCTGGCGTCTATAGGGTGTGAGCCAGTTGTGGAGAGAAAAAGAGGGCCAGGAGAGAATCTCAGGGAAGACTACCATTGTAGGGATAGGTAGAGAAAGAGGAACCCATCAGAGATTGAGAATAGCAACTGGGAGAGTATGGTCCGAGGTCTGATCCAAAGCAAAGAGAGGAGAGGTTCACAATGTTGAGCGCTGCTGAGTCATCAGGCAGGCAGGCAGGCTAAGGAGTAAGTTGGCCACGGCCATTAACAAGCGCTGGGTTACCTAAACTGGAGTCCCCTTAGTGTTGCGTCAGGAGGGGAGGGTAGAAGCCTGGTTCCAGTGGCCTCGCGAGTGGGTGGGCTGTGAGGGTCAGGGATATCTAGCTCTCAAACAATAAGCTTTAGAAGCTTGCCTACAGGGAGCGGGATGGAAGACAGGGGAAGTTGGATTTCTCGGTTTGATTTGTTTTCCCTCAAGTGCAATAAACTTAGGCCAACAGCGCGGTGGCCAGCAGATGCTCAGAGATTGAAAATACAGGAAGGAGGTGGGGGATATTCACCAATCTCGTGGCAGGAAGTGAGACAGGAGACCTTGAAATCAAAAGGACAGGCACAAGGATGTGCCTTGTCCTTTAAGAGGGGAAGAAGAGAGGTGGGGACCTCAAGGTTGAGGGAATTTACACCTGACAGCCTCAATGTTTTCAACAAAGTAGGAGGCAAGGTCAACTGCTGGGGGAGTCGAGGGAGGAGGGGGAGGGGAAGAGCAAGGACTTGAGTGCAAGCCAAGGTTAATATTTTCTCCATTCCCTCCAGAGGGGCTTTTAGAGACAGGAAGAAACAGGAGAAATTCAGGCATTATGTTGCCTAGGAAACTCAGTGGTTTGCTAAAGCAACAGTAGGGTTGTTTTTAATCCCATTAACCCATTCATATCCATTGTCATCTAAAAGAGGACCAGTGAATAGGGACGGAAACACAATCCTGAGTCACAGGGCATATAGACAGCATCCCTCTATCAGCATCCCTCTATAGCCTAGGGAAAAATCTGGGGGCATGAGTAGCCCTAGGACTAGAGACGTAAATAAAATGGGAGGAATCATCAAATGAATGGCAGGTGTAAGGTATCAAAGACCAATTTTCTCTATCTCCTTTTGCTTGTGTGTACACACACACATACACGCACACATACTCCATACCTTAGCATGTATATACGTGTGATCTCACTATCCCATCTAGAAATATCTGGGGTTAAAATTCGGGAATTATTCTTTCTTTTATTTTTTTTTGTGCCAGGATAATCTAATTAACTGTGGCTTCACTAAATAAAGTTGATTTTTCTCTCCCTCACTCTGTCTTGCCTCAAAGGGTGGCCAGGGCTTGGTGACAGGTGGTCTGGACTTGAACTGCCTGAGAAGGAGAGTAAAGAGCACTTTGTTTCTATCCAGTCTAGGTTAGGGAGAGCTTGCAGCTGGATTGTCTGAGAGTGGAGGCCTCTCAGGGTGGAAGGACTGGCGTGGGGGCCAGCCCTGGTGAGTGCTTGATCCCCTAACTCTGAGCACATATTAAGGAGGGGGGCCGAGTCCCAGAGTGTCTGGGATCTACACTCCAAGCCCTTCCACTCTCTAGAAGCCCAGAACAGCAGGTGTATACATTCTACTGAGGGAGCCTCTTCCTCCAGATTCAGTTGTGCCCCTCACACTGATGCTGGTTCATCATTCTTGGTGACTTCAACATTCACATGGATGACCTATCCCCCATCCTGGCCTTCTACTGTCTTGATAGTCTTCAACTCCAACCAGCTTTTCTGTCTACCCTCCATTGACTACCTTCTCTCTTGGTTACACACTAGACCTTTACAAAACCTAATCCTGGTTAACACCCAATGGTCCCCCTATTCCCTAACTACACATAAACAACTGAACATGGTAGCAGAAAGCACAGTACCCTACCAGCTGGTCTCACTTGAAAAAAATTATTTATTTTTTTGGAAAAGAAGAAATAGAACTTATTATTCGCAGAGTCCATGCTCATTTATATAGGAAATCCAATGGATTCTACAAATAAGCTCTTAGAAGTAATAAATGAGTTTAACAAGGTTGAAGGATACAAGAGTGATGTAGAAGCATCAATTTTAGTTCTAGATAACAGCAGTGAGCAATCAGAAATTGAAATGAAAAAGATGCCATGTATAGTAGCATCAACAATGTGAAAGATTTAGGGACAAAAAGGTATGTGTGATATATGATCCCATTGATCTAAATCTCCAGCAAATGCAATCTAATGTATAGTGACAGAAAACAGATCAGTGGTCACCTGGGAAGAACAGATGGGGAAGGACATACTTGAAGATTTTTTACCATAATCCCAAATGGACAATGCTGCCCAACAATGATACCTATGGCGACGGTCTATCCCCACTCCGTCCCTCACGCTTTATCACACCATCTCCGTTCTTTGCAGACCTTGAATATCCTCTCTCTGTTTTCATTCGCAATTGATGACCTTGCATTTTATTTTATTAGGAAAATAGAAGCAATTAGGTGGAAACTCCCTTATCCTCCTACTACCAAACCCACTACCCTCTCCATGTGTCTGCCTTCTTTGTTTTCCTTGTTGGTATAATGCATCACGTCCCCACCATTCTTTCAGAATATTCTTGTCTCTATTTCCAATCCCAGGGACATTTTCATAACCTTGTCTTTGTTTCTCAACAGCATTTGACAGAGTTCATCAGTGCACCTTGAGTTACTTTCTTTATTGGGTTTCTGGGATACATACTATGATGGTTTTTTTCCCCCTTTTGTCACTGGCTACTCCTTCTCAGCTTGGTTTTCCATTTCTACCTCCTTTGTCAGACTTTTAAATGTTGAGGTGCCCTGAGTATGTCCCGGGCCAGCATCTGTCCCTACTCTCTAGCTAGAAGATTTCATCTCTTCTTATGGCTTAAAGTGTTATTCATATGCTTATGACTCATATATTTAAACTATTTGCCCTTGTCCTACGCCTAGATTTCAGACACCTAGGTATGATTAGGCACACCTGATGTCAAAAGGCATTAAGATCTTTACGTGTCCCAAACCTTTTTATTTCACCCCTGTACTAGCGTTCAGTGGTAAGAAGCAGAAATTGTTTAGTACTTTTGAAAAAGGAACCTAATGCAAGGAATTAAGTGCTTACAAAATCCCTGGAAGAACTGGAGGAGCAAGACTTTGAGAATGACTCCCAGGGCTCTACCATCAGGGGTGCTGTGACCTCTGCCCTAGTCAGGGAAGTGGGCATTCTGGAAGCTTCTATTAGGATTGTCGATTTCAAGAACATATCAATATATCAACATAGCTGCAATCCGGGAAACTTCCCAACATCCATGAAACTTTTGTGGAAATACAGGAACATGGGGTTGAGTGGCCACCATTTTTACAACTGTCTCTTGACCACCACTTCTCTCTCTTCAAATGCATGCAGCACACGTATGCACATGAATGCTAATACTTAACACTTTGTAATGTGCAAGGCACTATTCTAAGTTCTGTTATATTATCCCCATTTTACAGATGAGATAGAGGTTTAGTAAGTTGCCAAAAATTATACAGCTAGCGAGCTGTACATGCAGTTATCTGCCTTGCTTCTATCTGTGAACATTCCTTTGTCAGTTTCTTCTGCATGGGACACATACTCTCAAGACCTTGGTGCCCACAGTTGTTCCAGCCCCACCATGTTAATACCATCCTCTCTAGTTGGGTGATTTTAGTTATATCTAAAATTCTTCATAAACATCATTTTAAGGACTGCATAATACCATCATGTGCATTAACCAACCGTAATTTATTTAATCATTCCCTTATTTGCATGTTTAGGCTTCTTTCCAATTTTTTTTTGAACAATAACAGCAGCGAGTGCTATGTATACAAGTTATTGCTTATTTCTGATTATTTCCTTAGAACAAATTCCTTAAAATTCAACTCCTGAGTCAAAGGCCATAATGATTTCTAAAAATAGACTTATTGGGTCAGAGGTTGTATTTTTTTTTTGGTTGTATTTTTAATGCAATTGGTGTGATTGGTTGATTTTTATGTGTGAATCTGATGGGGCCATGAGGTGCTCAGGTTTTTTTCTTTTTTTAATAAAGCTTTTTAAAAGCTTTATTAAAAAAAGCTTTATTTTAATTCCAGTATAGTTAACATACAGTGTTATATTAATTTCAGGTGTATAATATAGTGATTCAACAATTCTACACATCATTACTCAGTGCTCATCAAGATGAGTGTACTACTTTTAATCCCCATCACCTGTTTCCACCATCCTCCACCCTCTACCTTCTGGTAACCATCAGTTTGTTCTCTATGGTTAAGAGTCTGTTTCTCGGTTTGTCTCTCTCTCCCCTCACCTTTGCTTGTTTGTTTTGTTTCTTAAATTCCACATATGAGTGAAATTATGTGGTATTTGTCTTTCTTTGACTGACTTATTTCACTTAGCATTATATTCTTTAGATCCATCCATTGCAAGATTTCATTCTTTTTTTTTAATGGCTGAATAATATTCCATTGTATATGTAGTTACACCACATCTTCTTTATCCATTCATCTATGGATGGAAACTTGGGCTACTTCCATAATTTGGCTATTGTAGATAATACTACTATAAATATAGGAGTGCGTGTATCTATTTGAACTAGTATTTTTTTGTATTTTTGGAGTAAATACCCAGTAGTGCAATTAATGGATCATAGAGTAGTTCTATTTTTCATGGAGAATCTCCATGCTATTCTCCACAGGTGGCTGCACCAGTTTGCAATTCCCGTGAGGTACCCAGATGAAACATTCTTTCTGGGCGTGTCTGTGAGGGTGTTTCTAGATTAGATCAGTATTTGAATCAGCAGACTCAGTATATTGCCCCCCTCAAAGCGAGTGGGCATCATGCAATCTGTTAAGGACCTGAATAGAACAAAAAGGAAAGGAAGGGAGGCTTCGCCACCTTCCTGCCTGCTTGCCTGAGCTGGGGTATTGGTCTCTTCTTGCCCTTGGACTGGGATTGACACCATCAGTAATCTGGGTTCTCAGGCCTTTGGACTCAGCCTGGGATTCCACTTCTGGCTTCCTGGGTTCCCAGCTTGCAGATGGCAGACTGTGGGACTTCGGCCTCCATAATTGTGTGAGCCAATCCCTATAATAAATCTCTTTTATATATTTCTCCTACTGGTTTTGCTTCTCTGGACCCCAGACTAATACACTTTTACTAATAAAAGCGACAATGTATGTATGAGAGAACTGGTCCCCCTGTGTCCTCCTTACCTAAACTAGGCATGATTGTCTTTTTCAAGTTTTTGCTTTATGTTCCGTGCAATATTCACATACTCATACTAAAGAAGCATTCAGGGACGCCCGGCTGGCTCAGTTGGTAGAGCCTGTGATTCTTGATCTCGGGGTTGTGAGTTCGAGCCCCATGTTGGATGTAGAGATGACTTAAAAATAAAATTTTAAAAAGAAAGCATTCATTTCCCCCCTGAAACTCACATTTAACTGGGTGTCCTGTATTTTCTCTGGTAACCCTCCCTGAGGTTGATATCTGAACCTTCTTTCTCTAAGATTTTCAAAAAATTTTATGTCATTTCTACATCCAATGTGGGGCTAGACCTTACAACCCTGCACTCTACTGACTGAACCAGGCAGGTGCCCCTAAACCTTCTTTTTCAAGGCAATCCATCACCATGAATCTGGAAGGCAAGGTGTCACCTCCTACTGTGGAAACCGTGGGAAGCACATGGTGTCTCTTTACAGGCTCTGGGCAGCTAGGACACTGCTAGGGGACCCAGGGTCTC
Source organism: Canis lupus baileyi (assembly GCF_048164855.1). NCBI lineage: Eukaryota > Metazoa > Chordata > Mammalia > Carnivora > Canidae > Canis > Canis lupus. The sequence continues at coordinate 32,736,189 of NC_132876.1, forward strand.
ACCAAAGGCTTTGAATCTTGAGAGATTTATACAGAAAGTGGCAGTTTCTGAATTCATTCGTAGAACCTGTATCTAGCAGAGGCCCCTGCAGCCAGCAACAGATCAAGTCCAAAGGCAGCAGTGATTTCTGGTGGTGGCATCTAGAAATAGTAGAGGTAGCCCTTGCCAGTAGTGACATACTAATCAAGCCAGTTCTATGGCATAACCTTCACTGGGGTCCCCACTGCTTAGCCTCCCTTGCTTCCTGTCCATTTCCCTAGGCTGGTTCCCTTTCCTGTTGATTCAGTGAAATGCTCAATAATCTGCTTAATTCAGCCAGAGTCAGTTTCTGTTGTTTGTAATCAAGAACAATTGACTGTTCTAAATACAAGCCAGATAGACTAGAGAAAAGTTGAAATCGTGATATTTCCAAAAAAATATATGCCTAAAAATGGTTCTTCTTATTTTTTAACTAATTATTTAATTTTAAGAAATATTTTATTTATTTATTTGACAGAGGAGAGAACGCAAGCAGGGAGAGCTGAAGGCAGAGGGAGAGGGAGAAGCTGACTCCCTGTGGAGCGGGGAGCCCAACTCGGGGCTTTATCCTAGGACCCGGGGATCATGATCTGAGCTGAAAGCAGATGCTTAACTGACTGAGCCCCCTGGGCGCCCCTATTTTTTAAAAGATGACATTCTCCCGGGGTGCCTGGCTGGCTCAATCGGTAGAGCATGTGACTCTTGATCTCCAGGTTGTGAGTTCAAACCCTATGTTAGGCTCTACACTGGGCACGGAGCCTACTTTAAAAAAAAAAAAAAAAAAAAAGGGATCATCTCCCAACCAAATGATAGTTGCTTGAAGGATACATTTGGAATTTCCCCAAATAAGCACTAGGTGGTGCTATGAGGTAACATATTCTTGGTTGTGGCGTGTGACCGAATGACGATGCCCAAGACCATCAGTAATCACACTACCAAGGCAGGTCAACAGAAGTAGCTACTGTTAACTGCGTTCCTAATATGTACCAGAAACTGATCTGTTTTATAGCATGAACTCATTCTTTCCAACCAATAAAGCAGGTACTTTCATCACTGATATGTTGCAGAAGAGGAAAGAAACTAAAGCATGTTCAGGTTAGGTAACTTGTCTAAGATCAGAAAATTAGCGATTAAGATCAGATTTGAACTCAAGAAGTCTAGCTCCAGAGCCTGTAGTCTTAACCCATATGCTCTACTACCTCTCATAATTCTGCTATAGCTGCCATTTACTGACTGCTTACTTGGAACCAGATTCCGAGCCAGGCATTTGGCATAATGAAGATCGTTAGTGCCATTTTACAGATGTGAGAACTGAGGCTCAGAAAGGCTAAGTCACTAGTCTGTGTTCCACAGACAGAGACAAATACAAGAGCATTTGTAAATGTAATTCCATCATGTTACCAATAGAAGTAAATTTAAAAAAATAATATTTATCACATGAGGGAGTAATTCCACTTTGGAGAGAGGGGAAAAATAGACTTTGAAACTGGTTGGCATGATAAACTGCTCCTTTTCATTTAAGCTTTTCAGAGAAGTGTGGCCAAAATATCCTCCCTCTTTAGAACCCTCCCTCTACAAGCTAAAAATTGCATGAAATCTAACTGCACAACTGGAGCCTGGTTCACTTGGGCTCTTGCATAGTTCATCATGAGGATGTTGCTTGATGATCCAAGCGGGTGAATTAGGCAGACCCTCAAATGGTGTAACTTAGGTGAGCTCCGGGGAGGAACCAGCCTTCCCGACAAAATGATTGTCATATTTATCTGGAAGAGTAACCAATAAAAAAATATGTATAACATATACTTTATAATAATATTGTATTATTATATAAATATGGTAATAAATATATAAGTATATATCAATAGCTAAGAAACTTTGAGTCAGGGAAGTAATGCTATCAAAATATATTACAAAACCACGGTGTTTAAAGAGTGTGATTCTTCTGGCAACAAGATAAAACCTAGAGAAATAGACCCGTAGGACTGAGTTTCTCAGAACTGCCTACGCTGCCTCTCAGCCCCTCTTGGCACCAGCCTGCAGTCCTACCCTGGGACCTGGAGCCTGGGTGTTTGGGGACATCTTGCCCAGTCATATGATTCTTTCCCATGGGCTTGATGTTGCCCTGAGTAGTTGGACAAAACTCTGTGCCGTCCCAGGGAGTAAAGCTATTCAGCACCAAAACACAGAGCTCTGTGCACGGAGCTGTTTGCATCTACACAGCTGGGCCTGGCTTGTACGCCTTGGAGTCTGAAGCTTTTCAGTGCTCCCGGGAGGTGGTATCAGAGAAAGATCCTGAATTTAAGTGGCCTGACACCCTTCTCCAGGGAAACCCTGTGAACCTGAGCCAAAGGGCTTATGTGC